>NC_141690.1:187332993-187842993 GCF_964263255.1 Lissotriton vulgaris | reverse complement strand
GTCATTTACATTGGCAATAGCTTAATCGTTAAATAAATGGCATTATCATTTATAATGCTAATAGCTTAATCGCTCGCAAATGCATGACCGATTGCATTTACACCCACACAGAGCCACACACACAAAGCCACCCACACACACATACAGAGCCACCCACACAGAGCCAAACACACACAAAGCCACACACACACACAGAGCCACACACAGAGCCACACACACACACACACACGGCCAGACACACACACAGAGCCCCACACACACACTGAGCCCCACACACACACAGAGTCCCACACACACACACAGAGCCCCACACACACACAGAGCCCCACACACACACAGAGCCCCACACACACACCCAGAGCCACACACACACCCAGAGCCACATACACACCCAGAGTCACATACACACCCAGAGTCACATACACACCCAAAGCCACATACACACACAGAGCCACATACACACACAGAGCCATATACACACACAGGAGAGCAAGCACAGCGAGGGGGCAGGAGAGCAAGCACAGCGAGGGGGCAGGAGAGCAAGCACGGCGAGGGGGCAGGGAAGCAAGCACAGCCAGGGGGCAGGGAAGCAAGCACAGCCAGGGGGCAGGGAAGCAAGCACAGCCAGGGGGCAGGGAAGCAAGCACAGCCAGGGGGCAGGGGAGCAAGCACAGCCAGGGGTCAGGGAAGCAAGCACAGCGAGGGGGCAGGAGAACCAGGGGGCAGGGGAGCAAGCACAGCAAGGGAGCAGGGAAGCAAGCACAGCCAGGGAGCAGGGGAGCAAGCACAGCCAGGGGGCAGGGGAGCAAGCACAGCCAGGGGCCAGGGAAGCAAACACACCCAGGGGGCAGGGAAGCAAGCTCAGCCAGGGGGCAGGGAAGCAAGCACAGCCAGGGGGCAGGGAAGCAAGCACAGCCAGGGGGCAGGGAAGCAAGCACAGCGAGGGGAGCAAGCTCAGCCAGGGGGCAGGGAAGCAAGCTCAGCCAGGGGGCAGGGAAGCAAGCACAGCCAGGGGGCAGGGAAGCAAGCACAGCAAGGGGGCAGGGAAGCAAGCACAGCCAGGGGACAGGGAAGCAAGCACGGCCAGGGGGCAGGGAAGCTAAAACAAAAATCAGTAAGTAGTTGAAGACTCATCTCTTCATACACTTTTAGTGTGCTTCCCTGGTGGTATTCAGCTTTAACCCCTTTGCTGCGGTGGCTATTCCGCCGCAGCGCTAGTGGGGAGGGGGGCCGCGTGGCGCTCCCGTACTCGTGACGGAACCGCTCTGTCACAAGCCTCAGGCCTGCTGTGCTTGTGACCCCCTTTTCTGAATCGTTTTTGGCCACTATAGGTGTGGCAGGGTATACTCAGACATGAGTCCCTTTCTCACTGCACCATCAGGATTCAAGCAAGCCGGGCCGAAGACGGCTGAAATGCCAGAAACCGGTCCCCGGTAGCTTGTCTCCTTTCTGGTGAAGAATTGGCTTGGTAGTTTAGTCTGCCCTGTTCCCATGATGCACTGGGCCAGGGACAGACTGATTTGCATATAGCCAGGTTCTGAGCTGGGATGGTGCAGTGAGATAAATAACGGTGATGGATCAAGCCCTGATCTTTGGACTGGGTAAG
The DNA here is from genome assembly GCF_964263255.1 of Lissotriton vulgaris. Taxonomy (NCBI): domain Eukaryota; kingdom Metazoa; phylum Chordata; class Amphibia; order Caudata; family Salamandridae; genus Lissotriton; species Lissotriton vulgaris. Next base: position 187,841,387 of record NC_141690.1, on the reverse strand, counting down.
AGTGGTCTGCTTAATTCAGACACTCTGTTCATCACCACCCCCTTTTCTGAATCGTGATTGTGATGGAGCGGTTCCGTCACGGCCACGCCCGCTCAATGGAACGTGCCAAGCAGGCACAATATCAGCGCCACGCAGGCGCGATATCAGCGCCGCGCAGGCACGCCGAGCGGGTCGTGACGGAACCGCTCCTTCACCAGCACAGCGCGACCGAGGCTGGTGACGGAGCGGTTCCGTCACCAGCGCCGAAGGGGTTAGAAAAACCCTCTTGTATCATTGGATTACCGGATTCAGATGATTATCAGTTTACCAACTTCTTACAATCTCCAACTCCATTAAAATGTTGTGAAGGAGCCTCCGGGCTAAACAAAAACAACTTCAAGCTATGTTTAGACCTGGGTTTTACTCGGTCTCAAATTAAGCAAAGCCTCTTTTGTCTGGTACATATCAATTGTTCTTTTTCGCAAACAAACATTCAATAGATGATTTCATCCAAATCAAAGTACATTTTCTATTCAGAAGAGTCAAAAACTGGCCAGAGAGGTGGAACAATAACATAACAAAATTGTAGGAAACATTCACTTTGAATCTGTGCTGTGTTCCCATATATATGAAAAGCAAAAGCATCAAGGGGTGGTAAGGACACTACATAGCACATCCTCACACCCTTCGAATCCTCACACCCTTCGAAGCCAAGGTTTAAGGGATCTGCTGGAATCCAAGTTGTTTCAGTGACACCCGCTTCTCGCCTTTTCACTTCAGCCTACCCACCCCCTTTGTTTGTCATGGGATGGCCCGAAGGTTCCTCTCCAGTGATAGATCCTACGATGAACCCCATCCACCACTAATGACGACCCCGCTGAGGAAGGATAGGCTACATTTTGTGGAGCAATTGTACTTCCTCTAACAGTCTCAACTCCAGAAGCTACACAAAGTATGGGTAAAGTGAAATAAACCTTTGAAGGGGTGGCAAAGGCAATATTTCAAAACAGACCAGGTGAGGGGGGAAAGAGAACCACTCAACCCATCAAGTGTTTGTGCTCGTGCTGGCAGACAATCTCCATTCTACCAACCTTGGGCTGCAATAAGAGGAAACCTGAAGGATTACTCACGCTTTCCGAGCCCTGGTGGCAAGGTGACATGGGATCCCCAAAAGGATTTACACCCCTGAAGGTAGACATACAATAACAGTCTTCACAGCCGTCTCCGAGATGAGGTAAGGTTTGAGGCATGTGGGTAGTGATTTGAAAGGATGGAGTAGATTGTGCAAACACTGGTGATAGAGGGTACTGCATGCAGATTAGCCAGTTCATTCTAAAATAGCAAAGACGAGCTGGTCTATAATATTCACTGATGAAATTGGAAGGGCCACTGGTGAAAGTTACTGGGCCACTGAGCATTAGTAAAACTGAACGGACACAGCACACTGGTAAAATGGGCAAAGTCGCTGTGCACTGGAAGAATTCCAGGGGCCATTTTGATGGACATGCCAAGTTTGAGCACCGGTCGGTTTAAAGTCTGTTTATTACATAAAGATGTAACCGGTGGCATAAACAGGCATGCACTGGTTAAACTGAAACAGGTTACGTTTGAGCGTGTAACTGCGCCTAAAATGGTGAAACTGGGAGATGGGGATAAAGAGCACGAACTGATGAAACGGAATGTTGCACACAATAGTCAAACTTGGGTTGAGCTACAACAGGCTCTGGTGATTCGAAGAAAAACAGAACACTGGTGATAAAGAGTACAGCGGTTTTGCTTGCTTGTTTTAACCTTACACGGCACACACAGCCGTGTACAACGTAGTGAAGTCAGATACAGGAAAAACATTGGAGACAGTGGGAAAAGTAGGTAGAACAACATGAAAATGACAGTTAAGAAACACAGAATCGCTGGTTCTAACACATTCATTCTGCTCTACTACAGACATCAGACACACCACTGATGATATTACCTTATTTGAGCAATTAGCAATTTCTAAAGCGCAATACAATACTGCAAATAACACACAGCACAAGCCAAGAGCAGCTGCAAGCTGTAACGGGAAAGAGGCGAAGAACAGGAGAAGAAGATAGCCATGGACCTTTTCCCAGCAAGTCCTTCAGCTTCGCATCCTTGAGTGTGGTGCTGTTTAGCTGGTTACTGGACATACTCCCCTGCTCTGGGGAGGGGTGTGCGCGCCCATGAGCCCCATCAGCCTCGGCCAGCCGGGGGTCTGGCCTCAGGCGGGCGGCTGGCGGCGGGCTGCAGGCAAGCGGGAAAAAATGAAGTGTGGGGAGGAGGCAAGACAATCCCGGCCAAACGTTCTCCTCGGCTCCGACCCATCCTGGCGACCACTCTAGATTACTGCGTTAAACAAAAAGATTAAAGCGTTAACAAAGCTCCCAGACCCTGTGAAACGCGCCGCGCAGCGCTGACGCCTGCCCTCCCGCGCCAGATGCGCTTGACACTCGAGGATGCCTCTTAATTCTCGCTTCTCTCACTTAAGCCCGCTGACCCTCCGATGGAGCACAGACTGTTTACCATCGGACCGTTTGGCTCCTTCTGTCCTTCCAAATGTGTCTGTTTTTGTTTTTCTAAAAGCACTCCATAATGCATGAGTGTCCCCCTTTCTCTGTGTTTTGCCGCTTCCCCGCTGTAAACAAGAAAAAAATCAAAACTTACCTGGAGTGGCAGTGGGGCTGTTCCTGACAACAACAACAACAAAAAAATGGCTGCTGCAAAGCTCCGAAATTTTCGGAATCGGGGGCGTGTTTTGTGCTGAGTGATGGATGATGTCACAGATAGAAAGAACGCAAAAAACACGCCCCCGAATCCGAAAGAGACGCGGCTTGAACGCCCCTCTCCTCCAATGGCTGGCCAGCATTTACTAGACCAGCCAATGGAGAAGAGGGGCGGGTTCCAAGCCCCCTCTAAGAAACATTAAATCTTCGGGCTCCACCCACACTGCTTACGCAGTGCGTCGCAGTCCTCGACCTAATAAATCACAAATGGAAAAAGCAGGAACTTGCAAAATAAATGGTCAGGGAGTGTCTGGTGCTGCTGGTTTAAAGAGGTATGAGGTGAATTGAAGACTAAAGTACCATTTAATAGTACCAACAGCAGGCTTCTGGGCAGAGCTTTGGGCACCTGGACTCATTCTTTTACAATTTGAGTGTTGGTTGTAATTAATTGCAACTAGCAGTGAAGTGCTGCACCCCCACTTATTCTCTCTAACACCTCTCTCCTTCCCACGATAGCCGAGTTTCCGTTTCTACTGTTCTCAATGCTATTTGGAGAAGGACAGGATTAGGTACAGGTGTAGATTATTCAAAGCAGTCTCACTTATTAGTGCAACAACTCATGTCTTTTTCATAATTTTTTTATTACATGTTAAGAGATACATATGTAAAGAAATAGCATAACAGGCTTCACATCATGTAGGCACCGCTAATTGGGGTGACATCAATAATAATAATAATAATCCATATTTGTAATGTGCAAACATATCACCCCTTAAGGTTTCAAGACGGGGGGCCGTCGGGGGGATTAAGTGAGCTGTTGCCCAGAGTCACATGATGCTGAGCTGAGCTGCTGCCGGCATTCAAACCGTTAGCCCAGCGCTCCGGAGTCAGTCACTCTGGCCGCTGCACCACACCTCTACCACTCCATTGGATTTTGTGCTGAGTATTCAAGAGGAACTAGAAAAGAAGTTTTTGATGCCACATAAACATTTCCAATATTATAAAACATGTACATAACACTTGACCCACACCCACCAAAATCCCATAAATGAGTGGTGGGTAGGTCTTGTCATATCAATATCCATAGGATCGTTTGGGGTATTACTGGTGAGAACATTCATGGCACAAAACATGTCCTTCTAAATAAGGGGGGTCACTGCAGCACTCACCAGGGTTGCCACATTTCTCATCTGCGAGGAAGGAAAGACTTTCCCAGCCTGTCTGCCGCCGCCGCACTCTCTGACACCGAGTGCCGCCGCAGAGCAGAGACCAGGACTCGGGGACTCAGGGACCACATCCCCCAGCATCCATAGCGGCCAGAAGCTGCGCACCGCGATTTGGCGCCAGGCGGCGCATAAACAGTGGCATCACCCCCCGCGACGCGGGAGCTGTCCGGGAGAAGCCCGGGACAAGGGCGGGACAGTCCAAGACAGTCACAGACAGGAAGAGGCAGGGCTGGGCCACACTCCTTGTCTTTTTGTACCGGACTACTAGGATCTTGAAGACTTCTCCTCTGGTAAAGTGTTTCCTTGGTCTTTTGTTCATAGTCAACCTAGTGGTGCCACTTATATCCCAGCCGCTTTACATCCTTGGGAATTGTCGCCTGTTTTTACAATGCCTAACGGAGCAAAGGAAACATTCACACCGGGTTCAGGTCCTCTTGATAACTATTTGGTGAAAATGGTAAACAAAATAAACAGTGACCGAAGGGCCTCTCTGGGAAGGGATAGTCCCTCAAAAATTACTCAAGCTCTTTTGACTCCCGAAGAGAGTCCACCGGAACACGTTACCTGTGATCCGGCCTCTATAGCTGTCTCCACGGTCACAGCCCAGGTCCACATGGATTCCTCAGCATCAGACATACATATAGTGAGTGAAAATAACGATGAAGCCACCCCTGCTGCTAGACCAGTTAGAAACTGCTGCAGGAAGCAACAAAGCAAAAGGGGGGGAAGCATTCTAAAAAAAGGGTTGACATCACTGAACAAGTACAGGTCAATCTAGATGAGCCTTCTAACGCATGGGTTGACAGTGATGTTGTAAATAATTTATTACATTCTGAACAATTTTCCCAACTACTTTGCTCCTTGGAAGTCATGTTTGAAGCCAAACTAGAACAGTTTGTGCAACCTTCAGTTCGGAAACTTGACAGTGTGGCCGCCGAAGTTAAGAGGCTGGGAGGATTACTAGCAAAACATCTACAATCGGCCGATAGTAATAAACAGGGGGAGATGGCTATAGCAGTGCCAGCGCAGGAAGCTAGAGTAGCGCAGGTAGCTAGAGCAGAAAATCAACTAAAATCAACTCACCCCCTAAATATTATCAATCCAGCTATACCAGTTACACCAGCGCCCACCTCCGCACTAAGTGCAGCTATTCCAGTTACAACAGGGTCTGATTCAGTACTCAAAAGTTATGGGGAAAGGAGAAGTAGACCTACAAATTTACCCTCAGCCTGTACCCCCTATGTTGTGATTCTAACAAATGTACCGCCTCAGGATAGTTCTTCAGCCCAAACGCATAAGGAATCGCACGACTCCCTTAAGTACAAAACTGTTTCCTGGTTAAACAGGAATTGTGGATTCCCGACAAAATTTGCCCCTGATATTCTAAGTACCAGACGAGCAAACTGGATTGGGCCCTCTAGAAAATCCTGTAAAGGAGATTGTATAATAATCAATTTTAGACACCCACAACACGTGGCTACCGTCTTGCTGAGGGCAGCTTCTTTGGCGCACGATGAAAATAGTATTCGGGTGCGTCCCCTCGGTTTCTTTTATAACCATCCCCCCAGAGGGCCCCCACATAGCACAAGATTGAGACCCTACACCCCCGTGACGGCAGAGACGCCGTTTTTCCAACAGGGATCAGGAGGAGAAAATTACTTCAATTATGGGCCTAATATTCCCACACAAAACAGATTTGAAGTATTTTCCTCTCTGGATATGTGTGATTGACGAGAGGCTAGCGAGGGAACTGGGGAAGAGTTTTGCACCGGTTTTGTACCTCAGGAGTTAGTCCCACCATTTATGAATCCTAGTGCTAGTAACCGCACACAAGTAATCCACGGTAATCCTAAGGGGTCAATGATTAAGATGTTAACCTGGAATGTAGCGGGTCTAGGATCCAAGAGAGATAATACCGAGTGGCTAAGTTTCTTAAAACAATATGACATTATGGCTTTCCAGGAGACTTGGGATATAGAATGTGACTTCTGGATGGATGGTTTCACGTCATATTTTGTTCCAGCTTTAAGATCAGTGGCCGGGAGAGATATAGGGGGTTTGGTGGTTTTGGTTTCTGTGAACTTAAGAGGGTCAGTTAGCAGGATAAATTGTTCATCTAATAATTTTCTTATCCTGGAATTTAAACTTACTAATAATACGAAATTAATCCTGGTGAATTGTTATAACTCCCAGCAAGGGGACTTTCCGAATGCAAATTTGTTATGGATATCGAATTTTTTAAACACATACACTTTAAAGCAAACCACTTTCTGCCAATATATTTTGTTAGGCGATTTTAATGTGCACTTATGTAGTCATAATTGTTTGTTAACTGACATTGATGGGCCAGATTTCACATCCCCGCAACACTTTGAGCATTCAAGTAAAGGGGAAGCACTGGAGAAACTTTTATCTAATAATGATTTGTACGAACCAGGCTTCTTCGATCATAGCTCCTGTGTTCCCACATTTACAGGCAGAGGGAGTGACACAATAATTGACTACATATTCCTGTCCCCTGGCCTTTTAAAATATGTAGTTTTTTATAATGCTATACCGTCAACTTTTAGCGACCATAATCCAGTGGTAATTGAAATGATAGATGGATTCTCTTTTTTAAACACATCTACCCCTCCCATGGCGGTGGTTGAAGTGAAAGCAAAAGATCAGGGGAGGAGGCTAAACTGGAGCAAGGTAATCCCAGACGAGTTTTTTAACACCATTACATTAAAGGCGGCTCTAGATTTAGAAATCTGTGGAGACCAACATTCTACGGGGGAGCAAGTAATATCCTCGTATGAAGTTATCTGCTCCAAAGTGGCTAAAGAACTTACCATTAAAAACAGACCAGTCACTAATAGTTTAGCCATGGGTTGGTTTGATCATAAATGCACCAAATCCCATAATCTCCTCAAAAAAGCTCTCCAGGATCGCCCCAGGAATAAAGTTCTGGTGGTACAGCTTAGACGAGAATATAAAAAAATAGTGCAGGAAAGGAAAAATGAAATTAAACATAATGCCTGGCTTGAATTTATGGATAAAGCTACATTAAAAGATAGTGCAAAATTTTGGTCTATCATTAATACGCCCCTTTTTTCTAATATTAAAAATAACGTGCTGGAAACTAACATTTGGGAAGAGGATTGGCTGAGCCATTTTGAAAAGATCAATGGCAGCCACCTTGAACTAGAAATTTTTGTGGGTCAAGCCTCAGAGCCCCCCGCCATGCCAGTTAGGTTCCATATAGGGGAGGTTATAAAAGCAATTGAAGATTCTGCAGGGAGGAAGGCTCCAGGACCAGATGGAGTCCCTGCGGATATGTACAAGGCCAATCCATTGTATTGGGCCAACATCCTGACAAATGTTTTTAATACCTCGGCTAGTGTAGGATTCCCTAAATCTTGGTCCCGGTCGACTATTATCCCGGTCTTCAAGAAAGGCCAAAGGGCAGACCCTAGATGTTATAGGCCCATATCCTTGCTGGACTCCTCTATAAAAATTCTAGGGAAGGTTATCCTAGCAAGAATAACAGGGTGGGCCTCCGACAATAACATACTGTCAGATGCCCAATATGGCTTTAGAGCGGGGAGGAGTACGGAGGACCAATGTCTGAACCTCCATCAAATAATAGCCAAATACACCAAAGCAGCCAGGGGCTCCATTTACTTGGGTTTTATGGATTTGTCCACAGCTTTTGACCTAGTTAATAGGTCAAAGCTGTGGACAATGCTCCTGGATTTGGGACTTGATCGGTCCCTCGTGTACTTCTTGGCTGAGCTCCACAAAGATCTGAATGCCTCCATCAAGATGACGACCGAGGGGAAATGTACGTCCAGCTTTAAGTCCAGTAGAGGGGTACGACAAGGATGCATATTAGCCCCTATGCTGTTTACATTATACATAAACGGCCTGGAACAAATTCTGTTGGCAGCAATCCGGATATTCCACGTATGGGAGGTACCCCGATTCCGGTGCTCCTATACGCGGATGACGCTGTCCTTTTGGCCAGGACCCCTCTAGGTTTGCAAAGACTGCTGGATTCGTTTGGGGACTTCATGAAAAGCCTGGACCTGGTGGTAAACAACGGCAAATCACATGTTATGTCGCTGGGGCCTGCAAAAAATAAAGTTAAGACCTTCTTTTGCGGTGGTGAAGAAATTTCAAGAGTGAAGGTATTTACCTACCTGGGAGTAGTATTCGACGATAAAAGTTCTTGGTCCCCCCAGCTTTTACTAAAGGCAAACTCTGCGAGAAATTCTTCAGCGGCAGTACTAGGTTTTGCCAAAAGGTTGGGAGGGAAGCCGGTAGAGGCAATAGTAACCATTTACAAAGCCAAGACCATTTCTATTGTAAGGTACGGGGCGTCAATTTGGGGTTACATTAAAAACGACATGATCCAAACGGAAGAAAATAAATTCCTTTGTTCTCTTCTTGGCCTTCCAAATTCAACCGCTTCCTACTCAGTTCATCTGGAACTTGGGATTGGTTACATAGCAGATATAATTAAAATAGCCCCAATACTGCTATGGATTAAAATCTGGATAAATTCGAACCTCTCCCTAAATCATAAAATCTTAAAGGATTGCATTAGGTTAGACAATAGGAACAACATTCAGTGGTTGTCTAACATAGAAATGTTAGCTGCATATATGGGGAGACCAGACATTTTTTCTAATCCAGAATCCCTATGTAAGGCTGATCTTGAGTGGGTAAAAACTAACTTCATCAAGTTAAGAGAGGCCGAGCGGGAGGGAGCAGAACTCTGTAAATCCTCTGTCAGGGGTCATGTTTTGGTAACCCTGTCCCCAGCAATGCCACTATACCTGACAACAGTAACCAATCCTTTCTATAGATGGCTGTTGAAAAAATTACGGTTTAACCAAATACATATGCTTCTATGGGACGTGGAGGGTTGGAGTAGACCTGAAGATGTTCCCCCCTGTAAGTGTGACGACTTTTCACCTCAAGACACCACGCACTTTATGTTTTTCTGCACACTATATAAACATGCCAGCAAAAGGTTTATCATTCCATTGTTAAAAAGTATGAACTTTATTCAGGGCAAGCCAGCCTTAATGTTTTTACAATTGGTAGAATCTCCATTAATTATGTTCTGTGTTGCCAGCTTTCTTGCTGCGTCTGTTAGAGAGAAGAGGGTCAGACAAAAAACTGTACAAGAGACTGATCCCCTCAATTAACAGACAATGAATTTGTATTAATTGCTTAGGTGGCTATGGTCGATTATGAATTTTTACTGTTAATGAATAGTTTTATCTGTATAATAGTTATTTTTAAGATTTTTAATATTATGTACATGTATAGCATACTTTTATGATTTTAATTAATCGAATAAAGTGGATTTGACTTGACTTGACTTGACTTATCTTTTGTATCCTTGGTTAACAAGTATTAAAGGGTGAGGAGGCCTTTCAGGCTAAGCCATACCTGCTCTTGGTTGCATAGCAGTTCAGGTTGTATGGCGGGCGCAGAGCGTGTTCCCACCTTTTAGGCGCTGATTCTTTATTCCTGGTTCCACTGCTGCAGCCTTGTCCTGGTTAGGGATTGTGTAGCAGACTTGCTTGCCTGGTCAATGCAGTAACACCACTATTTGACAGCAATGGCTGCCTACAGACCATTGACCAGATACAGCATAGTTTCTTAACAATGTTTCTGTGGCAGTTGTTTCCTCCAAGCCTACCATGGCTGCCCACTTCGGTGGCAATGTGGCTTTCATTTTCACTGCCAGTTGCAGCAGTACCAATTTCTCAAGCATGCAGTGGGCTGCTGAACGTGAGTGAAATCTTTGCTTTGTGGAGTTGTGGTACAGTTCACTCAGATACTGTGCAGAGAGACCGAGGAGATCCCTTTTGCATCGAAGGTCACTCTTGGCCCGCTCACTTTGTTCTTCAGTTACCTCTGGTTAATTCATATGTTCAGAACACACTGGGCCTCTCTCTTGGATAGGCTCCTCCTGCAGGACCAGGCACTAGCAGGCAGCTTTTAGGCCTATAGGCAGGTCCTTAGCTCTTTCAACAATAGGTGCAGTCTTCATGTGATGTCCTCTCACCCCTAGGAGACTGTCTGTCAGACACCAGTTCCTGTTACACAGCAACTCTTCAAAATATGCTGTGTAGCAATGGTCAAGAAGAACCTGGGACTGGAAAAAAGTGAGGTGGTTTGGATCCCACTTTTACACACATTTTCCCGACAGGGGATGTAGATCCTCTGTCTAAGGCTTCACAATCATTATGCGTTGATTCTTATTCAAATATAATTTTCAGGCAGTTCTATAGACACTACATTTGTGCAAAGCGATGGGGCTGGCTGCAGGTAGGGGTACCCAACACTGAGTTCTCAGCACTGGCTCTTATTCAACTACTGTGGAACTTTCTTTTCCGATGAGACATGGAACAATCAATCATCTAGGTACAGGAAGATTGAAACTCCTTCCAGATTGGGATAATGTAGGAAAGCAGGATCTGCTTTTATGGTTACCCCCACCTTTTGCATAGTGCTAAGCTGTTTCTGACTAGTCTGACTGGGATCCTGCTAATCAGGACCCCGTCTCTCTGATTTCTCCCTTAAATTGTTATGACAAGTACTTAGGTACATCCCAGATTGGATACTGGGTAACACTTATCAGTCCCTAGTATATGGTACTAAGGTACCCAGGGCATAGGTACCCCAGATGTCTCTCATGGGCTGAAGAATGCATTATGCCACCCATGGTAGACCATTCAAACTGTAACAACAGGCCTGCCATTGCAGCCTGTGTAAGATGGTGCTAGCATGTTTTCTATATCTAGGGTCCCTGCACTTCAAACCTATGTCACCCCTACAGCGGGCCTTTGCCATCCCGAAGGCAGGGTGCTTGGTTCTAAGTGTGAGGGTGCCCCTGCATGAGCAGGACACCCCCACAGCCTACGGAGACCATTCTCCAGGGTTGTAAGTGAAGCAGCCATATACCATATAGAGGGGCACTACTTAAATACGCGATGACCATCTCGAAATTGGCTGCAACGAATCCTATCATGTTTGGTATCTAACATGTTGGAATCATACCCCCACACCATAAACGATGTGGGAGGTATGATTCCAAGCACTGGAAGAGCCCTCTGTTCGGATTTCAGTATTTACAGTACCAGTCTTCTAGACCTGGACAGCACAACACGGCTGCTGCTGACCAGAGACACGATTCTGCCCTCCTTGCTGCTGAGCCAAGCTTGAGCAGGGAAAGGCAGAACAATAGGTATCCTGTCACTGGGAGGTATGACCACCTCCAAGGCAGGATTTAGTGTATTGGGCCTGGTGGGTGCGCTTGCCAGCACCACCAAGTCTGCATGAGGGGCACATTTGGTGCCTCCTTGCATAGTCCAGTTCAAACCAGCTCTGGGAGGCGTTGGCTCCCGCTCTGGTACGAAACTGGACAAAGGACATGGGAGTAACCTCCCCCCTATCCAAATCCTCCCCTAGGAGGGTCCCCTGAATAGCCTCAACACTTTTCTTAGGGTACTTGAGCTTACCCTTGGGTTGGTCTTTAGATTCGTTGTGGGACACGATTCAATTCAGACACCACTTTAACTTCTACTGTCTCAGCACTTTGGACTTTGCTAGACTTCGTTTGGGCTCGACTTCATCCCCCTTTCAGTCTGCTGTATCATCTGTGCCTGTGCACCATACAGGAACTTTCCAAGGCCTGTGGGTATCAAAGACACCTGAAGGAATCTCCCTTGAAGTGAAGGAGTAATTTCCCTGCATTCGCAGGCATCGCAACTAAGCTGAATGGTCTGCTGAACCTGACCTCCTACAGAAGGTTCTTCAACATAGGTGGTGGTTCTCCACAGCTCTTGAGGCCTGCCCTGCCCTCTCACCAAGTTTGAGGCCAGTATCCCTCGTGGGAGCCGCAGGAAACGAACCCCAGTGCAGCACGTCAACTTGCAGTTGCAAAGGCTTGCTGGCTTCCTTCCGCCCCAACCTCAGGCATCTCCAGTGACCATCGTCTTTGTCCACATTGCAGCATTTGCACCATGGCCTGCATCTTTTGGTGAGCTGCTCGAGGTCCTCTTACGACTCCAGTGCCTTCAGCCTGTGGGTCGTGATGAGGGTCACCTTTGTTTCTTTTGGGCTCCCCTGATTGCTCGGGCCTGCCCTTACTCCCCTGGACCTTGCTGGTCCCGACATTGCCCCTTCTTCGACTTCTACATTGCTAGCAGTTGCCAAGGCTTGTTGGTGCTCCCGCCGGACACTGACCCCTCACCTCTCGAATCTGACGTGGGACAGCTCGTGCATGGCTCCTGGTCTTCCTCAGCGTCGCCTGGTCCTCACAGCTGCAGAGTCAAGGTCACCATCAACTCTCCTGCAACTCCCGACATCGGAGGGCATTCGTCTTCTAGGTCTCCTGGTCACTCTTGAGTGCCATAGACTCTGTCCCCTCTGCTTGCAGGTACCTCTAAACTAGAATCCACTTTTGGATTCCACCGTACACTTTCTCCTTCTCCAGCAGCAGCACTTTATTGAAGTCCTCCATTGGGTTTGACTGGGGTTTCAGACACACTTCACACCTATGCACCCGGCTTCCCTGGTATAGGTAACGTGGGTACTAAGAAATCCACGGGTGGGATTTCTCTCCAACCTTCTGTCTTGCACAGGGTTTCTTCGGGGTCCACTGGGAAGGGTCCTTAATCTTTAAAATTCCAACCGCGACCTACACGTTGATTTGTCCGGAGAACGCAGTCATGTTCTCACACTGCACACGTGTCCATGGGGTTCCTAGTCACTCACCATGGGAGGTTCTTTGGGTCCCAAGCCATTCTAAGTCCTCACGACATTGTCTTGTTCCAAGTCGTGGTACTTATAGCACTTTCTTAGTAAATGGTTTGGTCTTCCCTAGGGACCACTGTGTATTTTGTGCTATTTACGTGATTTCTATGCAAAGTATTGTGTGCATTGTGTATATCTCCGGGTAGGAAATATTTGTATGTGTTAGAGACTGCTATATAATAAATACATATTTTTATAAATACCTTGAGTGGTTCTTTTTCACTTAATCTATACCTATAAGATGGCATTCGGGTAAAATAAGCTGCTTTACACTTTCAAAGGTTGTCTAAGACCTCCTAAATCACCATAAGGGTTGTCTGGACTGGTGCAGGGTGTCCACTTACATAAGTGTACATCATATACCACGCAGCTTCTCACAGATAAGTAACCAGAGGAGCTACCACCTTCGTGAAGACTATTGGAGCAGACCTGGGACTGAAAGGGATAACTTATAGGGTTTAGGTTCTTTCTTACCAGTCGTGAGGCATTAGGACGGTTCCCGGCTTCGGTTCTTGTATGTCCTGGTGTGTCCGAGATAGGGGCGTACCCTTCTGGTAGCCACGGTGCTGCCGACAATGAAAGCCCAAGCAGCCAGGGCCCTCCAGTAGGAGTCCCTAGAGGAAAACCCCATACGGAAAAAACCTCTGATGATGATGAGACTCCAGGAATGAAGGAGAAGACAAGGAGCCAGAAAACACTGGAAGACCAGGAGCCCAAAAGGAACCAGGAGAAAACTGGAAGTCAAGCTGGAGCAGAAGTAACCAGGTAACCAGGAACGCCAACGGAAGGGAGGGATCACAAAAATAAGAGTCAGGGAGCCAACAGGAGCGAGGACACACCAGCAGGAACAAGGGGTGTTGCAAAGCAAGGAAGGAAAGTATCTGATCCCTTATAAACAGAAAGACAGGAAGTGACATACAGGAACAGAAAGTGACAAAACCGGAAGCAGAGGTGTCGCCATCTTGGATAGGGAAAAGAGTGAAGTGCACTACAGAAAGATCACCATGTTAGGAAGGTAAGTAACCCTCCCCTATTGCCTTCTGGGAGCAAGGTGAAGAGGAGAGCAACAATATGGCCCTCAAGGAAGGGGGATCACCAGACGCCCACACCAGGTGAGTGTAATGTCCAAAGGTGACTCGGGAAGCGGATGGGCCGCCATGCAAGTATTGCAGCGTGCCCGAATACCAAAAGGCATTGCGGGTGCTTTCCGATATGCCGTTGAAATGGCCACAGCTGGCCGCAATGCTGTACCGCAGCGCCCCCGAAGAGGAGGGAGGGGCGCCGCTGGTTGCACCGAGGCTGTCGAAGAGGAAACAGGTAGCACCGCAGGTGGCGAGTCGGCCTGCGGTGTAACAGAACCCTGAATTGCCATTTGCAAACCTGTATGCAAAATATTAGTTACTTCTGGTGCTCTTTTGCCATAGGAACATATAGGTAAGAATCCACCAGGTCTATTGTATACCTCATCTTACAAGCCTCACCTCCTGGATTCTGTGAAAGAACTCGGCTCCCTGTTTGCTGTCACCGCAACGACTGGCCGGACCCGCTCCGCGGGTCCCGCTGCGCGGTTGACAGCCCTGTTAACAACTCATCAGCGAGCAAAGGTTTGGGCGTTTTCCTTGTCCGGCAGGGCTGCGAGCTTCCAGCGGGGGACTCCAAGGACCAGGAGCCCCCGCGTGCCCGTCACCACCTGGGCTTCTCTCCCTGCCGGCTCCGCCCCCACTCCTGCTTTAACGAGCGACCGGACACTGGACTAGTGGATTCCTCATCTTACAAGCCTCACCTCCTGGATTCTGTGAAAGAACTCGGCTCCCTGTTTGTAGTTGCCGCTGGTTCTTCTGCTGTCACCGCAACGACTGGCCGGACCCGCTCCGCGGGTCCCGCTGCGCGGTTGACAGCCCTGTTAACAACTCATCAGCGAGCAAAGGTTTGGGCGTTTTCCTTGTCCGGCAGGGCTGCGAGCTTCCAGCGGGGGACTCCAAGGACCAGGAGCCCCCGCGCGCCCGTCACCACCTGGGCTGCTCTCCCTGCCGGCTCCGCCCCCACTCCTGCTTTAACGAGCGACCGGACACTGGACTAGTGGATTCCTCATCTTACAAGCCTCACCTCCTGGATTCTGTGAAAGAACTCGGCTCCCTGTTTGTAGTTGCCGCTGGTTCTTCTGCTGTCACCGCAACGACTGGCCGGACCCGCTCCGCGGGTCCCGCTGCGCGGTTGACAGCCCTGTTAACAACTCATCAGCGAGCAAAGGTTTGGGCGTTTTCCTTGTCCGGCAGGGCTGCGAGCTTCCAGCGGGGGACTCCAAGGACCAGGAGCCCCCGCGCGCCCGTCACCACCTGGGCTGCTCTCCCTGCCGGCTCCGCCCCCACTCCTGCTTTAACGAGCGACCGGACACTGGACTAGTGGATTCCTCATCTTACAAGCCTCACCTCCTGGATTCTGTGAAAGAACTCGGCTCCCTGTTTGTAGTTGCCGCTGGTTCTTCTGCTGTCACCGCAACGACTGGCCGGACCCGCTCCGCGGGTCCCGCTGCGCGGTTGACAGCCCTGTTAACAACTCATCGGCGAGCAAAGGTTTGGGCGTTTTCCTTGTCCGGCAGGGCTGCGAGCTTCCAGCGGGGGACTCCAAGGACCAGGAGCCCCCGCGCGCCCGTCACCACCTGGGCTGCTCTCCCTGCCGACTCCGCCCCCACTCCTGCTTTAACGAGCGACCGGACACTGGACTAGTGGATTCCTCATCTTACAAGCCTCACCTCCTGGATTCTGTGAAAGAACTCGGCTCCCTGTTTGTAGTTGCCGCTGGTTCTTCTGCTGTCACCGCAACGACTGGCCGGACCCGCTCCGCGGGTCCCGCTGCGCGGTTGACAGCCCTGTTAACAACTCATCAGCGAGCAAAGGTTTGGGCGTTTTCCTTGTCCGGCAGGGCTGCGAGCTTCCAGCGGGGGACTCCAAGGACCAGGAGCCCCCGCGCGCCCGTCACCACCTGGGCTGCTCTCCCTGCCGGCTCCGCCCCCATCCCCCACTCTCCCAGCTATAAAAACAAAGTGACCGTCCCGCTGCGCGGGAGCGCGCGGGAGGGCGCCGGGAGAAGCCCGGGACAAGGGCGGGACCGTCTGTGACCGTCCGGGGCCGGAGGAGGCTGGGCCGGGCCAACCCTCTAACATCCTACATTCTACGCTACGGCATAGCCAAGGTACTGTTATTGACTAAAAGACACAATTGTAAGAACTTTGATATTCTGTGCCATTGCGCACTGTTGCTTAATCCCCAACTTATAGCATCCCTCCATTCCCCTCCTTGTTGCCAGACGGGGGTCAGTGGGGCCTTCACAAGCACCCTTTGAATCGCCCAGGCACAAGGTCGAGTAGGGGGGGTCAACGAGGTTGGGTTGGGTCCAGATCCCTTGAATATTTGTCTAATATTCTCGTGAACACGTATCCAGAGGCTCAAATACCTGCCCCTACAAAATGGCCCTTAGATCTGGAAAGCAGCGTCTAGTGCACATCCAAACTTCGAAGGGGGTAGTCTCAGGCCCCCTAGATGCCTTTATTACTAGAGCAACCGGTATACTGGAAAAAGAAATTGAACTGGTTGAGCATAGATTGTCCCTGGACTTAGTTACTGGGAAACGTTCCTCAATAGGTGATTTGGCTCGTGTCAAAAGCCCTTTAACTAATGCAGCATTTAATTGTATTTCAACATCAGATACCGACATAATTGTCCACGAAGAAGGGATTGAAGCCCCTACATCTAGGCTACACGAAAACATGGACGTGGCCTCCAATAGTAATGTGACTAGCATAGAAGAAAATAGCCAACCTTCTGTGCTTGAAACCTCTCAAATAAATGCCACTACTTTACCTTGCACTCCTGTCTCACCAATAGAAACCACCAAACAGGCACCACGGAAAAGAAAACATGTATCCAGCCCCGAGGGAGGAAAGACACAGAAACAACCTAAAATAGATTCCGAGAATAGCCCCTCCCACTCTCAGTCCATCCAAATACCACAGATAGTGTACTGTCCATCATTGGCCCACTCAGGATCCTCTAACCCTTGCCCAACCTGTTTCAGTAGCGATGACATCCTGCTGGCAAAAATGGAAACAATAGTTAAAAATTTACTGCTTCCGGTGGTAGAAAATATAAGGATATTGTCCGCTAAAATAGATGTTCTAGAAGCGGCAACTAATATTAATATGGACCTCTTACAAAATATATCTGGCACTAAGCCAAGAGGCCAAGTCTCTAAAGGGGGTCCTACCCAAAGTACCGGGACAACCATAACAAAGCCTGCAGTGATATCATCCACCAACACTAACAAGAAATCCCTAACAGGGCCAAAAACAACATCTATATCTAGAGCCACCAATAAAGACACACCGAAGGTTAAACCTGCAGCGGTGGCCAACAACGCTCATGGGGTAAAATATAAAACTAATGCCGCTCCAAAGCAACCAATAAACACCCCAGCATGCGCCCCTGCATCAAATAGGGATAATAAAACACCATACCTAGATAAGAACAAGAGGTTAGATAATAGAAACTCACATAAATCCCAGAGAGTCAATCTACCTCCAGAAGCGGCTCAGTACACTATTGTGCTAACAGGAGTGGCTCCACTTAAAGAGGGCATTAGAGAATCCCAGGTGGATTTGAGGAACAAGGTTACGTTCTGGTTGAATAAACATCGCCCACTCCCCCCGTCGTCCCCCACCGAAATCTTATATGTAAGGAGAGTAGATTGGGTTGGAAAGGGAGAAAAAGATCTAGAAGGGGACTGCATTCTAATTTCCTTTAGAGACCCGTGGGTAGTGGATAGAATCCAACGGAAAGCTAGATTTGCCCGTTTGGGAGATGTCCAGACATTACATCTTGGCTACTTTTATCCCTATATAAATCAAAGAAGCCATACGGGATATAACCCATGGAAAGTTAAAGGGGGAAGATCCATAGAGCCTGTAATACATCACCCCCCATATTACCCCCCCCTCTACAACCATTTTGAGGCACTGTCTGACCTAGAATGGGTTGACTGACTATGTGCACCAAACCAGTCACCCAAACTAGCACTAGTGGAAGTTGAGGGAGTCCATACCTCATCTACCCCCACCCCAGAACTGGTAGAGGAGTGTCAGCCCACGCCCGATAGTAGCGGGCCAGTAAAGGGTTTTTTTGGGGTTAAAGGCACTACCCCCAATGTAGAAGAAGTAGGGCAAACAAACACCCATCTATCGAGTCCACAATCCCCGTTCTCTGTTAGCAACAACTACACAGAGATAGATTTGTTATGTTCACATTTGGTGTCCTGGAACGTTGCTGGAGTCAAATCACGCCTGGTATCTGACGATTGGTCGGAGTTTATAGGTAACTACGAGGTTGTGCTACTACAGGAAACATGGGCTACAGCTCCGTTTTACATGGCTGGCTATATTAATTTTTTTAAACCAGCAGTAAAAGGTGTAAAGGGGCGGGCGTCTGGGGGCTTAACCACATGGGTCAAACAGGCCTGGGGTTTTACAGCTTCTGAAATGTATGTGGACAACCCTGACATACTGGTCGTAAGGTTGAGCAAAACAGGGGGGCAGGACTTGCTCATCATTAACATATATTCCAGAGGTCTCCCTGGCGGCAGAAGCCCCAAATTGATCGGCGAATTAGATACACTGTTAACGGGCTGGGATAAAGCCTCCTTCATCATGTTAGCAGGTGACATCAACTGCACGATTGAGCCTTTGTACCAGCCAGAGGATAATTGGGGGTTCGAAGAAGATGTTACGTGGAAAATTCCTGAACTTTCAAACAAAACCATAGTCAAAGCAACGGAGGCCGCCTTGAACTGGACTTCCTTCTGCCTCACTTGGGGTTTAAGGGCTGTGAACGGTCGCACAAAATCAGATTTTGGAGCAAACCCTACCTTTGACAATGGTGTAAGGAAGAGTCGTATCGATTACATCTTTATAAAAATGGAACATTGGAATGTAATCGATGACATGGAAATTATAACACGACCTGAGAGTGACCATAACCCCCTGTCCTTGAAATTCTTAATGTGTGATCAGTTAAAAATAAGGGAACCCGATCCTAGGGGGCAAGGGGTGATAACTGTATCAAATGACCGGAGGAGAGTGAAGTGGTCATTAATTTCAAACGATGTAATGATTCAGACCAACATTGAAAATGTAGTGACATATGCTCTAATTAACATGAAGTCTGTTGCTGTTGAAAAGGGTCAGGATGCCTTACATAAATTGATGGGTTTTCATGATAACTGCTTTTCTGAACTTAAATTTATTCTATCGAAGCCATGTAACCATAATACTGGACATCTGAACCCCCCAAGAAGTAAATGGTATAATAGAGAATGTAGAGATGCACATACCCACCTCATAGAAAAAGTTAAAATTAGAGATATCTGTGCTGTTAAAGAGGCTAGGAAAACGTACAAAAAAGTACAATGGGTGGCAAAAAAGGAATGGGAAGACGAGTTTTGGGCAGATCTTCTGGAAGCCAGTAAATCAAATGACCATGTCAAATTCTGGGACATCGTCAAAAGTGGTAAAGATGGCGAGTTTCGTACCCCATCTAACCATGTTTGCCCGGAAGACTGGATCAAACATTACTCTACCCAATTCTGTACAGTGGCCCATGATTCCCCGTCCAGAATGTCTATGCTGCCGGTAATAACACCAGGCAATTTGACCCTGTCCTTCACCGAAGCTGAAACAGAATATGCATTGGGGCTAACAAAGAGGGGGAAGGCACCTGGGTTGGACCAAATCCCGGCTGACCTCTTTAAAGCGAATACGGGTCTGTGGGTACCTTACCTAACATACATAGCTAACACCATTGCGCGAGGTGCCCACATCCCCAAGACCTGGAAAGGGTCGGAGATTCTCCCCATACACAAAAAGGGTGATAGAACAAACCCAGGGAACTATCGCCCGATTAGCCTAATTGATTGTTTTCAAAAGGTTTTTTCCCGTATGATTTTGGTGAGGGTCCATGGTTGGATGGATATAGAAGGAATATTATCCCCTTTACAGGCAGGTTTTAGACCCGGTACAAGTACTATAGACCAGGTCCTGAGGTTTTGTATGATTTTTTGGAAATTTGTCATACTTGGCGGCGGTACCATCTTTGCTGCATTTATAGATTTAAAATCAGCATTTGATTTGGTGCCGAGAGGAAAACTGTGGCAGGTTTTAAGGGATCTAGGAATGCCGGGGGAACTAGTGGACATCATCATCAGACTACATGAAGACAATTTCGCTAGGGTCAGATGGGGGGCACAAGGCCAATTTACGGACTCTTTTCCAGTCTCCCGAGGAGTCCGCCAGGGGTGCGTTCTCGCACCCACCCTATTCCTACTATTTATAGACCAGGTAGTGAAATTATTTGGGTCAATTAACACCGATGCTCCGTCTCTGGCGGGGACAAAATTCCCACTGCTGATCTTTGCGGACGACACCCTCCTCTTATCTAAAACGAGGGGGGGTCTGCAGAAGGCATTGAATCACTTTGAGGAATACTGTAATCGCAATGACCTTCAGATAAATGTGGGGAAAACTAAATTTATGGTTTTTTCCAGAAAAAAATCTATACGTAGTAGTGTACAACTTAATGGGGTTAACCTAGAACAAGTTGACACGATGACGTATCTGGGGGTCACTCTGGATTGCCGATTGTCCTGGAAACCACAAATTGAGACCCAGCATTTAAAACTGTCCCAACTCACTGGTTGCCTTTTGCGGGAGCAAAAGAAATCGATCACCAAAAGGGTTGCCCCGGCTTTACAAATTTACGATGTTAAAATCAACGCTGCGACATTGTACGGGGCAGAGTTATGGGGTTTTATGGATCTTTCAAGTTTGTACAAAATCCAGTGCAGGTTCCTTCGTAGTTTGGTGGGACTCCCCCAATCAACACCACTGATCCCTCTTTGTCATGACATGGGTTGCCGTCCAATAACAGATATGGCACGTTACAGAGTAGTGTCCACCTGGAGGCGTCTGTGGACCACGGAGGAGTTGTCACTCTTTGCAGAGGAGGTATCCGAGGTAAAGGCTATTGGGGGCTCAGAGAGAATCCCATGGCTGCAGATGGTGAAAAAGACCCTGGTTGACATGGGCCTTAGCCACCTGTGGTCCTCGCCAGATATTAGTAATTTTCCCTCAAAAAAGGATTTTAAGAGTCTATTCTGGGCTTCTACCCGCCATTCCCTGGTCCAGGCATCCGGTTCTGAAGATCTGACAGGGCGTTTTTTAAGATTTAAATTGGATCCGGTTCGGGAGTTATATTGGGATCTTATTTCTAAGCCCCTAGGAAAAAAATTGTATCACCAATTTCGGGTGGGCACTTTACCCCTCAATTCCTTCACAGCAACATGGAATAATAAAACTAGTAATCTATGTAGCCATTGCCCTGGGTGTAAGGAATCAGAGGGACACTTTTTGTTTGTTTGCCCGCGATATAGTGAACCCCGTTCAAAGTGGCTAAAACCCATTTTTAAACGTATAAACTGCAATAAATCTTTAGATGCAATATGGGTTTTAAAAACAAACACAACTGATTTTATTGTGATATGCTTGGCTAAATACCTAGGTTGGGCCTGGGTAATCAGAACAAGAAGGAATCCTACCGCTACTTGACAGAGTGTAAGCTGTATAGTGCCCACCACTAAAACTTGTCAAACCCATTTTAGAGCTTTTTAACTATTATGAAATGATATTGTATTTGGAATATTTAATGTCTTGATTATTGTCGTTGATGGTTTAATAACTTTTTAACTTTGGACTCAAGCTTGATGTATATTGTTGATTTTACATACATGTAAATGTTTTGCTAAGTTGTCTTTTATGATTTCAATTATCGAAATAAAGACATTAAAACCTGAAAACCTGTATACATATAATAATCTGCTAGATATAAGAGAATTTTCCTCTGGAGTGTCTTTATTTTGAAAGAAATATTCTTGACAAGCTTGTTTATTTTGTTTCAAATCTATGACAATCCTTATTTTATCTTGGGGACCAGAAAAACAACTAAACATACTCTTTGACCATTCTCTGTCTCCGTAACTATTGCACTTTGGAAACCAAATCCTAATCAGGAATTTTGGCTATGGAGTAGTAAAGATCCCAAATTAAGGCAGGGCTTCTATCCTGTAGTCCCAGCGAACAGTATCATTCCAAGACCCACAAATCTGAAGCAGATTTCTCCCATTCCAAGAAGAAACAAAGGATCCTCCCACCTACCTGCACCTTTTTACCAAATACTTCCTGGGGCCCAACATAAATAGTAACATGAATATTTTTTTCCTGCGTCTTACTTCTGTTTTCGCTGGAATTTGCCATAAAAAAGATCTACCTTAGAATGATGATGATTGATCTGAATTTTGCTGTCTTCTGGACAGCTGTCCAGAAGACTATCGCAATTTTGTTTTAGAACTGGTGGATCTAGCCTGGTGTTTTCTGAAAAAAAACAAGTGTTTCCTTTCCTTAAAGGCCTTCTATAACTTCTCTTTCAACTCTGCACCAAAGAGAGTAACTCCTTAAAAGTGTATTCTGAGAACAACAGACTTCTGGGCTGAGTCTGTATCCCATTCCTTAAGGAACAATTTACGCCAGGCTGCTACAGAGGCTGATAGACCCCATGACTGTGGCTCTGATAGCCCCAGAGGAAATATGGACATGATGTTCCATGCCTACGTCTGGAACATTCATGACCTTCTTGAACTGCTTAAAGAGTGACTTAAAATCAACTGTCATTCATTGGTCACTGTATGCTCCATAAATTCCAGCTGAAAGAGCGAAATAGGAGTAAACCTTTTCAAAGCTGAATCCACCTCCTTTTTCACCGGATCCTTAAAGATATTTTCACCTGCCACAGAATACCGCCCTGCCAGATTTATCCTGGCTGGATTTTCCCATCAACTAGGAATGACATCCATATCATATTGTTGAATGTAATCTAGACCTTTCCCAACCAAGAGGTGTCTAGCATGAAACGATTTATCAAGTAAAAAACCCAAGGTTTCATAACAAACTACAATATCCATGGCTCTTTGAGAAAAACTACAAATCCCAAGAATTATGGCTATCCACCAATAACAGTTCAGATATCTGTATAAAAACACTGCCTCTTCTTGGTTCAAGGACTTGTTGGAGCTTGGTGCAAGGCAGGTTCTGGAGCTTATTCTTGTTTCTTATAACTGAATCCAAAAGGATAGTTAATAAACTGATAGCTGAAGGATTCACAATAGAACAGCAAATCATATATAGGTCCACAAAATATTAGCAACATCATTATTGCAACATATGATCAAGGGAGGGCTAATCCTCATCTGAGTGTCCTTAATAGAATAGAATTTCTTGTTTTGAATGGTATGACATTTTTAATTCGATGACCAGACTGGAGGATTCAGATTATGCAAGAACAAAAGTTCTTCAAGTACAATGTGCACTATAGCTGTGAGAGGATCACGTGGCACCTAATGAACAAATTCAGAGCTGAGGCGCGAACGTGCTAATTTTAGGGTATGTGATTTCACGGCTCCCTTTCTGGTTTTATTTACTTTTTAAATGCTGGCATTAATATCGTAATCTGCTGACGCTTTTTTATACTTTTTAGTGTTTTTGTACTTCCATTAGTTTATTTTTTTAATGGCTTCCTGTGTGGTTTGAACATTATATTTTGAAGGGAAGAGGGCAGGCTTGGTAATTTTACTCTGGGCTCCTTATCACGCTTTCGGCCTTGTTTTCTCCCTTAGGGACAGCTAGAGACACCATTTTTGGTTTGTGCGTACTTTAGCTGCAAGGTGATGGTGTGGTACCTGATGAATACATTCAGGGCTGCAGTGCGGCTGGCACGCCAAGGGCGCACATGAGGCAAGCCTGTCTGTGCCGGTCCGAGTCCTGTCAGCGTCCAGAGCTCGTTTGGACTTTTTGTCCGACAGGCTTGTCTATTATATGGCTCAGGAGCTTCTCAATGTATGCCCCATGAACCTATTCTTGGTTAAATGTAATCCTCATAGTGTGGAGAGATCATTTACTTGCTCTTCTTGTTATTTTAACATGGTCTATCCTCCTCTAGTTGAAACATCAGATGAGGCTCCTTCTAGTACTATACTCTCAGCATCTTTTGTCGCTCTTTTATTTCACTGTTAGGTCTCTGAATAAGCACACTGCCTACATTTTTGATATTCTATGTGACGAGCAGCCAGATGTCTTATTTTTATGTGAGATTTGGCTGACTGATTCCTCACTCCTGCAATCACAATGGCTATTCCACAAGGATGTCATTTTTAGCATCTTTGTCGCCTGAATCAGAGAGGCAGGTTATAAGCAAGTCTATCATTGCTTAATCTTTAAGATTGATGAGCTTCTAGGGGTTGGGGCCTTTGGCTAATGTTTATCTTTGTCACCAAAACAATCGTTAGTCAGCGTCTTATTATATATATATATATATACACAGCCAGGCTGCCCAGTGGACTTTATTCAATCATTAATTGAAGCATTAGCCCGTCTTGTGCTCCACTATTCGCATTTTATAGTCATGGCTGATTTCAACATCTAAGTTGACCACTCTTTGGAGATTGAGACCGCTACCCTATTAGATAAAATGTTGTCCTACAACTTGACCCAGTTTGTCACCAACCCCCTCGTCTGACGTCCAGGCCATATCATTGATCTAGTTTTTTCTAATGCCCAGCTGGACCTTTCAGATCCACTTCCTCTGCCCTGGACGGACCATTTTCGAACTAATTTCAGATGGTCTGCATATATGTCTAAAGGGACCCATGCTGGGGAGCCTTCAAATTTGATTGGACATTAGAGTAGGAGAGCTAAGCTAGGCACTGAAGGCTTCCACTCCTGCCCTTTTAGGTGACACGGAGCGGAGGTCGATGCTAACTCTTTCGATAATTGGCTTCCCTGGACTGTAGATAAATTGTCCCCTATCACAGCCCCCAAATCTTGTAAAAGAGGCTTTCCAGCTCTGCGGTTCTCTGAAGACCTAGTTGCAGAAAAGAGACTCTGCAAAAGGGTAGAAAAATGCTGGCACATACATTGCAATGAAAAAGATAAAGCTGCTTACTGGGCAGTCTTAAGGAAATGTCATGCTTCAGTTGGAGCCGCAAAGCTTACTTTGTGTAGAAAAGTGGGGCTGATGAGATCAAGTCTCAGGAAATGCTTAAATCAATCAATCAATCAATCAATCAATCAATCAACCAATCAATCAATCAATCAATCAATAAGAGTACTTGTAAAGCGAGCTACTTACCCGTGAGGGTCCCAAGGCGCTGAGGGGAGGGGGGGTGCTGCTACTGCTCGAAGAGCCAGGTCTTGAGGAGTCTTCTGAAGGCGAGTAGGTCTTGGGTCTGCCGTATGTGGGTAGGGAGGGTGGTCCAGGTCTTGGCGGCGAGGTAGGAGAAGGATCTGCCGCCGGAGGTCGTTCGTTGGATGCGGGGGACAGAGGCGAGGGTGAAGCTGGTGGAGCGGAGCTGGCGGGTGGGGGTGTGGAAGCTGAGTCTGCTGTTCAGGTAGGCTGGTCCGTCATTGTGGAGTGCTTTGTGTGCGGGGGTGAGGAGCTTGAAGGTGATCCTCTTGTCGACGGGGAGCCAGTGTAGGTCTCTGAGGTGGAGGGTGATGTGGGTGCGGCGGGGGACGTTGACAATCAGTCGGGCAGAGGCGTTTTGGATGCGTTGTAGTCGTCGTAGGTGTTTGGCTGGGATTCCTGCGTAGAGTGCATTGACATAGTCCAGTCTGCTGCTGACGAGGGCGTGTGTCACCGTTCTTCTTGTTTTTTTTTTATTATTAACTTTATACTTTATTGCTTATACAATTGGCACACAGCTTTGTACAGCCTACAACCCTGAGGCCGGCAGCAGACCACATCATCACAGTACGTCCATCCATGAAAGGTTTACACAGCCTGCATGCCAGCATCCCGGGGGCCTGGCGGCAATGGAAGCAAAGAACTTGAGTGCATAATACCTTACTGCCCTGGGCCAGATCGCAGCCATCCCTCCCTTGTGTTATAAAGTGTGTCCATGATGTGCGGACCACCACCGGCCCCCGCCGATGTTGATGACCAGGTGCGGTGGAACTTCCGAGTTTGTAGGCCAAAAGGTAGCACAACTTAAAGAAAACTGTGCGAAATACCCACCCCACAACAAAACACCCTCCCTCTCCCCAGTTGAACACCCCCACCCAAAGTGTGCCAGACTCCTCAGTGTGTGTCGCGATGGACATCTCGTCCGTACTCCTGTTGTATCAGTCCTCGTGATCCTCCCAGCAGTTGAGCCCAGGGTAGGACCCAGGCCCCAGTCCACACCACCCCCACCCGGAATCACACCCCCCTCCCTCAGCACATCCAGATCTGGACCTCTCTTTATAACCCCGGGCCCCCTACATGTTAAACCTCCCCCTACATGTCAGTGGCCTCCTCAATCCAGTGCGCTGTCGCACTCCGGGTGCCCCGTCTCCCCTTCCTGAGCATCACCTTCCTCTGCGCCCTCAGGTTCAGTTCCAGAGCCCGTGTCGTCCCCGGCATCCAGATAGGCCCTATACAGCCCCCAGAAGTTCTCGGGGCGGCTCTTGGGGGGAAGCAATTTGTTATAGGCCATCGACTGCGTGTTGCAGTACAGCAGAGAAGTTTTCCATCTCTTCTTCGTCGGTAGGGGCCCTCTCATCCAGCATAGGGCTATGGTACGTTTGGCAGTCAGCAGAGCGATATCCGCCAGCTTACGCATCGCCACCGGGAGATTTTTGGAGTAACCCAGCAACGCAATGGCAGGGTCGGGCTGAAGGTCAATGCCCAGGATCAGGCCTAACTCCGTGAATACCTCCGTCCAGAACCTGTAGATACCGGGGCAGGACCAGGCCATGTGCATGAAGTCCGCGACATTCCGCGGACCCCCTCAAGCCATACCTATGGAGTCTCTTCGGGGTGTACTAGACCCGCTGTAAGTATTTAAAGTGTATCAATCTATGTCTGCTGTTCAATGATATTTTCCTGGTGTTGGTGCAGCAATAGCCCCACATCTCGTCAGAGATCTGCGTTTGGAGGTCAGTCTGCCAGGCCACCCTAGCCGAAGACTGCGGGCAAACCCTATGTTTGTCCCCCATTTTTTTGAGCCTGGACACCAGTTTGCTGGATGTGGAATTCTTAATTACATAGGTGAGTTCCGGCATCTCCTGAGGCTCCGCCAGCTCCGGGCCAAGCAGCCCCTGCAGGGCACTGCGCACCCTATGGTACTGGAAGCTGTGGAGGAGCGACTTCCCCGTCTGCAACTGTAGAATCTGGGGGAGAGTCTTCAGAGTGCCATCTAAGAACAGATCCCCTAACTTGGCGATTCTGAGTTCCTGCAGTGCCTTTACCACCCCCCTGTCCGCAAGAGGGGGTATCCACACTGCCCATTCCACCAGCATAAGAGGGGAATACAACCTAATACCATCCTGCCTTTTCAGTAATTCGTGCCAGGCATGATTCGTAGCCGTGATGGAATCCAAGACCCCTGTCCTGCGGTCCACTGGTTGACATACCGTGGCCGGGATTGGAGTCTGTTCCGCAAACAGCCTTTCAAGTTTTACATGAGGTATATCCAGAGACCCATGGATCCATGTGTGGAGGTGCCATGCCTGCGCGATCTGATAATACTGTTCTAGGTCCGGTGCTCCCAGGCCCCCTTGTTCATAAGGAAGTAGAAGTTTCTTCCATTGAACTCTGGGCTATTTGCCTCCCCACGCCAGCCGGATAAGGGTCTGCGTGAGACGTCGGAAGAAGGATTTAGGTAGAACCACCGGTATGTTGGTAAAGAGGAACAGGAACCGAGGCAGCACCACCATTTTCATTAACGCTATTCTTCCCATCAGTGACAGCGGTAATCTACACCAACCCTCAACATCGTCTTCAAGTTTGCTGTACGCCCTCCGGTAGTTCTCCCGAACCAATAGCTCGGGTCAGTATGTAGACGGATCCCCAGATATCGAATGGGATCCAAGGTCCACTGCAGCGGGTATTCCATCGCGAACGGGGTTGTAACCGGAGTGAGCGGGAGAGCCACCGATTTATCCCAGTTCACCTGTAAACCGGAGAGCGCTCCAAATTTCACCACCTCCTTCAGAACTGAGGCAAGGTTAATCTCCGGTTCCCTGACATAAAGCAACGTATCATTCGCATACGTGGATATACAGATCTTATACGCAGGGAAGTTGATTCCCTCGTGTTCGTGATATTCCCTGATTGCACACGCCAGGGGCTCCGCCACTAGTGCATACAGTAGCGGAGACAGAGGACAACCCTGTCTGGTACCTCTGCTGATTTCAATTGGGTCCGTTACTGTATCTCCCATTTTTAACCGCGCCAAGGGTTTGTAGTAAAGGGCACCTGTAGAAAAAGGTACGGGCAGATGACCTTTTTCAGAGTTGCCCGGCGCTAACCGCCTCTATACCCATTCAAGTTACCAAACAAAGAGGCAGGCGCTGGAGACTGGAAGGCAGGAAACAGAAGTTTTATTCCGACGGAGCAGAACACATCAAATCAGACAACAGGGTATCTTCTCGAGGTGCTCTAGCCGCATCTCTGAGGCTTGGCCTCTTATACACAAGTTTATGATCTTTATTGCATGTAACACATTCTTGCAATGCTTTGAAGTATGAAAGGACATCCTCGGAATCTCCCCCTCAGGCCCGTTCCCACACACATTTACAGTTGAAGTCCCCACCCCGGTCACAACAGGTGATGATTATCGCGCAGCTGGACATTCCGCCGATTCACGGAATGTGTGGGGTTGATCGGATCTCATAGGGTGGGGGCTTTGATCAATTCGAGGGTCCTTTAATGGGGGAAGCTTCCTACTGTACGGGGGGGGGGGGGCAATAAACAGTATCCGCAGGGCCAGGTGGCGGCCTGGGAACGAGGAAGACAAACGGGCACACAGGAAAAGGGGGTTTGCATCAAAGGACCTGGGACCATGAAAGGAATGAAGGGAGGTGTCGCGCTGAGAACAGGATGGGATTCCGAGGCAGAGCTGCGCTGAAGAGGGGTTTATGACCCAAGGCATGTGAGAGCGGGGGGGTTGTCAGCGTGCGGGGGATGCTTGCGAGGTTAAGGGAGAGAGAGAGAGACGCGCTGGCTATCAGCGAGGGGCAGGGAGGCCATGGTGCTCAAAATGGCTGCCGCTTACGCGCACGAATGGGCTCAAAAAGGGCAAGATGGCGCCGATAATGTTGGCGTTTGCGGCCTAACTTTTAACAGTCCTCCCTTTTCAACATATCTAGCCAACTTGCCTACTCAATGTCAATCTTCATCAAATTCCTAACCTCGGCATCATATAATGCTCCCATGCGTTCGTTTCCAAAGTCCACAGTCTTAGGGCAAATACAATTTGTACATAATGAACACAGAGGTGGCAGACATTGAATTCCTAAGCATAGACCGCATATTACAACTACAGGAATCAGGATAATGGTGAACAGTCTCCAGCCCCAGTTCTTAACGGTGTTCCAGAACCAACCACCAAGCGACCATTCTTCCTGTTCCTGGTGGACTTCTGAAGAGAGTCTGTGGAGATGTTCGATGGCTCTGTACACTGAGGGTGAATTGTCCGGTATGTATGTACAGCAGCTGGACCCAATAATGAGGCATGCTCCACCACGGTCCGCAAGAACCACATCTAGGACAAGGCGGTTCTGGAGTGCCACCAAGCGGACCGCTTGAAGCTCGGCGGTGTTGTTAGCAAGGATACCAGCTGTGATGTTCATTGTTGTCTCAACTGCCTGAGTCAGATGTCGGATGGCACGGCTGTTTGCCATCGGGCCCCAGAGTGGAACGAGTCCCTTCATCGCATCGAGGAACTGTGCTCCTGTCGAGTCGGCTTGTTCAATGTCCTTGGCTCGCTTTTGTCTATGATGATTCGCTGGAGCCACATAAGTCGGAGGAAGGATGAAGGAGATGAAACAAGTGCCCCCCCAGCCTTTGGGGAGCCAGGTGTAAGCCTTCGTGCCACAAACGAAATACATATTCGGAGACGATACAAAGGAAGGCGTATCGGTGGAGTCCAAAGTTCTGGTGAAACGGCAGGCGCTGCGGCCTACCAGCTGTGTCCCAAGCCCTTCTATGCACATGTGGCCTGTGACGTTGATGACTGACAGGGCCACAGTCAGAGTGGCAGCCGTTCGTTTCCGCAGGTAGGAGAAGGTGGGTCTGGTTGGATTGTTGAACACCTGCATTTCAATTCGTTCTTTAGCAGGGATGTCCATGTGGATTGAGTCGTTGGAGGTCTGCGGGCAGAAGTGTGTCTTCGTTTTGTTTCGCCAGACCCCATGATAGAAGTGCATCATGGTTTTGCTGGAGGTGGCATTGTCTTTATAGCTTTCTTGCAGGAGGATCAGCCAAGCAAGGCAGAAGCCATGAACTGAGAAGGGTGAAGGGATGAAAGGAATTGAATGTCCAGTGGCGTGGGGTAGCAACCCACAGATCCAACAGTTGGTGGCGTTGGTGGCAAGATTGTGCTGGTGCAGCAACTGTACAAAGGAGTTGTTCCAAAACTCCTTTCGCCTCTCTCTGAGTTGAGGAGAGAGCGAAATCAGATAATGTTCCTTCATGGTGGTAGGCTGAGCAGTGGTCAGGAATGTTTCGTGAGCAGGTGCATTTTCTTCCACAATCCAGAGCGTGGTCATGAGGAGAAAGCAGAAAAGGATTATGATGAAGAGTGCAATTGTCTTTGTGCTGTGGAGTCTGTCTGTTCTTGGGTTTCTGTAGTGGGTATTTCCTGTTGCTTCCATCATCTTCTTATTTGGTGCTTCCATCATCTTCTTATCTGGCGCTTCCATCATCTTCAAAGTGCTCGGTAGCAGGCAGAACCACAGACTTCGTTTAGCTTCTCTCCGGGTGACCCTTGGTGGTGTTTAGGTCACCGTTCTGAGATTTAACTTAGTCCGTGGTCTACTTAGCCGAAGCTCCCTCCTTTCGACGCAGGAAATACCCTTCTCTGGATGGCACAGTGGGATCAGAGAATTTTGAAAGTTCAAGTGCTTCAGTATCAGGATAGCAGGTTAGTGACGGTCGGTCCTTGTTCAGGAGCTCTTCTTGGTTGTCGATGTTTTCTGTCGTGGCCAGGGTCGAGGAGACCTTCTTACAGTGGTGTGCGTGCAGCCAGTGCCGTTTCCCCTCCACACGAAGAGCCGTCCGGGTGGTGATTAACACTTGCCAGGGGCCCGTCCACCGGGGTTCCAGACTCTTCGACCGCTGAAAATTCCGGATCAGCACGAAGTCCCCAGGTTGGATGGCGTGACCCGGACCCCTGGAAGCATCGGGGATGGCCTGCTGCACCTGCTGATGAATGACAGACAGAGTTTCAGTCAATTTATACAGGTAATCAGACATTAGGACGTCCGGGACGTCATGAATGGAAGTTGGTTTCGGTGCAGACCAGACGCTCATGGGTCGACCGAAAACAACTTCATAAGGTGTCAAGTGATGTTTGGTGGGGGTGGAACGCATCGATAGCAATGCCAGTGGGAGGGCGTCTGGCCATTTCAGACCCGTGGTAGCCACTATCTTGGCCAGTGTGAGCTTTAGTGTGGCATTGTGTCGCTCAACAAGTCCAGCAGACTGGGGGTGGAAGACTGCGTGGAACTTCTGCTTGATGCCCAGCCCCTTTAAGATGAGCTGGATGACTTCGGCTATGAAGTGGGGGCCATTGTCGCTCCACAAAATTCGACAAAGGCCGTAACGGGGGAAAAATTCTTTTAACAGTACTTTCGCAGTGGCCATAGCAGTGTTGTCACGGGTTGGGTATGCTTCCACCCATTTGCTAAATGCGCATACCACAACAAGTACATATTTCAGGCCTTGGCATCTGTCTAGCTGGATGTAGTCCATCTGCAGGACTTCAAACGGGTGATTGGGGACCCCAAACCCTCCCCGGGGTACTACAGTTCCTTTCCCGGGGTTGTGTTGCAGGCATATCAAGCATTGTTGGACCAGACGTTTGGCGGAGTCTGTGATTTTATCATTGTACCAAACTCTGGAGACAAGTTCAATCATGGGGGCTGATCCTATGTGGGCAGGGGAATGTGCCATAGTCAGTATGGGAATCAAGTATGAGTCAGGTAGCAACCATTTGTTTGTGTCTTTTGTCCGCCAGCAGCCTTCATCGTCCTTTAATCCCACCCGTGTCCATTCAGTCAATTCGTGTTGTGTGTTAGCCATTTGAATGTCTCTAATAGTGTCCCTAGCGTCAGTCCATTTTTCTGCCTGTGACCTGGTCACATACATACGTGTTGTCGTCCTATTTTCAGCTGTCGTTCGAGCAGTGATGTCGGCTAGCGCATTTCCTTGTCCAATAATGTCTGTCACCTTTCTGTGTGCCTGGCATTTGATGACCGCAAGCTTTTTGGGGAGAAGGACAGCTTCGATCAGGGCGGAGACTAGGTCTCCGTGCAAAATGGGGGTGCCGTGTGAGGTCAAGAATCCCCTTTCCCTCCAAAGGAGCCCAAAATGGTGAAGCACCCCGAAGGCGTACTGGCTGTCGGTGTAAATGTTCGCTGTGGTTCCTGCTGCTAGAATGCAGGCTCCTGTCAGGGCAATCAGTTCCGCTGCCTGGGCAGATCGTTGCGTGATGCGGGCTGTCTCGACCACAGTTCGGGCCGTGGTGACTGCATAGGCAGCTGAAGTGGTGCCATCGGGGAGTTTGATGCAAGAACCGTCCACCCACAGCTCTCCGTCAGGGTCAGGAAAAGCTGTGTCTCTGAGGTCAACCCTACTTCTAGTCTGTTCGTCCGTAAGAGTCACACAGTCATGTACAGGGGGCACATCGGGATCGTTCTCTGGTAAGGGTAACAGAGTTGCTGGGTTCAGTGTGGTGCATCTTTTCAGGGTGATATGGGGGGCAAGCAATGTCAGCTCGTATCCAGTCAGTCGTGCACTCGTCAGGTGTTGCGTCTTGGTTTGGTTCAGGAGGGTGTCGACTGCATGGGGTACTAGTACCGTGAGGGAATTCGAGAGTACGATCCCCTCACTCTGTCGGATAGAGATAGCAGCGGCAGCTACAGCTCGAAGGCAGGCAGGCAAGGCTCTGGCTACAGGGTCAAGAGTGGCAGAGAAGTAAGCGCACGGTCGTTGCTTTGGGCCAATGGACTGGGTCAGGACAGATAAAGCGCACCCCTCCCTTTCGTGAGTGTAAAGGGAGAAGGGCTTTGTGTAATCGGGGGTACCTAGGACAGGGGCCGAACAAAGGGCATCTCGTAGTTCCGTGAAGGAGGTTTGACATTCAGGGGTCCAAGGGAGCGGGAAGGGGACGTCTTTAGCTAGCAGAGAAAGCAGCGGTTTCACAATGAGGCTAAAGTTTGGTAACCACTGTCGGCAGAAGGAGGTGAGGCCTAGTAGGGAGCGAACCTGTTTCTGAGTCTTAGGGACAGGAGTTTCGAGATGGTTTGGATCCGGTCGGGAGTGAGTTTCCTTCCGTCTTTGGACAGGAGGTGGCCTAAGTAAGTGACCTGGGGTTGGCAGAATTGCAACTTCTTCTTGGAGACCTTGTGGCCATTTTCCGCAAGGAAGTGCAGGAGTTGAATGGTGGCTGTAACTGCTAATGGAGTGGTGTCGGCTGCCAAAAGGATGTCATCGACATATTGCACTAACACCACTCCATCGGGTAACTGGACTTGATCCAGTTGTCTCTTGAGGGCCTGGCTGTAGATGCTTGGGCTTTCTGTGTAGCCCTGGGGTGCTCGGCAGAACCTATATGAGCGGGCTTTTAGGGTGAAGCCGAAGAGATATCGGCTGTCTGGGTGGATAGGGATGGAAAAGAATGCGTTTTTGAGGTCAATGACAGTGAAGGTGGTGGCAGTAGAAGGAATCAAAGTCAGGATGGTGGTGATGTCTGAGACCACGGGGTACTGGGGTACAACCACTTTGTTGATCTCTCGAAGGTCAATGATAAAGCGGTATGCTTCTCATCTCCCTCTCCTTGTTTCTTGATGATGGGCAAGATAGGGCTGTTGCAAACGTTGCTAACCACTTCCTCTACCACTCCTGGGTCTATCAGTGACTGAATAATCTTTACCAATGCCTTCTCGCCCTCGGGCGATATCCGATATTGTGGAAGTTTTGGGAGTGTTGCGTCTGGTTGGACAGTAATGTGCACTGGGTCAATCATCATGCGCCCTACGTCCGAATCTGTCTTGGCCCACAGGTACGGAGGCAGAGTGTCAAGCAGGGATGTGTCAGCGTCAGTGATGGAAAACATGCGTCGGGGAGGGCAATGTCTAAGCAGAACGGGGTTGTCGTAAAGGAAAACTCGAACTCCGTCTTGAGAACATCTAATTGTCGCTCGGAAGTGTTTGAATAAGTCGAGTCCCATAATGGCGTCAGGGCTATTGGAGGAAAGCAAAAACGTGGTGTCAGTGGTGTTGTTTTCTAAGTCGAAGAGGATCGGAGCGGACAAAGGGTTAGTGGAGGGCGTTCCATCGAAACCTGTCGATGTTATAAGTGAGCCAGACAAGGGTGCCCTTGGAATCAGTCGTTTAGATAACGCACTACGTGTTGCGCCAGTGTCTACCAGAAATGGAGACTTTGTACGCAAGACCTTAGCAGTGACGTAAGGGCCTTGCTGGTCAACATAGAGCTCGACTGGATCCCTCCCTTGCCCTTGGCAGTCCTATGCAAAGTCGTGGGCGTCATCGTAGTCAGATTGCTGGCATTGGTTCTGTCTGGGTCGATCAAATGTATTTGGTCTGCCTGATCTGTCGTTAGTCGTGTCATTTGGGGGCCCTCGCTGCTGTCCCTTATTTCTCGGTCCACTTGCTATGTCCTTGGGGTCTTTGTTTCTGATTATTTCCAAAAGAACCGGGCACTGGGATTTCCAATGGCCAGTTCCTTTACAGAAAGCACACTGGTCCTCTCTAATGTCTGTACGTCCAATGTGGGGAGTCAAAGTGCGGTCCTTGGGAGGTGCAGTCTTAGGGACGTTCGTCTGATAGTTTCCCCGGTATTGGTCTCGTCCTATAGTCACCCCTTGCAGTTGTGCAATCATCACCCTCTCTTTCAAGTCCTTCTTCTTTTTCTCTGTTGCTCTATCGTTTTCATTTTTCTGATGTTCATAATATTGGGCCATCTGGAGGATAGCCGTAGATTTGGAGGCTGCCCAACTACTCTCGCTGGCCTGCAGTTTCTGGGAGACCTCTGGTGACAGACCCTTAACATAATTCTGGACAAACAGATGGTGTCCGGTTGCAGTGGTCATGTCCTGGCCGCTGTAATCGGAGAACACCGTTTCAAACCGGGAGAAGTAGTCCAATACATCCTCCTGGGGTTTCTGGCGACAGGCCGTTACTATCGACCAGTCCACTTTCTTTTCTGGAATCAGGGTTTTTAATTTCTGTACGATTTTATCTGGGAGGTCTAAAATGGATTTCAAAGGCTTTTGTCCAGGTTCTCGTTGTTTATCTATGCCATCGAGTTGTGACAAGGTATGTCCAAACAGCTCAAGGTGGTCGACTTTCCGGATTTGCTTCCACACATCAGCTGGTAGACATAACCCGAAAAACAAGTCGATGTCAGCCAGGGTCATAATCGTTGAACCTAGGGCTGTACCTAATTCAGTATAGAAGGCAGTGGGGTTTTTACGTAGGTCAGGCAGAGATTTCCGGAATGTCAGAATCTCTTGCCGGTCCCATGGCTGGTAGACCCAGTTGTACACTACCCTTCCTTTTGCATCTTTGTGGTTTGCATCATCGTTAGTCCCTTCACCTCGTGGAGGAACCCAGTAAGGGGCAGCCTCTCGTATCGGCATCATGGCGTTAGATTGCTCAGTTTGTGGTTCGGTCGCTACGGATGTCGTGGGTTTAGTTCCCGATTCTTGTTCAGTGAGGTGGCGGAAAACCTCAAGCGTACGCATAAGGAGGTCCGCCACATCACACTCGCCCTCATCCCCGATATCGACCTTCCGGTACAGAGTCGTTAGGCTCTCGGGACCTTTGTCTCGATATCGGTCCTCGTCTGCGTTCAAGACATGGTAACACAGTCGTACGGTAAAATGTCGTCTGTGACTCCCTGTATACGAGTTAAACATATCCGTGATGTACTCTTCATCTTCCTTCCTTTCTACCAGTGTCCTTGCTATCTTGTCAATCCCTGCTCGCTCATCTTTGCTTAGTCTGCTTGTTCTTGCAGAACCAACCCTTCGGGTCTCAGGGTCGCCTAACGTTGTCGTTTGCGTAGTATCTAATACAAGGAGTTCGGCCGGCACAGAGGCCATGGGGGCCGAAGCTGTGGCGCTACTCTCGTTTGTACCTGGGGGTGGTGGGTGCTGTGCTAAGGGTTGGGAAGGGGCATATGGAGGGGGCATGTAGATGATCGGAGGACCTAACAGCAGATCATCGTTGGCTCGTTGTTTCGAGGGTAATTCAGGGTAGAGCGTGGAGGACGTTCTAACCGGACACTGGCTTGATGTTTCCATTTCTAGTTTCTGTTTGGCTTCCTCTCTTTCCTTTATCTCTTCTTCTAGTTTCTGAGCAGCTAGGTGGGCTGCTTTTCGCAGCTCTTTTCCCAACCTACTCTCAGTTCTCTTTTTACGTTGTTCAGTTTCTTTGCGCCACATGCCGAAACTATCAAGCATAGTGGGCGTTGTCTTGTTTTTACCAAGGGCTGTTTCTAGCGCGTTTATTTTATCATCATCGAAGGATCCTATCAGTGGCCACTGACTTTCTCGATCCTTTTTCGTATATTTATGCCACAGCTTGCTATAAGCTATAGCAATCAATCCATGCTTTGTGAACATGTCCTTATTAGGGGTGCCTTCCAGCGGAGCCGGATGGTTCATCTCTAATAAGCGGTCCGGGCTAAACAGGCTACCAATCAGTGGGGAGAAGACAGGCATGACGGATCACAATGGGGACAAAAGTCAGCACTACCTATCTTATCACTGCGTGCAAAGACTAGACAGAATATTTCTATTCTACGTTGTTTGCAGGTAGTGAATACCTCATGAACCAATATCGAACAGTCAATGTTCGGTCAATCAAACAATCAGTGGGGAGAATAAGTAGGCCCGCAAAGGTCTGCGTTACCTACCCTTTCACTATCTGCAAAGGGGGAACCTGTTCTTTCCTGTTTGCAGACAGAGAATTTCCAGAAAACAATCCGCGAACAGTAGTTCGGGTTCAAACAATCAATCAGTGGGGGAGAAAGATAGGCACAACGGCTGCGTTACCTATCCTTCACTGCTTGCAAAGAGAGAGCCTGTTGTTTCTCCGTGTCGGAATTGTCGCGCCTCAAGGAACCAACGAGTACCGCTGGGGGGGGGAAAGACTACATTTCCCAGAAGGCTCAGCGGCCGAGAGGCGGAGCATAAATAGACGGTACTTCCTGTAGCCGGTGTCGGATATTCCGGTTCGTGTTTCCTGGCGTTCCTGTCGACTGTGCGGTGAGGTTTCTCCTGAGCTTTTTGTTAACCTCGGTATCTCAGATTCACCCAGTTGTGTGAATTCCCGGCGCTGTTGCGTCAGTTCTGTCCTCCGTTGGAGAGCCTTGTCACCGGCTATTGCGGAGGACGGTATTGTATTCTTGGCATTGTTTCTTCAGTTCTGTCCTCCGTTGGAGAGCCTTGTCACCGGCTATTGCGGAGGACGGTCTTGTATTCTTGGCATTGTTTCTTCAGTTCTGTCCTCCGTTGGAGAGCCTTGTCATCGGCTATTGCGGAGGACAGTCATTGTGTTTTCCTAGTTTTGTGCGCGTGTCTCCGTTGGCGAGCCCCCATTGCTCAGGCTCTTGCGGAGGACACGCTTTTGCTCCTTCCCGTTTCCTCCGTTGGCGAGCCTTTTTGCTACGGCTATTGCGGAGGAAACAGTTGTTTGTGTTCGCGCTATTTAAATTACCAGATCCTCTGTTGGACAGCCTTCTTGCACCGGCTATTGCAGAGGGTCTGCTTTATTTAGTTCCATGCTGGGACGAAGAGTTTACTCCACCTGAAATCACTTGCCTTCAGGTAACCTTTGTCTCCTTTGTTTTTGGGTGACGTAACCCTTCTTTTACTTTGTGGGAGTTACTGTATGCGTACTACGCATTCCTTAGAACCTGGTATACGTTTCTTCAGAACTCTGAAGCACAAAGATTAGGGGAAAGGCAATCACAGGCTGATTTACGTAATCTCAGTATAGAGAGGCATCTTCTGAGTTCGGGCGGTCAGCTTTCTTAATACAGGTATAGCATGTATAGCTTGATTGGTAGCTTGAGTAAGAGAGTACTTTCATGAGAATTGACACCAATCCCTTGTTTGTTTTCTGTCTTCGCAGCTCTCCCTCCCTGCAGTCCCCTTCCTTTCCTTCCTGTTTATTATTTTTGCCCTCACCTGATCCTTCTCTAGCCCACGGCTATTACAGCATTCGGGGCTTGGATAGATCTGGAGGTGGCCTACTTGTACCACAAGCTGATCCTGAGGACGGAGAGGATAACAGAATATCCGACCCAAGTTATTTAGTCCTCCCGATCAGTTTAGGGTGATGGCAACCCTGGACGAGGTGATGGCAGCGTTAGTCGTGGTGCAATCTGAATTGATAGCATCCAGACAAGAAAGCACTGAATTACGGAACCGGTTGGATAACATCCAGAAAAACCCCTTTAGTGCTGGGGCTTCAGGGTCTGGTACAGCCGGTTCGGTAGTGGTGGAGATACCCCCTAGCATTCCGTTAGCACATCCAGAACGATTCAACGGCGATGCTGGATCAGTGCAAGTGTTTTTGACGCAAGTCTTGATGCATTTTTCATGCAAACCCCGGTCATTCCCTACCAATCAGTCAAAGGTGGCGTTTGTCATCTCGTATTTAGTAGGAGACGCGGCTCAATGGGCGGTTCCCATGGTTCAGAGAAATGACCCAATGTTACATGATTGGGACGCATTCCAAGCAGAGTTCACAAAGGTATTCGATAGGAGAGCTGATACGTATATGGCAGATAAAGAACTATTAGGCCTACGTCAAGGGAATCAAGACCTGGTAACATATTTGAATAATTTCAGACGTTTAGTTGCTGAAACTAAGTGGCCGGAAGCCAAACAAGCGTCAATCTTTCATCAGGGTTTAACCGAAGAAATGCAAGACATAATCGCTCAAATCGACCCCCAACCGGTGTCATGTGAAGATTTAATTAATTTGGTATTAAGACTAGACCATAGGATGAAGAATCGTAAAGGGGGTGGTGGAGCAAAGAACCAACCAGTTCCCTCTTCTGTGGCGGTAAAGACCCCGGATAGTACGGTATCGCATGCCGCTGAGCCTATGGATATAGGAGCAGTTCGTGCCGCTTTGACCGCCACTGAAAAGGAACAGAGGCGCAAGTTGGGCCTATGTCTTTATTGTGGCAAAAAAGGCCATTATGTTAGAGAATGCCCTGTCAAACCCAAATTTTCCAAATTCCGCTTGAATAGGGGGGTGTCAGCGGCCACTGAGAAACCGGCGGAAAACTGAAGAGCTCTGGGGGTGTTGAAGGGGTTCCCTGGAGTCAGATTACTATCCCTTCCATGTTGAGTATGGTTGTAGGAGCGCAACATTTATTCGTTAAGATAGTCTTGATGATAGGCATGATTGAGGTACATACACAGGCCATGGTGGATTCCGGGGCTACGGGTTTCTTCATGGATATGAAAGAAGCAGAAAGGTTAGGCATTCCTCTAATCCCCAAGGAAGACGGTACTGATGTGTTTGCAGTAGATGGGACGAAACTGAACACAGGGCCCATAAGTTATCAAACGGCCTTAACTGAGATGAGATTCGGTCGTCATAGAGAAAGGGTGTCTTTCAGCATCATAGAGGCACCGCAGTATGGGGTGATTTTAGGCATTCGCTGGCTGAAAAGACACAACCCCGACATCAATTGGGAAACCGGCAATATTTCGATGAATTCTGCACATTGTGAAGAGCATTGTTTTAAATATGCACAATGTCCTTCGTTTGCTTTGGCCGGTGGGGGTGTAATAGCCACGGCCGCAGAAAAGGCAGTATCTCTCCCAATGGCATATCAGGACTTTGAAGGGGTGTTTGACGAAGTAAGAGCTGAAGAATTACCCCCACATAGGCCATACGATTGCCAAATCGAGTTAGTTCCAGGGGCGGTGATCCCTAAGGGACGGCTGTATGCACTGGCAGAGCCAGAGAACGCCTACTTGAGAACCTATTTAGACAAGCTGTTAGAATTAGGGTTCATACGTCCTTCGAGATCACCAGCAGCATCCCCTTTGTTTTTCATCCCTAAGGCTAACGGGGATCTGAGAGCCTGTGTAGACTTTCGAGCCCTCAACGCGGTAACAATCAAGAACAGATACCCTTTGCCATTAATAAACGTCTTACTGGAGCAGGTGAAGAAAGCCAAGGTATTCACCAAATTAGACTTAAAGGGAGCATATCATCTGGTTAGAATGCGAGCAGGGGATGAATGGAAGACAGCATTCCAGACCAGGTATGGGTTATTCGAATACCTGGTCATGCCCTTCGGGCTCTGCAATGCCCCTGCTGCATTCCAGTTTTTCCTGAATGACGTGTTAAGAGAAATATTGGACAGACATGTCATTGTGTATATAGATGATATCCTCATCTATTCAGAATCAGAGGACATGCACATACAACATGTCAAGTCTGTTCTAAGGATACTACAGAAAAACCATCTCTATTGCAAATTGTCCAAATGTGACTTTCACGTCACTACAGTTGAGTTTCTGGGGGTTATGCTTACCCCTCAGGGACAGGAAATGGCGGAGAGGAAGATCCAAGCAGTACGAGATTGGCCAAGTCCTCGAAACGTCAAGGATGTCCAATGCTTCCTAGGATTTGCCAATTTCTACAGACGTTTCATTAACCAGTTTTCGAAAGTGGTGGCTCCCATAACTAGACTGTTGAAAAAAGACCAAGGGTTCATGTGGGATATGAGGGCTCAGGAGGCGTTTGCTGCTTTAAAGGAAGCGTTTGTCACCGCTCCAATATTGACACACCCCAATACTGATGTCCCTTTCGTAGTCGAGGCAGACGCTTCAGAGGTAGCTACCGGAGCCATTCTTTCACAAAGAAATGAAATCACAGGACAATTGCATCCCGTGGCATTTATGTCACATAAACTTACGGGGGCGGAACTTAACTATTGCATAGCCGAGAAAGAACTCTTAGCTATCAAGCAGGCGTTCACTGAATGGAGGCATTTCCTTATGGGGGCAAAGCACGTGGTGACGGTTTATACCGATCACCGCAATCTACAGTTCATGTCAGCAGCCAGACATTTAACCCCCAGACAGTTGAGGTGGATGCTTTTCTTTTCGGGATATAATTTCATTATCACTTTCAGACCTGGAGCAGACAATCGAAAGGCGGATGCCTTGTCTCGTCAATCATCTACAAGGGTCTCGGAGGCCAGAGCAGAAACCTCTATAGTGGACCCTGTCAAGGTGGTTTGTGGCATCCAACCTGATGCCTTTCTGCAGGGTATACGATATGGGATCAGAACGGACCAGTGGAAGAGATGGCTACAGACACATCCTGAATGGCAACTACAACATGGCTTTCCGATCAACCAAGGTCGGATGCTGGTGCCCTCTGAATCCTTGCGTAAACAAATGATTGAGTGGTGTCACACTTCACCCAGTGCTGGACACGTCGGGTTAGATAAGACTATGGATCTGATTCAGCGTAGGTGTTGGTGGCCTACGATTAGGG
Source organism: Lissotriton vulgaris (assembly GCF_964263255.1). Classification (NCBI taxonomy): domain Eukaryota; kingdom Metazoa; phylum Chordata; class Amphibia; order Caudata; family Salamandridae; genus Lissotriton; species Lissotriton vulgaris. Next base: position 187,799,922 of record NC_141690.1, on the reverse strand, counting down.
TTGATGTAAGAAAATGGGTGACCGAGTGTGATGTTTGTGCTCGCGCCAAGTCTGATCATCGCCGTCCTGCAGGACTACTGCAGCCCATGCCTACCCCTTCTACTCCCTGGGAACGTATATCTTTGGACTTTGTGGTAGGTCTTCCCAGGGATCAGGGTTGCACAACAGTGTTGGTAGTCATTGATTATCTAACTAAGATGGGGCATTTCATTGCTTGTCCTCAGATACCGACAGCAGGTCAATTGGCACTGCTTCTTGTGAGACATATCGTACGTCTGCATGGCCTACCAGCGGTCATAGTGTCGGATAGGGGCTCTCAGTTCACCGCCCAGTTTTGGAAGGCGTGGTGCTCCTCTCTCCACATCAAGACAGCGTTGTCCACGAGCTTCCATCCCCAGACCGATGGACAGACGGAACGTCTCAACCAGACGTTGAAGCAATTCTTGCGATGCTATGTTTCTCAGGGGAGAAAAGATTGGGTGGAGCACCTTTGGCTTGCTGAGGTGGCATACAACAATGCGACACATTCTGCCACGAGAGTATCGCCATTTTACTGCACTTATGGTCATCATCCCCGATTTCTCCCTTTTGTGCAGCCGTACAGAGAGGAGACCGTGCCTGAAGCCGCCAGAAGGGTTTCTCGACTCAAAAGAATTCTGGAGCAGGTGCAGGACTCCCTGAGGACCTCCAAGGTGGCTTATAAGAACACGGCTGACAAAAGACGTCGTCCTGGTCCTTTGTATCGTGTGGGGGATTGGGTGTGGTTGTCCACCCGGAACTTCAGGTTTAGACATTACAGTGTGTTTAACCCTCGATACATAGGTCCGTTTCGTGTGGTGCGGCGCATCAACCCGGTGGCAGTGAAGTTGTTGTTGCCCAGACATCTGCGTATACACCCAGTTTTCCATGTGTCCCTGCTCAAGCCTGCAGCTGCGGTGGTACGGCGCCTCCCTCCCCCTTTGCTGGTTTCTGACGGTCTGGAATACGAGGTGGAGGGGATTCTGGACTCCAGGTGGCGTGGCCGTGGCCTTCAGTATTTGGTGGCATGGAAAGGCTACGGTCCCGAGGAGAACTCGTGGGAGCCTGCATCTGGTGTTCATGCACCGCGCCTGGTGGCTGCTTATCATCGCCGTTTCCCTGAGCGCCCTGGTCCCCTTCGGCGCTCTGGGTGAGGGGGGATGTACTGTCGGAATTGTCGCGCCTCAAGGAACCAACGAGTACCGCTGGGGGGGGGGGGGGAAAGACTACATTTCCCAGAAGGCTCAGCGGCCGAGAGGCGGAGCATAAATAGACGCTACTTCCTGTAGCCGGTGTCGGATATTCCGGTTCGTGTTTCCTGGCGTTCCTGTCGACTGTGCGGTGAGGTTTCTCCTGAGCTTTTTGTTAACCTCGGTATCTCAGATTCACCCAGTTGTGTGAATTCCCGGCGCTGTTGCGTCAGTTCTGTCCTCCGTTGGAGAGCCTTGTCACCGGCTATTGCGGAGGACGGTCTTGTATTCTTGGCATTGTTTCTTCAGTTCTGTCCTCCGTTGGAGAGCCTTGTCACCGGCTATTGCGGAGGACGGTCTTGTATTCTTGGCATTGTTTCTTCAGTTCTGTCCTCCGTTGGAGAGCCTTGTCATCGGCTATTGCGGAGGACAGTCATTGTGTTTTCCTAGTTTTGTGCGCGTGTCTCCGTTGGCGAGCCCCCATTGCTCAGGCTCTTGCGGAGGACACGCTTTTGCTCCTTCCCGTTTCCTCCGTTGGCGAGCCTTTTTGCTACGGCTATTGCGGAGGAAACAGTTGTTTGTGTTCGCGCTATTTAAATTACCAGATCCTCTGTTGGACAGCCTTCTTGCACCGGCTATTGCAGAGGGTCTGCTTTATTTAGTTCCATGCTGGGACGAAGAGTTTACTCCACCTGAAATCACTTGCCTTCAGGTAACCTTTGTCTCCTTTGTTTTTGGGTGACGTAACCCTTCTTTTACTTTGTGGGAGTTACTGTATGCGTACTACGCATTCCTTAGAACCTGGTCTACGTTTCTTCAGAACTCTGAAGCACAAAGATTAGGGGAAAGGCAATCACAGGCTGATTTACGTAATCTCAGTATAGAGAGGCATCTTCTGAGTTCGGGCGGTCAGCTTTCTTAATACAGGTATAGCATGTATAGCTTGATTGGTAGCTTGAGTAAGAGAGTACTTTCATGAGAATTGACACCAATCCCTTGTTTGTTTTCTGTCTTCGCAGCTCTCCCTCCCTGCAGTCCCCTTCCTTTCCTTCCTGTTTATTATTTTTGCCCTCACCTGATCCTTCTCTAGCCCACGGCTATTACAGCATTCGGGGCTTGGATAGATCTGGAGGTGGCCTACTTGTACCACAAGCTGATCCTGAGGACGGAGAGGATAACACTCCGTTTGCAGACAGCGAATCTCCAAACAAATCAACAAAGAGTAATACTAGTATTTTCCAAACAATCAAACAATTATTTAGCAATTCGGCGTGTTTACACGACCTTACCCGGACCGCATGGACAGTTTTCTTGTCTTCCGAATCCAGCGCCCGATCGTCCTCTATCATTCGTAGTCCTCGCGGCACTCCTGATGGTTCCCAGTCAGGACCGTAGATCACTCGAGAGAGGTCTGTTCGGAACCAGTGAAGTTCGGATGATCGGCTGTCAGACGAGGGTCTATCGGACAGGAGCTCACCCGATCGTTGCAGTCGTTCACTCTGTCGTCAGGACCTCTCCCACTGGATCCACGAGTCGCTGATGGGCCCCACGTTTGGGACGCCAATTGTAGAAAAAGGTACGGGCAGATGACCTTTTTCAGAGTTGCCCGGCGCTAACCACATCTATACCCATTCAAGTTACCAAACAAAGAGGCAGGCGCTGGAGACTGGAAGGGAGGAAACAGAAGTTTTATCCGACGGAGCAGAACACATCAAATCAGACAACAGGGTATCTTCTCGAGGTGCTCTAGCCGCATCTCTGAGGCTTGGCCTCTTATACACAAGTTTATGATCTTTATTGCATGTAACACATTCTTGCAATGCTTTGAAGTATGAAAGGACATCCTCGGAATCTCCCCCTCAGGCCCGTTCCCACACACATTTACAGTTGAAGTCCCCACCCCGGTCACAACAGGTGATGATTATCGCGCAGCTGGACATTCCGCCGATTCACGGAATGTGTGGGGTTGATCGGATCTCATAGGGTGGGGGCTTTGATCAATTCGAGGGTCCTTTAATGGGGGAAGCTTCCTACTGTACGGGGGGGCAATAAACAGTATCCGCAGGGCCAGGTGGCGGCCTGGGAACGAGGAAGACAAACGGGCACACAGGAAAAGGGGGTTTGCATCAAAGGACCTGGGACCATGAAAGGAATGAAGGGAGGTGTCGCGCTGGGAACAGGATGGGATTCCGAGGCAGAGCTGCGCTGAAGAGGGGTTTATGACCCAAGGCATGTGAGAGCGGGGGGGTTGTCAGCGTGCGGGGGATGCTTGCGAGGTTAAGGGAGAGAGAGAGAGACGCGCTGGCTATCAGCGAGGGGCAGGGAGGCCATGGTGCTCAAAATGGCTGCCGCTTACGCGCACGAATGGGCTCAAAAAGGGCAAGATGGCGCCGATGATGTTGACGTTTGCGGCCTAACTTTTAACACACCTAGCATTTGTAAGAAGGGTTCCCCCAGCCCATACTTCCGCAACACCCGTAGCATGAAGGGCCACTCCACGGAGTCGAAGGCCTTCTCCATGTCTAGGAATATCGCCAGTGCCTTATGTCCTGCCGCATATGCTGAATAGTGCCTAGGACAGTGCGGAGGTTATACGTTAGGTTCCTAGCAGGCACAAAGCCCGCCTGCTCCGGGGCAACCATTTCCGGGACAATTATAGCCAATCTCGCCGCCAGTACTTTCGCATATAATTTGGCATCCACATTCAGCAGAGAAAGCGGCCTGTATGAGCCGCACTCCCTGGGGGACTTCCCCGGTTTGGGGATTGTGACAAGAAGGGCCTCCCGCATGGACTTTGACATGCTACCTTGCTGACATATGTCATCAAAGAGGGACATTAAGTGCGGTACGAGAGTATCTTTAAAGGCCTTATGAAAAAGGCTACCGTGAGACTGTCAGCGCCTGGTGCACTAGACGATCTCATGCCCTCCAGCGCCTCCAGAATCTCGTCTTGTTGGATGGGCATCATCAGGAATTCTCTTTGGAAGTTTTCTAGGAAGGGCATCCTGATATAGCTCAGGTAGTCGTCAATTTCATCCTCCATTTGCCCGGCTCCAGAACTATAGAGTTTAGAGTAATAGTTCTTAAATTCGGCAATTATGTCGCCTTCCTCCGTGACTACCTCTCCCGAGGACGTAACCAACTCCTCCACCACCAGTTGGGGCCTGCTACTTCGCATCAACCTGGCTAACAAAGCTCCCGGGCGATCCCTCTCCCCATACGCTCGGGCTGTGGCATACTTCCCCATATGCTTGACCTCCCTGTCCGCTTTCTCATTAAATTCCCTAAGTAGGTTCTTAATCTGTTCCTCTGTGTCCCTGTTCGATGTACGCCTATGCTGTTTCTCTAAATCTGCCAATTGCGCTTCGAGATGTTTGAGCCTCTGTCTAATAGAACGGAGTACCCCAGAGTGTTTAGCTATCGTCATCCCACGGATATAGACCTTAAATGTGTCCCACACCGTCTGAAAGTTGTCCACGGACCCCAAGTTGGTAGCGAAGAACGTGTCTATGTCCTCTGCTAACTCCCCTCTGAAGACCTCGTCCAACAGAGAATATGGGGGAAACCGCCATGTGAATGGGGGAATTTTCCTAGCAGGGGCAGTGAGGGACAACAGGAGTGGGGAGTGGTCCGATAATGTGCGGGGAAGAATAGAGCAATTCATCACAGTTCTCAGGAGCAAGGTCGACACAAACCAATAGTCAATCCTAGTGTGAATATCATGGTAAGCTGAGTAATGCGTGTACCCACCCCTCCCCAGATGTTTGTGTCTCCATACGTCTACCAAGTCCAACTTGAGTAATTCAGAGTGCATGAGAACTGCAGCTGCCGCAGGGCTTCGTGCTGACCCCCTTGACCGGTCCAGATCAGGATGCATCACAAAATTGAAATCTCCCCCCCCCCCCACAACATTCTGTACAGATCTGCCAGTTCTAAGTAGAAAGCAGGATTGTCAAAATTCGGACCATAGACATTCACCAACAGCAAATCGTGACCTTTACCTGTGCACCGGGCTATGAGGTACCGGCCCTCCGGATCAGCAGACAGGGGCGTCAGCTTTAGAGTCGATCTGGGGTTCACCCACGTCACCACCCCCCTCGAGTGGGTAGTGAAGCCAGCCGCCACACTACAGCCACTCAAACCTCTAGCAGCCAACATTTTACTGGAGAGCGAGAGGTGTGTCTCCTGCAGCAGGGCTACATCTATACAGTGTCTGTGTAGATAGCTCACAACCTTCCATAGCTTCCTGTAATCATTCAACCCCCTCACATTCCAGGTCAGCACTCTTAAGAGACCCGGGCTACCGCTCAGACTCAGGACTTCATTGTCCTCCATTTATGTCTCGTATTAGTAGATAGTTACACACAGGATACCCAGAACCCAAAGGCTCTGTATTCTGGACCACAGAGCTCGCCACTTCACCCCTGACACCTGGCACAACCACCCCCCGTGTATCAGACGTCCCCAACCCATCAAAACAAACAACCCCAATCGGACCATACAAGAAGCTCCCTCCCCCTACCCACAGCCGACGCCCCCAACCTGGTCGGACAGAGCTCGTTACCACCCCCCATCACCCCAGTTACCCAACCTCAACAGTCCCTGAGGTGGCTCTCGCAAGAGCCTGTAAGCCAAAAACACAGGGGCAGACGTTGCCAGCAAAACAATTATTAACAGTTTAGAACCACTTTGGTACTTCGCTCCAGTGCCATGCCCCTTTCAAACGTCTCGTGCCAACATAAGATTCAGTGCAACAAACTCGCAGTGTCATTCCCTCCCCACTCCGGCAATGCAGCTTCCCTCCGTGTCCCAACAGCAGCACAATCCCACCACTCAGAGAACAAGAGTTGTGTTGTGGTCCTGGCACTCCGGAAGAGGAACCCCCCCGGGCCCCTGTATTGCAAAAATAACTCAGTAAGATCTCACCCAACCGGATATCTGTAGTTCAAAGTCCAGACTCCATCCATATTGATGACACACAACGCCATTGTCACACCATGTGCAGCACGGCGCAGGTCAGCAACGTCTCAGAGGTGGAGCGGCGGCCCCAGCCAGGTCGCAACCTGGCCAGACAGCTGTGGAGCGCTCAATCCTGCTCCTCCAATAGCGACGAGGAAGCAGGGTCCTCCTGATCTCTCCTTGGGCTATTTCTGCGCTTCCTGGACCATTCCTTCAGCGATTTCTGCAGCTCCATGGGGTCCGTGAAGAAATGCGAATGCCCTTGCCTGTTAATCCGAAGCTTTGCCGGGTATAGCATCGCGTAGTCCAAACCAAGATCACGCAGCTGTTTTTTGTATGGTGCAAATTGCCTCCTCTCCTCCTGCACCTTTGCAGTGAAGTCCGGATAGAGCGAGATATCCATCCCCTCGTATTGCAGCTAGCCCTTATCACGAGCTATGCGAAGAGCGGTGTCTCTATCCCGGTAGTTCAGGCGCTTCGCTATGATGGGTCTCGGATTTGCGCCCGGCTTTGGTTTGGGACCAAGTGAGCGGTGGGCTCTCTCCACAATGAACATGGGGGAAAAGACCTCATCCTCGAGCAGCACCTTTAAAAGTTTTTCCACAAAGAGCTCCATCTTGCCGGTTTGTGTGGTCTCCGCCACTCCTGTAATACGGATGTTGGATCTTCGCGACCTCGCCTCTAAATCCTCCGATTTGTCTTGGATCACCTGCAAGAGCCTGCCGAATTGCTTACGATCCTTGTCCCACTCCGACTGAGCTTCCTCCGCCTCTGTTAGCCGGCGTTCCGCCATATCCAGACGCTCAGCATGTTTATCCACTCGCTCCGACATGCGATCCATACGATAGGACAGGGCATCAATTTTAGTCCCAACCGATGCTATACTGTCCTGTATCCCTTTCTCCATCGCGACTAGCAGTTCACGGATATCCGAGCTCACGGAACCCATCGAGGCCGCTCCTTTGGGGGATGTCTCCGGAGCCTGCACTTCGGACCCTTTGGCTCGTCGCTGCTCAAAAGTGAGTTTAGGTTGTGTCCTATCGTTCTTGCCCATGGTTAATCTGGTGGACATGCAGGCGATCCGCACCACTGGTTTCAACAGCGCGCTGGCACGTTCTGGTGTCCCTCCCAGCCTTGGCGCAGACCTCAAGCCGCAGGCGACAGTGCCCAGTTTCCGCGCGGCACCAGGATTATGTGGGGGCACTACGACAATGCGCTCCCCTCATACACTTCCAGCAGTGGCACACCCCGAGCCCCTGCCAATGTACCCACTTCAGTTCTTGAGCGGCGTTTCTCCCATGCGCACAGCCTGTCTTGGGGGGGGGGGGCGCCGATCTAATTCCAAGTGAGGTATTCCCAGCGTCTCACAACTTCTCAGGCCCAAAGCATTGGTAGGGGTACACTCAAGCAGTTAAACGCTTCCTCCGCACCTGTACATGCCAGATCAGACCTCCTCCTTATGTGTAGCCCCGCCGCGTTGCCAAGGCCAGTGCCACGTGCTGTATGAAATGTCCGCCCGGGGCCAGACCCAAGCTCAAGATGACGGCCGTCGCTCTTGTCAGCATATGCTAGCTGGCTACCTGCAGGGCGTCCCTCAGCACTATGTCCAGCAAGTCCCCCACCCCAAGTGAAATTCAGTGGGGCGCAGCGTTCAGCAGTAGGCACTGTAGGGGAGGCAAGGGCACACTGCCGCTTCGCGGATCTACCGGGACCCCCGGGGTACTCACATGTCCAACCGCCGAGCACCGAGGCTCAGATCAAGGCTCCCGCCGTCGCAGGCAAGCCGGAGCGGCAAAGGCGCCGAACAATCAGCAGGTAGCAGTGGCGGTCAGGGGCCCCCCGCGGCCACAGCAGACCGCAACGGCAATGTAGATGAGGGGGCCAGGGCAGCGTCACCCGTCAGGAGCCACCTCAAGTGCCCCGCAGCCGCACCTCAACAAATGCCCGCCAAAGTCCCAGGCCGCTCCAGTGCAGTACACCACCGCTGCCGCGATGTGTAGCAGGAAGAACGGAGGGCTCGAGGAAGCGCGCGCTCCACCTCCGACCCCGGGTCCCCTCGTCCGGGACGACCAGAGTGTCTCTCAGGCCGCACGCAGCGCGACGTCGTCAGGATGCGTCCTCAGGCAAGGTCGCGGCTGCAGGCCTGGTCCGGCGCCACCAGGGTCCTCCTATGTGGCGCCTCGCACTGCCTCAAAAACCGCCCGGAGTAGTATTGTCTGGACGCTTCACAGGGATCAGGGAAGCCCGCCGCCATAAGCGAGGCAATTACGGCACTTCTAGGATACTTTTGCAGGATGATTCCGTAGCAACAGCAAGGAGCTCAGCGCTCACACGTCCGACATGGACGCCAGCAAGCTCCGCCTCCCACCGTTCTTCTTGTTTCGGTCGGGATCCACTTGTAGATCCTGCGGAGCATGCGTAGGGTGTTGTAGCAGGAGGAGGAGACGGCGTTGACCTGTTTAGACATGGAGAGGGAGGAGTCGAGGATGACTACTAGGTTGCGTGCATGGTCGGTGGGTTTCGGTGCTGTTCCCAGTGTGGTCAGCCACCAGGAGCCATCCCAGGCTGAGGGGGTGGGTCCAAGGATGAGGACCTCTGTCTTGTCCGAGTTCAGCTTCAGACGGCTGCTCCTCATCCAATCGGCGACGGCCTTCATTCCCTCGTGGGGGTTGGTTTTGGCTGTGTGTGGGTCCTTGGTGAGGGAGAGGATGAGCTAGGTGTTGTCAGCTTAGGAGATGATGTTGATGTCGTGATGACGGGCCACTTGTGCAAGGGGGGCCATGTAGATGTTGAACAGCGTTGGGCTGAGGGATGAGCCCTGGGGGACGCCGCAGATGATGTCGGTGGCTTCGGATTGGAAGGGTGGGAGGCGGACGCTCTGGGTTCTGCCGGAGAGGAAGGACGTGGTCCAGTCAAGAGCCTTCTCTTGGATTCCGGCTTCTAGGAGGCGTGTCTTTAGAGTGCGATGCAGACCGTGTCGAAGGCGGCTGACAGGTCCAGGAGGATGAGGGCTGATGTTTCGCCGTTGTCTAGTTGCTTAAGATTGTGAAGAAATTTCTTACATCCACTGCTTTCAACAGAAACTTGCCTCCTCTCTAGAATGGTGTAATAAGTTGACAACATTTGTTCAAGATAAAATTATCAGAATGCAATCCACCCTTTCTTCGGTGGGTATGTGGGACTAAGCTGAGGCTGCTTCAGTTCTGTTGGAAGTCAAGAGGCATTGTTCTTTGCCTCATTTCAACTCCATCTCCCTGGAAGGATCCAAAGCTGGGATTTCAGGCCTTAAATTGGGCTTGCTGACTGATCTGTGTGCCAAGTATCTGTTGGTTAAGAAGGTGGATGTAATTAATCTGGAGGTGAACAAGTTGCTTAAAGACTCACTTTCTACAGTTGTGGTTCCTTTAGCTTAGAAGTAGTGTCTCCCTCTTTTGAAAAACACCTTCCGTAGACCCTAGCATTTTGGCAAACTACAGACCATTCTCTCCACTTCCAGCACTTTTGAAGGTTTTGGAGAGGCTTGTACACTTAGAGCTGTCCTTATATTCAGAAACAAATGATCTTCTTCACACTAGTCAGTCTGGCTTACGCCCTAATTTTAGTACCGAAACTGCTCTTTTGGAGGCATAGCTGTCAAGTTTTCGGCATGTGTATGAGTGACATTTCCATGTTTTCTCTGTGCATATGAGTGACATTTAAGTCTATCATGAATGACACTTTGAGTGACACTTTACCAAGAGTAGTTTGCAAGAAATCTTGATTACCAACTCCTACTCGACATACACTGGTTTTATATGTATTTATTTTTAAGAGTGCAATGATCTTTCCAGAAAAGGGAGGCTGGTTCTCATACCATCTGCTCATTTCTGAACTCCAGTTAAACCTCTGTCTTTTTGGTCACCCAAACCTGACCGAAAGAAGCAATGTGCTGCTGACTTTAAATAATAGACCAGAGGGTTTATTACGATGTCAGGCGGACACCGTTAGGTATTGGGAACTATCCGAACTTAGGTCGGCGGTTCCGACCGCAGTGTTTGGATGCAATCGCCGATAGGGCAGTCGGAAACATTCATATTTCAATGGAAGCTTGTGCGATGGGCAAAAAAGGCCTGCAGCTCAAACTTCCATTGAAAAACTTATATTTTCACACATCCTTACAGCATGTGGTAGGCACCTCACGGAGCAGGAATGGTTAGGGGGGCACCATAGTTGCCCACAGGCCCCAGAGTGGAGGGCCAGGAGGGAAGGGGGACCTGCTAGGGGCACTGAATGTTGCTTTCTGACAGCCTTTCCATGTCAGAAAGGCCACATGGACAAAGGCCAAAGGATTATGAAGCGTTTCTGACACACCAACGGGCTACTTGAGGCCATCAGAAAGGGTCAGATGGTCCCTCCGCCTGCTGCCTCCGACCGCACGTATTGTAATGCGTCGGTCGGACCGCAGCAGCAGATGGTTGGATGCGTCAATTGCGGTCAGATAGCCATCGGCCCCCATATGTCTATGAGATGAGTACTAACGGATACTGAGTGACTACCAAACAAAAGGATTTATATTTAAATGTGAAAAAATCTGGAGAAGCTGAATGGGCCATTCTTGCCTGTGGCTCCCCTCCTTACCCATTACTCCGAAGGGTATGAAAACACTGGTACAGAGACAAAACTGCAAACTGTTGACTTTGGAAGAGCATGCACAGAATTGTACCCATTTGTACAGGTGCCTGAAATACTAAAAGTCAATATGGGTTGTGTGACAGCAGTGCAGACATTTGAAATGACTAAATACAGGGCTGTCCAAGTTACTTCAACGTCAGAGCGAGACAGACATTTCTGTGTATTGAGAAGTGTTGAAGGTGATCTCTGTGTACATATAAATACCTTACCTACTTGTAGTGTTGTAGAACAACTGATTGCACTGCATTCTCCTCCTTTATTACAGGATGGCCAGCCCAACCTCTTGCAGAGCCCGGCCCGCCAGCTCAACTATTCGAGGCTGGCTGCCAGGCCAGGATTGATAAAAAAACACCATCCTGCAGCCAGCAAGGGGGTCGTGTGCAGGTTGGGAAGAAGATGCCAGTTTGAGTTGACCTTGTGCAGCAAAAGAAAATGGCAAAACAGCCGCCCACTACCAACGTGTCACTTATTATAGCTTAGATAATCATCTCCTGTGTGCGGCTACAGGGTGGTACCTGCAGCTGGAAAACAGCAAGTCAGGGTGCTGCCCATACCGACGTGTGCGGTTGCTGTTACAATCTTTCACTTTCACATTGCTGCACGTGTCTGACACACCACATGGCCCTGCTACAGAGGCCGCTCTCTGGATTGAAGAGAGAGTGCTGCGATTAAAACCACAGAGATGCTGGCACTTCACTTATTTATTTATTTATTTATTAATGAAATTTTTAGAGCGCGAACAATGGCCCTTAGGCGTCTCGGCGCTGTAGTATCTGCAAAAATTCAACCACGGAAGGGGAGTGAGGGTCTACTGATTAAAAAGCCAGGTCTTGAGTTGTTTCCGAAATGACAAGAGTGAGTGGCTTGATTTAATCGAGGGAGGCAGGGTATTCCAAAGTCTGGGGGCTGAGACAAGAAATCTCCTGTCTCCCCAGGAGACGGATTTACTGCGTGGAACGACCAGATCATTTAGACTGGAAGAGCGTAAGGTTCTGGGCGGGCAATAGGGGATCAAATTTTGGGTAAAAAACGCTGGTCTCATGTTATGCATGGCTTTGAACACTATGCATAAAACTTTGAATTTTATTCTATTCCTTATGGGTAACCAATGCAGTTCTTTAATGGTTCCAGAAACTGAACGAAATTTCGGGATTCTGCCCAGGAGCCTAGCTGCTGAATTCTGGATTAATTGCATTTTGTTCAAGACTCCTTCTTGAGCATTCAGGAACAGAGCATTGCAATAATCCAGGGTCGACAATACCAAAGAGGTGACCAATGTTTTGCCGGCCGAGTCTGGGAGAAAAGGAAGAATTTTCTTAATTAATCTCAGTTTGTGGAAGGCAGCAGATGTAATCTTGTTGGCATGAGGGAGAAAAGTAAGACGGTCGTCAAAAATGACTCCGAGGTTCCTTACCTTGCCAACAGGCTTAGGGGGAGGACCCAATGACTCGGGCCACCAGCAAGAGGACCATTCCGGTATCAAATGACCGAAAATGATTACTTCCGTCTTATCAGAATTTAATTTTAGGCAATTGGAAGCCATCCAGTTTCCAATTGCCACCATGCCTTGATTGAGGTCAGCTGCTTTTTTGTGTCCATCATTCTTAACGGCCAGAACCAACTGTGTGTTGTCGGCATAGGTGGTCAGTCTCATCCCGTGGGCACGAATGGTATTGGCCAAGTCCGACACATATATATTAAAGAGTGTCGGACTTAGGGATGAGCCTTGAGGAACTCCACATGACAGTGACAAAGTAGGGGAACGGAATGATCCCAGTGTAACCCTCTGTGTTCTATTGGCCAGAAAGGACGCCAACAATTTCTTGGCGTTATGTTGGACACCAATGTTTTCGACACGGCCGATCAAGGTGACATGATCGACCGTGTCGAAAGCAGCCGACAGGTCCAGCAGTATTAGGACTGCGGTCCCCCCAGCATCCCGGATGGATCTTATTTCATCCGCAGCTTTAATCAAAGCCGTCTCGGTCCCATGATATTGGCGAAAACCAAACTGGGAATCATCGAGGAGGTGGTGTTCCTCTAAAAAGGCCGACAGTTGTTGGTTCATGGCCTTTTCGGCTACTTTAGCCAGGATTGGGAGATTGGCGATTGGTCGGTAGCTCTTTAAGTCATCCATGTCGATGAGGTTTTTTTAGCAGGGGTTTAATGAGGGTTTGTTTTAGAGTGGTTGGGTAGATTCCTGTGGTAAACATTGAGTTACAGATGGAAGTGATGATAGGCAACACCACTTCGATTACAGGAAGTAAGACTTTGAAAGGACATGGATCCAGAGCTGAACCTGATTTTATGGTAGATATAAGATCCTCTACCTGAGAGCTGGAAATGTCTTTGAACTGAGAAAGAGTGGGTCCAGTCCGAGGGGTAGTCAATGAATTAGAAGGGGGGTTGGTGTTATTTGCAAAGGCAGCGTAAATATCGTTGACTTTGCTATAGAAGAATTTAGCTAAGGAGTCGCATAGCGACTGAGAGGGTGGAGGGGTTAGATTTGGGGAACAGCCGGCTAACTGTTTAGTAGTTTCATACAGTGCCTTACTGGAATTTCTTGCGAGTTCAATTTTGTCTTTAAAATATTTTTTCTTCGCCTCGAAAATCATAGCTTTGTATCTGGCCAACATTTCTTTATACTTAGTTTTAGCCTCGGCGGTGTAGTCTTTCCTCCAGTGCCTTTCTTTATTCCTGCACTGCTGTTTTTGAATTCTTAGCTCCTCTGAGTACCAGGGGGCCGATGGAACCGATCTGTTCCGGGATCGTTTTTTTAGAGGGGCTAGAGAAATAGCTGCGGAGCCCACCCACTCATTAAATTGTATGGTGGCAGTATTGGGATCATCTGAGAGAGAGGGGGGGGGAGGTGGACAATAGGTTTTTAAGTCTGGTGGCATCAATGTCATTCCAAACCGGGAAAGACTGCTGTGGAGAATGGGAATGTGATTTAGGGGAGACGGAGTCATGAATCGCCAACGATGCCGTAATGATATAATGATCTGACCATGTTATGGGGAGAATTTGGTCAACCTGTAGCTCCGATAGATTGGTGAAGATACCGTCCAAGATATGTCCCCCCTGATGTGTAGGGGCTCTGACCAGCGGGGAGAGACCGAAAGTGGTCATGTCAGCCAGGATGGTAGCTGTGTCCTTGTCCTTGGTATTATCAAAATGAAAATTGAAGTCGCCGAGGACAGTTAGGGAGTTGTCCAAGGCGGATGTTTCAAGGATTGCCCTAAGGTCCGTCATGAATTCAATCCTTGATCCAGGGGGTCGGTATAATAAAATCCCTTTGAAATTATAGGTGGGGGACAGCTTAATGGAGAATTGCAGTGCCTCACATGATACAGAGGATATTGGGTTACTTCTCACGGTCAGATCGTCACGTAAGATGATTGCAATGCCACCACCTTTCTTTCGTGGTCTATCCAATCTCTGGATAGAGAAGCCATTGGGAACAGCGATCACTAAGTCTGGGTCGGATGAACTGTCCATCCAGGTTTCGGTCAGGAATAGTATGTAAATTTTGTTGTCTTCGATTAGGTCAGCTATGTCCTTTCGGTGTTTACCGAGTGACCGGACATTAATGAGAGCCATGAGATAGTGTTTGGATAAATTAGGGGATTTACAGCTATTAGCAAGAGCTGGTTTATTCAGGAAGGATATAGAAATTTCGCAGCAGGAACAGGTATGGACAGAGTCACAAGCCAGGAGTGAGGGGTCGAGTGCAGAGCATGATTGAAGTTGAGGGGCACGTAGCTGGTGCAGCATACTCGAAGAGTATGTGGTTCGCAGGATCATAGCGGGTGAACCAGGGGGGTTGGCCCTGGGCCCGATCCAGGCGCGGATGGGCGCAGACGGGCCCGCCTTTGGCGCGCCTTCGGCGCGCCGCCGGCACGCCCGCTGCGCCCGCCCGCTGCGCTGACGGGTAGGTCTGCTACTTTTATCCATTACAGAGCAGAGTGCGAGGAGGAGGGTGGGAGGAGCGATCACCTGGGCCGGCAGCCTTGCCCTACCCAAGATGGCGGCCAAAGTGGCTGTGCTCGATCGAAGCGCCTAATAACGGCGGCGCTGCGAGGGGAGATGAGAAAAGGTCTTGGGCGAAGCAATCTCGCTCCAAGAAGGGTGCTGAACAATTTAAAATAGGCAGATTAAAATTTTTACAATTTTTAAAAAACGAGTAATTCTTGGTCAATAACTCGCGCTAATATACAGTTTTGCACAAGAAAGTGCTGAGCTCCCCCGGCTTCCGCCTCAGGGGTTGAATGCAGAATCCAGGAGGGAAGTGGGAAGCGCCCTTAAATATCCTGGGAGGGCGGGAGGAGCGATCACCTGGGCCGGCAGCCTTGCCCTACCCAAGATGGCGGCCAAAGTGGCTGTGCTCGATCGAAGCGCCTAATAACGGCGGCGCTGCGAGGGGAGATGAGAAAAGGTCTTGGGCGAAGCAATCTCGCTCCAAGAAGGGTGCTGAACAATTTATAATAGGCAGATTAAAATTTTTACAATTTTTTAAAAAACGAGTAATTCTTGGTCAATAACTCGCGCTAATATACAGTTTTGCACAAGAAAGTGCTGAGCTCCCCCGGCTTCCCCCTCAGGGGTTGAATGCAGAATTAAGGAATTAAGGAACTATATGATCCTGAGTGAGACCACTATTTTTAGGTCTTGCCTAGGCAGCACATGCTCTGTCTTTGAGACGTGTGGTATTCAGTCTATGGGCTTTAAACACGCCCAGCGCTTTCCATTGGTTCTTTCATCTCCCTTTATAAATTCCTTTGTTTTCATTGGTCAATAGCATACATTTGTACCACCTTTGGGCTGTTTGGTTAAGCTCTGGAGACTGCCCCTGCTACATGGATCCTTCACTATGTGCCATATGTTTCACTTCAGTAAACTACAATGTCTTTCCGCTCTCTCCTGGCCGCTGCTCCCAGTTCACTTAATCTCCTGTGCTGTTCCCACAACACCTCCCGCCCCTCGCAGCTTATTTTTATTCTAAACAGCTGCTCTCCCCTCCCTCTCTACAGACTGCCGCTGCCTCCTCCTCCCACCTGCTTGTCAGGCTCCTTTCTCCTCTGCAGCTTGTGTGGCGCTGCTTATCCACCTCCCCTTGTTTAGAAGTGAGCAAGATAGTCTGGCATATGTAGCATGGGCTCGTTTAGCCTCATTGGAAACCCCTAAAAAAACATAAAAAATAATGTTCATATGTTACAACAGTTTCCGTTCACATTTCCCATTTCCCATTGTTAGGTCGAGGACCGTCGCACTGCGTAGCAGTGGGCAGAGTCCGAAGATTTTATGTTTTTTAGTTAGGGGGCTTGAACTCGCTCCTCTTCTCCATTGGCTGGCTTCCTAAACGGAGGCCAGCCATTGGAGGAGAGGGGCGTCACTCGGTTGAAGCCCCGTCTTTTTTGGATTCGGGGACGTGCTTTTTGCCTTCTTTCTACCCGTGACGTCACCCGTCACTCAGGAAAAAAACACGCCCCCGAATCGCAAAAATTTCGGATCTGCCCGACCGCGACCGAAAAATGGTGGTGATTTTTACGGTACAGATTGAAACTAGCTTGACCCCTTGGCCTCCACGCCGCCCCGCCCTCCAGGACGGCACCGCAACGTCGGACATCAGCCTAGAGCCGTCCGCCCCGATCAAGAACCAAGGTAAAGAACAGTGCGTCTCTATTGGGTTGAAGCGAATGTGCTGTGAACTGTACGCCTCGTGTTTTGCATACCAGTGCCTTGGGCGCAGCGTACACCCCGCCTGCCTCTAAACAAGCCGGGCGCGTCCCCCAGGATGCCTCGCACCCTTCGCTTTTGGGAGTGAGACTGGGCGCATTGTACCCTGCAAGTCAAAAGGCATACGCTGAAACCGTGCACTTAGAACAGTGCGCTTTTAGTACGGCAGCTGGTACGCCTCGTACCTTCCATTTACATTGATTGTGCCGTACGCCGCCTCACGCGAGAAGTGTGAGGTATAGTGGGGCTCTTCCCTGAAAGCAGTACGAAGCGTACAAAAGCACGCCCAGAAGCACTAGTAAGCACCGTACTTTCCAGGAACTTTACCAAAAGCACTGAACTTGCCTTAAAGAACTGAATTTGGCAAATGAGAACTGTGGCATTTTTTAAAACATTACTGGAACCTACCCGAAGCCTGATGACTGTATTTTGAAGCCTGCTTGGCGAGCATCCAGGGGGAGGGTTCGGGGAGGTCGTAGCCGAGTGCATGGATTTAGGGCGCACTTGTCCTCTGCGCACTGCCCCCTCGCCCAATTAAGAATAGGGTAGCGTTGTTAATTTTGAGAGGACTCCCTGTACTGGTCCGCACTCTTTGTCACTCCACAAAGTTGAGGGACGTCTCCCTGCCTGCCAAGGGTGAACTTGGTGCTGTGCTCCCCAAGGAAAGCTACTGCTGAGCACCATAGGGCGAGAAGTTAGTTCTTCATAGAGACACTGTCCTGCACTTTTCACGTTTAGACGCTGTTGCGAAAGCAGGGCAGCCTCTCACTTTCACAAGCCTCAAAGCACTTCAAAAGTGGCCCGGTAGTGGGTTTTTTCTCATCTAAAGGTGTTTGTTGATATTTTGCTCTAGAATCCTGCTGTTTGCGTGCCCTTTTGCAGAATACGTCCGTCGGGGTCTTTGCCTATTGGACAAACCAATTCTGTGCACAGTTAAGACTGTGTAAAGTCTGGTCCCTGTTTGCTTCGCGTGAGCTGCTTTGCACAGACGTGTTTTGGTGCTTATGTTGCTTGCGAAAGGACTATTCATTGCTGGTTGTGCTCACCCTGAGATAACCCAGACACACTCACTCCTGCTTTGCGGCACAAACACAAGTGCATAGCCCTTCTCTGTGCGCACACCCCACGCTGACACTTGGATGCATGTTCCTCGGCTGTTACAATTTTGGCAGGTGCATTATTTGCTGAGGTGGGAGCTGGCCTCGGCAAAGGCACCCAAATTGTTGTCAGAAACAGAGTAAAAGGACAACTGCTTGAATAACAGATTGTTCTGTTAATGTCGCAAGAAACATTAGCCTCCTGGTTCTTCTGCCCCCTGGCTGTGCTTGTTCTCCTGCCCCCTCGCTGTGCTTGCTCTCCTGCCCCCTGGCTGTGTTTGCTTTCCTGCCCCCTTGCTGTGCTTGCTCTCCTGTGTGTGTGTGTGGCTCTGTGTGTATGTGGCTCTGGGTGTGTATGTGGCTCTGGGTGTGTATGTGGCTCGGGGTGTGTATGTGGCTCTGGGTGTGTATGTAGCTCTGGGTGTGTATGTGGCTCTGGGTGTGTATGTAGCTCTGGGTGTGTGTGTGTGGCTCTGGGTGTGTGTGGGGCTCTGTGTGTGTGTGGGGGGCTCTGTGTGGGTGTAAATGCAATAGGTCATGCATTTGCAAGCTATTAAGCTATTGGCATTGTAAATGGCAATGCCATTTATTTAACGATTAAGCTATTGGCAATGTAAATGACAATGCCATTTATTTATGATTTAAAAAAAAAAGTTTGAGCAATGCCAATAGCTCTACCTTTAATAATCCCGAGACCATCGCATTGTAAATGCTTGTTTAATTTCTTACAAACTATATCCAAAATGTGTATATTCATGAGCAATCACAGCTTCTAGAGCACGAGAGGAGAAATTGTTTAACAGAAGAGACGTTTTAGTGTGCTTGCCTCCATTTGTATAACCCACCAATTGATGTATGCTGGAGAGAAACCAGTCTTTATTTTGTTTATTATGTTGCATGTTTTTCACATTTTACTTTTCTTCCCAGCTCTTCCGGATCTTCTGAGGTGAGACTTCATAGTTGAAGGGGGCTCAGTAAGGCCTCCGAAGTTTCTCTTGGTCCCACACTCTGCATTCCATATATTGTGGTATAAAAGTCTATATTATCTACATGAGCATATACCTGCCTCCCTTTTTTGTGCGTAGGGGAGACCCCTGCTCTCTGGTCGCACCAGCCAGGCAAGCTTTCTTCCGGCCCTACCCTCATTGTCATGAGCTCAAACAATATACTCTTCAGGGCTCGAAAAATCCACTCGCCCGCTCGAGCCAGATTCTATAAGGACGAGCTATTTTTAGGCCCTACTCGCCCTTTCTGGCGAGTAGGAAGACAAACTGACACTTAATCTCCGCCTCTCAGAGAAGAATAAATGTGACAAGAGAGCAAGATTTAAAGACATCTCTATTGCTCACAAAGTGAATGAGCAATAAAAATGCTTTTAAATCTTGTTAACTTGTCACATTTGCTCAACTTTCAGAGTCAGAGGTCAAGTGCATTTCAGTTAGGTCGAGTAGATGTTTCACGTTACTAGACCTGTAGGTCTAGTGCAATTGTTATGATTTTTCGAGCCCTGCTATTTATAACTATAGCATTAAAGCCTCTCTAATCAGGTGCTATACTGTTGCCTGGCCTCTGCCAACCACTCCCCAGTCTCAGGGTCGGTGGCAGCATGATTTCCCAGACCGTGTATGACCCCATCCAGTTTTACCAATTCCCACTGTAGGTCTCTCGGATTCCTACTGTTGCCCCCACACAGTACCCCTGGGCGACCAATTTAAAGGCCTTCAATTCAGTAAGGCAGTCAGAGGCCATACCTTGGTTACGTTCAAAGTGGTCCAAAATGCCCTCCTGTAGGCCCTCTCGGTATGCAGCATCCTCCAGGGTGCCGTGAAATTGACATCACATAGGGATTGCTGGTTGGGCCTCCCCCAGTTGCAGTCTCGCTAACATCAGGCTTTGATCAGATATAGCATGGTGTTGTAACCTGTTTGTCGCTTTAGATTCTCTCCATAGTTCCCAGTTCCCTGCTGCTCAGCCAGTGTGATGTAATGGAATGTTTATGAGTGGTTGGTATGAATGTCTGTTTGAGAGCGTGGGCAGAGCAGCAAGGTTTCTGCTCCGGGGGAGGGGGGCATTTACCCTCTTACTTATAACCTGTAAGTAAGACTTATCTTCTAGAATAAATCTACACCTTATAATCAACATGACCGGCTACCTGACTTCCTAGTTACGAGAAGGTATCTTCATTTACAACACATGGCCAATGGACAAACTGACACAGTTGCTCAGAACAAAATGATTTCTCTAATCTTACATGAAGGGCATTCAGACTAGAATACAAGGAACTGCCCCTCTCTATGCCATGCTATGTTCTCCAAACATCTCTAATCCCTTAGCTTTCCATCCACTCTCAAAACCCCTCCGCAGTCCTGTGTGCTGCTGCCCCTGTCAAAGGTGGAGTGGAGCTATCAAAATCTGTATCTGTCATGTAATTAACCCCCTGTCCCCAAATGATCATGTCCCCTATAGTGAATAGGCTCAACTGTGTTAAGAACCGGGAAAGGAAGGGCACCTGGTCTTGGTTAGGAGCACAGACGGCAATTGCTTACTGTATAATCTTCCTTTCACTCAGTGCTTAATTTGTAAAAAATGAAGTGCAGGTGCTCAAATGTTTGTCAGAGGCCACACCTACTTTTCTCTGGCTCCGCCCACTTCATCCACTGGCTCCACCCACTTACTATATTGGCTCCACCCACATTTTCAACTGGCTCTGCTAAAAGTTAGAGGTAATATATATATCTGGCTGATCCGAAATTTCAGCAAGGGAGCCTTCCTCATAGTAAGGTTTTGATAGGAGGGTCCCTTGCCTTGTGAACATTTTGAAAAAGATTAACTCAAAAGTGCATTTAAAGCACAATGTTGTAATAAATTAGCTAAAATCACTAATGCATTGAAAAGGGACCATTTCAGTGCTGTATGTGCTGATTTGGTGAGAAAGGAGTACAATACTGGGGTAGGGTATGTATGCCATTTTTAACAGTCTATGAATTCTAAGGTACAACTTTTACATAGCTTATGTGCCAAAATGAACCAAAATGTTGTTAAAACACTCTAAACGGAGAAAGTGAACAACATCATGCAATGTACTTGAATTAGTCAGTCATCATGGCACTTCCAGTGGCCGAAGGGGTATGTGATTATTCAGTACACTAGAGTATTTTGTTAGAGAAACAATTGAAAAAAGAAGAGGATTACCAAGTGGGCTTGTTACTATAGCTTAGACCCTGGGGGATAGATGTGCATTTATTAGACACAGATTAGTTAAATAAAATATGGAACTATGCAGTTCTGTATCACACAGACACAACAGATTAGAAAAGAGGCATATATTCCAAATATGACTTTTTAATTCAAGAATTGTATCTTACCAGAAAGCTCAGCAAAATGTAATCTCCACCAAAAGGACCTAGAGCTACCTAGGCCAAATAGATAATGACGAGGCAGTTTGAATTTCACAGTATTGCAAGTCAGACTCCTAGCTATTAGTGCAAAATGGCCATAGTCAGTCTGTCAGTGCCATACAAAATGTAAACCTATAAAGACAAAATAATGTAACATAAAGCATATAAATACAAATAAATATGTTCTAAAATGAAAAAGCAAGGTAAATCTTATAGAAACAAAATAAATTATATAAATTATAATAAATATAACATCCAAACCAAGAGACAGCTATAAGAAAATATTAAATAAATTGACACTGTCAATCAATGCAAATAAATAACCTATATAAAGTACACAACAATTAAATTTCCCCAAAAGTCCAGTAAAGCCTAACTTTTTTAAAATATTGCAATGACCCATTTTTCAGTTACACTGGGCTAGCATCTATTTTTCTAGAAAAGCCCACACACAGTCTAAATCACTTGTGCATTCCAAATCCTCCTCTTTCCTTGCTTTACTCCTAGTGTCATCAGCTGCTCTCCGCCCTTTTGCAAGCCATGACTGAACATAGGGGATTGGATTGAATCTCTTAAATGGTGGACCAACAAGATTTAAAAACATTAAAGAAGATATTGTTTCAGTCAGCAATGATGCTCTTGTAGATGTGCAAATGAGATTCATTTGAGAAAAGCCCCGCTCACATTCTGCAGTACTGATAGCAATAGTGTGCAAAGCCATCAAAAGCTCCTTGAACTGCCTTTTAATTTCTTTTCCTCCAGATTCTTTATACTCTCTGTACGCACGTATAGTTTCTCGGCTGGCAATGTTGAATCTTTTACACAGAGACTCAATGTCACTTTCACCATAAAGAACAGGTAGCTCATCAGGCCAGTACTGTTTGTATAAAACTTTCACTTCGTTAATCAGCGTCTCATAGTCAGCCTTTTTGTCAGCAGAATTAGTACCGCCTGTAGACAACAAACGATTTCTCAGATTTTCTGCAAGGCTACGAAAAAACTGCCCCTGTTCAATGATTTTGTCAGTGGTCTTTCCTTTGTGCAGCATCACACCCTGGAATATATTTTCTTCCATTGCCTTTTTACACTGTGAGAAATGCTTTCCTTGCCGGTCTACCATTGCCTCAAACACTGCTATTTGCCGACAAATAGCTCGATGGGCATCAATGATTGTAGAATCACGTTTCTGTAACTCGAGTGATAACTCTGATAACTCCTGAAGAGCATCATACATGAGGCCAAGATTAGCAACAAACTGGATAGATGATAATCGCCTTTCTAGGCCGGTGTACATATTTCGATTAGAACTGTCACGGGAAGCATCAACAGCAGCACTAGTAAAATGCTTGTAGAGAGCAGGATAAGCATTCCAAACAGCTTCTACTGTTCTAAAGCTTGATGCAACCCAACGAGTATCTAACACTCTACCTATTCTGCAGAGCTGAATGTCAAGAACTTCTGCACACTCCTTTAGCTCCAAACGGTTTTTAACAGATGTGGCAAACAAAGAATATAGCTTGTCGAGTAAGTTTTTGAAGTGATTTGTAGCGCCAATATCTTTCATGACATCATGAACGGCAAGTTCCAGGCGATGTGCTGAGCAGTGCCAGGCTACAATATTGGGAGAGATTTTTTCTTGCAACCTCTTTATAACACCACTGTGACGGCCAAACATCACTGAAGCGCCATCACAGGCAACTGAAACCAGGCATTTGGAGAGAAAGTCCTCACTTATATTAATAGGATCTTTTTTTAGAGCAGACAGTAAACTACTTACTATGCCGTCAGCTGACAAATCACTCAGCTCAATGAGGTCAACAAAAATATTAGCTGGTGAGTCCATGCCAGGTAGCTGCATTCGCATGTACACAATTAAAGAACTTTTCCTATTTAACGCAGTGCCTTCATCTAGTAAAATACTTATTTTTGGGGAAAGTTCAATAATTTGAGCAAATATCTTCCTCTTCATTTCTGAGGATATGTGGCGTTGTATGTTTGAGCAAGCTACATTGGAGTGCAAAATTCGACCCATATCCAGTCCATTTAACTGGTGGCAGTCTATCTCTGTTTCAAAACCATACGCTGGCCTGTTCCGCTTTGCTTCCTTATAAGCTACACGGAATATTCTGGATGTTGATGACATTTGTAAAGATTGAGCTTTTGCAGTTACTTGCAATAAAGAATCTTTTTTTGCATTTTCTAAGATTTTTAAAGTTGCAAAATGAGCCTTGCTTTGTGCATGTTCTCCAATCTTTTTTCTCAATGATTTTTGCTGTTGTCGTGGATTTGTGCCATATGCCTTCACAGTAGAGTCAGTCCATTCTTTGGACAATTTCATTCCCCTGGATTTCTCAGCACCAAGATCACGGACTTGGCGACACACAGAACAGCCAAGGTTAGTGCCTTTAACAATTAACCACGGATGCTTGCGTTGGAAATATATCTTTTGATCGTGTTTCCAACCTTTAGGAAGAATGCCTTTCCTAAAAACTGTGCCTGAATGTGGTTTCAGCGATAATGTGTCAAATTGTTTGCTAGTGCTTGGAGTTTCCTCTGTCTCACTCTCAGCAATCTCCACAGCATGATACTGGTCATGTCGGAGAGGACTATCTTGTGTCTTTTCTTCTGTAGGTGTGATAACGCTGCTGCTAGTAGTGGTGTCCCTCTCATCTTGTGCCTTCTCTTGCACTTCATCTTCTGTGTTGTTCCCTTCATCCACCGGAAGTACATGGTCTTTTTTAGCTACTTTATTAGTAGGCTCCCCATCGTCTTTGGGCTTAAATTTTGTGAAGTAGCTTGAAATCTTCTTCTGCCCACTGTGCGACATTCTAGGGAAGCAAAGTGAAATAAAACATGCTAGACATGTGCGAAGTGTGATGTCAATTCAATTAAGTAATAATACATGCACAATTATTTTTTTTTGCAGTTTGCTCCAAAGAAATTTATGCATCTGCACATATATTACCATCTACTGTCTACAACTGACTACAAGTATAATCTTACTTTGCCGGGTTTGCCCACCCAAATTCAGACCTTTTGCAGATGAGCACTCACTGAAAAGAGGCACAAAGTCTTTAAAGTTTGCCTCACTTTTAAGCTTTGGCTTCCTGTAGCAGTAGCATGACAACTAAAGCAGGGTAAGGTGGAAGTGTGCAAAGTTAGTTACACACTGTGATTCACAAAAAGTATTCATTAATTGACACTCAAGGCCAGAATGGGAACCCAAAGCAGCCCTGGCAAGTTTTGTTTGACCAGCCCCCATACAGTGCATAGCAAGCAAGCTTAATGACTGCTAGAGATGTTTGCATGGGGGTCATTCTCCCCTCAAGAACATTTTTTTGAAGAGAAAAAAACTAAAATGGTGCACAACATATTTAGCTGTATCAACTTTCAAAGCATAGTAAATTGTACACCTAAATGAGGACGTGCATAGCCACCAAGGCCAGAAAGCATAGTAATCTCACAACTTGGAAATGTCAGACAAAGGCACCCAGGCTAGAAATCATGGAAACGTCAGACAAAGGCTCCCTTACCCTCATCATGCACATTCTCAACTCATATACCAACATCACTTCTTGGTGCAGAGCCTGCTCAGGTGACTGATTGCCATTGGTTTCTTTGCAAGCAAGACCACCACATATTACTTCCCCTTATTTAACCCCGGGCCCAAACTCTATTACTTCCCCTCCTTAATACCAACTCCTCTCTTATGTTTGATGATGAGGGCGGCTCTTATGCGACTTGCAGCTCTTCCAGGTAATCTCATACATGATACATCTGCCCTTAGCAGGCAATTCTGGCTCTGAGTCCACTAACTCTCTTGTAAAAAGGCACCTGTTTTGACAGGACTGGAGGTGGTCATGGGGGGTTATTAGCACCAAAATCATCCTGTACTGATTCCACTTCCAGGCAGCCTGCAACTGCGCAACAAATAGCTAGTGAGTGCATACTGCTGGCAACAACAAACATGATTGTGCATCGATTCGTGATGATCAAACTAGCCTAAAGCCAGGGCATCAGTAACAACATTTAAGCAGTGTGACTTCCGAACATAAAAAAAGTTAATCTGTAGGCCTCACCTGCGCATTTATTATCCATTGCTATTTGCTTCAAAAAAAAAAAACCAGCCCTTAATGTACTAGTGTAACTTAAGTCAGTCAGAACATTTGCGCATGTTGCAGCTTGCCTGGCACAGCCCCAGGCCGAACCCCCACAGATTTTATGATATTTGAAAAGGAAGCCGAATCCTGCCCTGGGCCTGTAACCTGTACTGATTTCACCCAGGCAGCCCGCAACTGCGCAACAAATAGCCAGTGAGTGCACACACAACAAACCTGATCGTGCATCGATTCGTGATGATTAAACAACTACCCTATGCCAGGCAGGGCATTAGAAACAACAACATTTAAGCAGTGTGTGACGTGACGTCCGAACCACTCTGTGGGGATTGGGGAAGGTGAGCTATGAAGCTCTGAACTGCGGGGCGATCTGATAGGGTGTGCATGGCCTCTGTGTGAGACATGCATTCGGTCAGCCTTAGGTGCAAAGGGTGTCTGTGAGAGGGGGGGCGCCGGGCGGTCTTCAAGATTCGGGGGTGTGTAGCTGCGCTGTGCTGCCAGGGTGGACTCCCGTTTGGTGCCGGTGTGATGGCTTGAGAGTGCCCTGCTCTGGCGCGGGTTTGCTGGGGGTGGTGGGGGGAGGATGGGGGGGTGGGGCTGTTCGGGGCACTGATGTACAATGTGTGCTGCTGGTAACGCGCCTCGTGATGGAGGGGGCGCTGCCTTAGGGTTGGGTTGGTTGGCTGACTACAACCATATTCTCACCGCATTTCCAAAACCATTACTGAGTGAAATGATATGTGATGCACACACGTAGGCATTTACATCAATAGACAATACATTTCCAAATGGCTATACATTTACACGTGAGTACTCCTAGAGAGCTGCAACAGTAGCAGATTTACAGGAGTACTCTTGTAATGTTTTGTTTATTTAAAATAAGCCGAAATTTGATCCAAACGCAGGGCTAAACCTTCAGGGCAAATGTCTATCTTTCCTTGTAATCTAGAAGTACATCTCAAAATCACCATAAAAATACCATTATCCAACGCATCTGAGAAGCATGCAGATTGGTAAGCAGTATAGGTGTGCTGCCAACTCTTTTCTCATTTTACTTTTCGATTATTTGCAGCCAGTAAATTAATGATAATTTAAAAAAAAAAAACGTAATCCTGCGCGCGCCTGCGGCCCCCACCGCCCCCAGGCCCTGCCTCGCCTCGCCTCACCTCACCACCTCACTCACCTGCAGTGCCGCCTCAGCTGCTGCCCTGCCTGCCTTATTTCAAATTCGGCCGGCGCCGGCCTACCGTACCCCCAGGGCCAGGCCCTGGCCCACCGCCCCAGGCCATCTTGTCCCTGCGGACCCTGCCTCCTTTTCTCATTTTACTTTTCGATTATTTGCAGCCAGTAAATTAATGATAATTAAAAAAAAAAAACGTAATCCTGCGCGCGCCTGTGGCCCCCACCGCCCCCAGGCCCTGCCTCGCCTCGCCTCACCTCACCACCTCACTCACCTGCAGTGCCGCCTCAGCTGCTGCCCTGCCTGCCTTATTTCAAATTCGGCCGGCGCCGGCCTACCGTACCCCCAGGGCCAGGCCCTGGCCCACCGCCCCAGGCCATCTTGTCCCTGCGGACCCTGCCTCGCTCGCCTCGCAGAGTCGCACCCAGGTCCGGTCGCCCTCAGGGCGGCTCACCTGCTGAGCAGTGACGGTGTCGGTGAGCACTCGCAGTCGCCGGCCGCTCCCAACTCTGAGTCGAGTGAGTCTCAGTCCCCCGACCGACTCGGCGAGTCCCCCACCAGCAACTTTGGAGTTTGGGCGGGCGAGGGTCGGGAAGAGGTGCGGAGTGCGGACGTGCGGTTATGCAGGGGCGGGCAGACTCAGAGAGAAAATGCGCGTGCAATGCATTTTGCATGCAATCATCTGCGCACGCGTCACCTCCTCTGGCGCGCACAGCCCCAACCCCCGCAGCAAAGCCCTGCCCAGTGCCTGCCCCTGGCCCCTGCAACTAGGCTGCAAAAAGAAACAAAGTTACAATTTCCAACGGCAACTCGGCAAGTCCCGGACTCTCCCGCCCAGGCGGCGCCGACTGGGGCCCTGATCCGCGCCGCACCTGGCGAAGTGGAATTCCGAATTCATTTGAGTTGACTTGACTTCTTCTGTCTTCTTTAACTAGAAGTAACTCCAGTCCAGTCAGTGCCACTGCCTGCCTGGCAGTAATAATACACAGCAGCGCTGCGCCACACTCTCTGTGCCTGCCAGAGAGTCATCACCACGCACCAGTCAGTGCACTGCACACGCAAACAGTCAGAGACAATGAAAATGAGGCAGAGAACAGGTGCACTTTAATGCCGAGTGATAGACCCGGCCCCCATAATTAAGTGCCGGTGCTGAGCACCGGCAAGCCCCGGCTCAAATTAAGCCCTGCTTTCACTAAGACATATCTACCTTCTCTGTCACTTTTTGCTGATTTGCCTCAAAGGCCTTCTCCCCTAGCAAAAGCAGAGTATTCCCTGGCAAACACCTGTCTTCTTCAGAGCCTCTGGAGACACTGTGCTTCAATTTTAACCCCTTCCATGCTCATGACAAGGTCAGCTCGTCATGGGTTTTACCTGCGCTGTGCGTTTGATGAGTTGGCCTTGTCATGAACAATGGGGTTGATCAAGGATCAGCACAGGAGGGGAAAACCCCCTAGCAGCCAATGTGTTATTAAGGTGTGTTTACTGCAATAGAGTGATGTGGGCAACCCTGCGTTTTAAAAACGTGTACTTTATGTTGCTTGGCTGCAGTCCCCATACCCCTGATATTCCAGGTCAACATTTTAAACCCAGTATGGGACGTTGTAATAGCAATGAAAATGGTCTGTTTCATGCTGAACTATGTCTGTAATGTACTACCATTATCCAGTGACTTCTAGGAGTCAGAGTGAACCCAATGAAGCATGACACCACTAGGGTGTGTGAGGGTTAGACATAAAAAGGATTTTTCCTTCCCGCACAAGTCATGCAGAGCTAGAATACCCACAAGGGGTGACCAATCATCCCTCTATACTATGTCCGGTATATCAAAAAAAACTCTTCTAACATTGGTGGGATACTTTTTTGTTATAGTACTGTCACAGTTTACAAGTAATTGCAAACACCATTAAACGAGGATTAATACTAGTTACGCTTACTAATAAAGTGTTTGTGAGAAGTTGGCCTGGCATATGCTGTCCACTATTCTAGTGGGCACCTTGCACCAGTCAAAGGACCCCTTATTGATGGTAGGTTAAAGACAACCTTATAGAAAGCTATCCTAGTGGTAGCTGTGGAGAGCAGCCTTCAGGCTAAGTCTTGAAGGAATCAAAAGCAGCTTGTTTTACCAGTCTATAATCTCAATAATGACCAAATGAAAGGAGAACCACACCAGGTATATATATAAAATATATGTATTTATTCTAAACACATCCCTCTAGTCTCTCTATGAGGCTAGAGGCACAAGTACATCAGTTAAACTTATTTAGCACACAGTAAATTAGCACAGTATACGTTTCGCCCTAGGGGCCACACGAACCATATACTAAGAAAGTGGTATAAGAACCACGACTGACATAGATACAAGGCCTAGGGCCTGTAGAACCACTGGGGCCACCAGGAACCACCCAAGTTAGTGACACAGGTGACCCACGGGGGATTTTGCAGTGTCTAAACACAGATGGGAATCACCGTTTACTTCTATGGAAAAAGTCGAGGTTGGAAAATTACAAAGGAAGGACACATGGAAGAGGACCAGGAGCAAACCCCTTTAGAACTAGGCAGTTCTAGAGTCAACACCCACGGGAGCACTGGAGTACTCGCATTACCTCACCCAGGAAAGCCGGGTGCATAGGTGTCTTTTCGTGTCGGGTTTCGTCGTAGCTGTCTATGGCGAGCTGCTGAAATTTGCTGCAGGCGACCAAGTGGAAAGTGTCCGGATGGTTCCAAGCCTGGATCGGAGTCGAGAAGAACCTGAAAGCAGAGGGGACAGAGTCTAGGTCACTAGCCAGTGACCAGGAAGGCGAGGAGAAGATGCCAACGGATGTTCGGTGATTTCATGTGAAGATGGTGAAGCTTGACTCTTCAGCCACAAGGATCAGGAGGTGTCGATGACAACCAGGAGCTGGATTCGAGCTGTCCCACGAAGGATTTCGAGTGCTGCGGTGTCGGATTCCGGATGGGACCCAACAAGCCTTGGCAACAGCAACCCACGCAGAAATCAAAGATTGGCTTTGATGCAGACCAGCAAGGTCTGGGGGACTCACCCTTTGGAGGGGAGTCAGGGCACGTCTGGAGCAACCAGGGAAGCCTGAGAAACAGGAGAGTTACCTTTGTGGGAACCCACCAGTCGATGGACCAGGGATCGCGAAGGAGCCTCGATCTGGAATGCTAGAAGCGGGCCCACTGAATACTCGTGGAGTGTAGGCCCACAATCTTCGGTGCAAATGGTGCTCGGGGCTTGGAATACGAGTAGCCCAATGTACAACTTCGGGAAATCTCAGGAAGTTGATACACTTGCAAATGTGCACAGTGTCCAGGAGTTCCGGTCCCACGTCTCTCATGATGGCTTGGCTACAGGTCTCAGCTTTGCTGTGATCACGTGTCGGCCTCGGAGATGTCTGTAAGTCTGTGTCCTGTGTCGCAAAACCTTCGGGATCCAGCGGGAGCCTCGGAAATGCAGACTGGCAAGATGCTTCTTTGGTTCCTGTTTGAACAGGGGAGCCACTTTTTGACCCCAAGGGAGATTCTTCCGTCTTCTAGTTGAAATAGATTGTCGAAGTTCTAGGATATATGTTGCAGAGTTTCGTCCAGAGTAATCTAAAGTCCTAATGACTAGGTTCCTATACTTATACTAAGTTTAGGGGTTGAAATTACTCTAGGGTCCCACCTATGGGTGGACCCAGGGAGGGGATGGTTACACCCCTTTCCCTTTGTCCAGTTTCGCGCCAGAGCAGGGGCTGAGTGCCCCTACAACCAGTTTGAACTGGGGTATGCACAGGGATACCAAGTGTGCCCCAGCACTGTCTGAAAAGCATTCACTGAATGCACCCACCCAGCCCCAATACACTAAAGCCTGTCTCTGGAGGTGGTTACACCTCCTTGTGACAGGAAACCTATTGTCCCGGCCTCCCCTGCCAGAGTTTCGTCCAGCAGCAGGAGGTCAGACTCGTGTCTGTGGCTGCAGCATCCATTTTGTGATGCTGGGGCTCTTTTAAACTATTACCGGTTAGGTAAGTGTTTACATGTCTTCTCCCTCTAGAAGTGGCGGGGGGTAGGATTCCAAAGTGTTTGACACCAAACACAACATGTTTTGATGCAGCCAGTCCAAAGTTAGCATTTACCGCAAGGTTATAATGCACTTAAGCGTATATGGTCTGGCTGTATCACAGAACAGCTACAGAGAATAGATTCCGAAAGCTGTAGAGGGGTCCTGCTCATGCATGGGCACCCTCTTCACACAGAACCAAGCACTCTGTCTTCAGGATTGTTAAGGCCTGCCATAGGAGTGACTTATAGGTTTATATGTGTCTGTCATTATAGGTAGATATAGGTAGCCTATATCTCAGTAGGGTGCTTCAGCCCCTGATAGGACTCTGGGGTATCTATGCCCTTAGTACCTAAGGTACCATATTCTAGGGACTCACAAGGGTAATCCAGTAACCAATCAGGAGTGTACCTATTGTACAAGCAATCAATTTAGAGAGGAAGCAGCTAGGCTGGAGTCGGTCCTGGTTAGCAGGGCCCCAGCCAGACTAAATTCGAGAAACAGTGAAACACCAGCAAAAAGTGGGGGTAACCGTAGTAAGCAGATCCTACTCTCCTACGCAACACCTCCCTCCCCCCAAACGCAGTGACATTAAACTAACCTCGACCAGTTGAGTCTTCATGTTCTAAGTGGAAATATTTGGAGAGTTAATCTGCATTGGCTTGGTTACTCCCAGGTCTATGTTCCACTGTATAGGTCATTTTCTGTAGGGAAATTGACCACCTCAAAAGTTTGGGGTTTTCACCCTTCATCTGTTTTAGCCATAAGAGGGGCTTATGGTCAGCCTGTACAGTGAAGTAAGTGCCAAACAACTATGGCCTCAGCTTCTTCAGAGCCCAAACCACAACAAAGGCATCCCTCTCAATAGCTGACCAACGTTTCTCTCTAGGGGTTAGCCTTCTGCTAATAAAAACTACTGGCTGGTCCTGACCTTCATCATTCAATTGTGATAGCACAGCCCCTACCCCCGACTCAGATGCATCTGTTTGGACAATGAATTCTCTGGAGTAGTTAGGACTTTGTACAATTAGTGCAGTGCACATGGCCTGCTTCAGGTCATCAAACGCCTTTTGACAGCTTTCTGCCCACTGAACTTTCTTAGGCATTCTTTTAGAAGTTAAGTCGTTCAGGGGTGTCACAATGGATTCATACCCCTTGACAAATCTTCTGTAGTACCCAGTCAGGCTCAAGAAAGCTCTGACCTGAGTCTGGGTAGTGGGAGCAACCCAGTCCATGATGGTCTGGATTTTGTTCTGCAAGGGTTGAACCTGGCCTCCACTTACAAGGTGGCCCAGGTACACAACCTGACTCTGCCCTAGCTGGCACTAAGTAGCCTTGATAGTTAGGCCTGCTTTTTGCAGGGCCTCCACAACATTTCTCAGGTGGACCAGGTGATCCTCCCAGGTAGAGCTAAAGACAGCAATATCATCTAGATTTGATATGAAGATATCTTCCAGACCTGTTAGGACTTTGTTCACCAACCTTTGAAAAGTGGCAGGTGCATTCCTCAGACCAAAGGGCATTACCACAAATTGATAGTGCCCACTAGCGGTTGAAAATGCTGTCTTTGGCTTTACATCATCAGCTAATCTGATCTGCCAGTAGCCAGCTGTAAGATCAAATGTGCTCAGAAACTTGGCTGAAGCCAAAGTATTTATGAGCTCATCTGCTCTTGGAATTGGATGGGCATCAGTCCTAGTGACTGCATTGAGACCTCTGTAGTCAACAAAAACCTCATCTCTCTCTTAACACCCTGGGTGTGAGGTTTTGGTACCAAGACCACTGGACTAGCCCAAGGGCTATCTGAGGGTTCAATAACTCCGAAATATAACATGTTCTGGACTTCAGTCCTGATACAGTCCCTGACATAATCAGGTTGCCTGTAAATCTTTTTTTTTTTTTAAACAAACTTTATTGTTTAAAAAAACGACCGACCTGCCCTGGTCAGACCCGATCGCTCCCCCCGCCACCGCTGCCAGGCCGAGTCTCTGCCCCTGTGTGGAGTGGCCCCCTGCTCTTGCCCGCTCTTTCGGGCCACTAAGGTTTGCCGTCTGGACTCGTGTCCTGCTTTTGCTGCTTTGCCTCGTGTTGCTGTCTGTTCCGTCGCCCCCCTGCCCCTTGTAAATTAGCTCCGCCTTTGTATTTTTTGCCTTAAACTCGGTTGCTGCTCCTATTGTATTTTGTCTGATCACTGTACCCACTGTTCCGTCGCTCCCCTGCCCCTTTTAAATTAGCTCCGCCTTTGCATTTTGTGCCCTAAACTCTGTTGCTGTTCCTATTGTATTTTGTCTTATCACTGTTCTCACTGTACTCACCCCCTGTTCCCCTGACCCACCCCGCTCCCTGCCGCTGCTCCCCCGCAGCCCCACCCACGCTCCCTCCGCATCTCCTGACCGCCCCCCCACTCGCCACCCCGCTCCTGCCTCCCAGCTGCCCCTCCCTCGCTCCGCCCCCCCCCACTCTCCATTTATGGCAGAGTGCATGCGTTCGCGCAGCGGGCGCGCCAATTGTGCGCCGAAGGCGTGCCAAAGGTAAGCCCGTCTGCGCCCGTCCGCGCCTGGACAGCGCCCAGTGCCAGGACCCCTGGCCCCCACCGATGCAAGATGACCCGACATACAGCGTACATGGAGGAGAGGATACAGGGAGCAGGATAAGGCAGCTTATAAAGCAGCCTTGCACGAATACAAGGCCCAGTTAAGAGCCGCAAAAGCCAAGTTTTTGGAAGACACTTTGGCGAAGGCCTCTAACAAATCTCAGACCCTGTTTAGATTGGTCAAGACTTTGTCTGACCCGCCTTGCACGGCGTCTACGATCCCGGCCTCACAGGCACTGTGCGACTCGCTGGCCCTTGCATTTGAGGAGAAAATCAGGACTATTTTGACTGGACTCAAAAATCCTGAACAATCTGTAACATCCGCAGTCTCTCCTCTGGACCCGTTTGACAACCTGGACTCCAATTGGGCACTTAACAAAGAAGGTATGCCTCAGCTGTCCAGCTTTCCCGCCCCCTCCTTAGAGGAATTTGTTATTCTGGCAAGCAGTGTATCGTCAGGATCACCGCTGGACCCAATGCCTCATAAGATCTGGAAGGCCTTTCAAGATGAGCTTTTCCCTCCGCTGCACTCCATCTGCTGTCAATCATTGAACACAGCGTCAGTCCCAGACAGCTGGAAGTTGGCTATTGTAACACCTCTGTTGAAAAAGGCTTCTCTGGACCCTCTCTGCTCGGCTAACTACAGGCCAATTTCGCTACTACCATTTGCGATTAAAGTTCTTGAAAGATGGGTCACTAGAGCCTTATCCAACTTCCTAGAAACAAATCTGTGTCTGGATGCTGCACAGTTTGGCTTTAGGCCAGCGCACGGCACCGAGACGGCCTTGGTCACCGTGTTGGACGACCTGCGAGCGCGAGTCGACAAGGGCAAGTCTGCATTCTTGGTGCTACTTGACATGTCGGCCGCGTTCGACACGGTGGACCATGAAGTTCTACTTGGCCGTCTTCGGAGTGCGGGAGTGTGCAGCCTGGCCCTAGATTGGCTCACGTCCTATTTGGATAACCGACAACAAGCCGTGGCATTACCACCTTTTCGATCAGCCACTAGGCGGGTGAAACAGGGAGTCCCTCAAGGATCGGCAATTAGCCCGATCCTATTTAATATATATCTCCGTCCCTTGATAGTACTGATAAAGTCATTCGGCATATCTGTTGTCAACTATGCCGATGACACTCAGTTGATTTTTTCATTTGAGGGTTCAGAGGCTATTTCAAGGGACGTCTTTCACCGTTGTATGGCAGCCACAGCAGCATGGCTGCGAGCCAATGCGTTGCAATTCAACGGGTCAAAAACGGAGGTACTCCACTGCTCCTTGGACCGAACTCCCCGTACACTACCGGCAGATTTCTGGCCAGTGTCCATCCCGGGCACGGTGGAGGCGGCAGAGTCAGCTCGCAACCTGGGAGTTCTATTCGAACCCAATTTGCAGCTTGATGCCGCCGTAAACAAAACGGCAGCAACATGTATGGGTCTGCTCCGTGCTCTACGGAAAATCTTGCCACTTCTTCCACGGGGCTCCAGAGCTGAGGTAGTGCGCAGTTCCATTCTCAGCAGGATCGACTACTGCAACGCACTACTTCTGGGTGCCCCGAAGATTCTGGTCCTAAAGCTCCAAAGGATACAGAATATGGCTGCTAAACTGGCCTTGTCTCGACCTCGGTCCGCCTCTTCATCGGCAGCCTTGGCCGACTTGCACTGGCTCCCAGTCCAGCAGAGAATTGCGTTTAAGGCTCTCTGCCTTGTTTTTCGGGCCCTGCATGGGCTGGGACCAATAACTCTTCAGACTCTCTTTCTCTGGTACCAGGCAGCCAGACCTTTAAGATCCTCTTCGGCGTTCTTGGTAAAAGTCCCTAAAATTAATAGAACGAGAATGGGTGGTCGCGCTTTTAGTTTTGCGGCTGCCACGCTGTGGAATACTCTCCCCCTGGCATTAAGGAGCTGCCCCGATCTGCTCACTTTTAAAAAGAGCCTCAAAACTTACCTGTTTCCCAGAGTAATGTAGCTTTTTAATAGATGTACGGTTAGGTCTCAGCGCCAGGATACCCTTTGGGTGACAGCTGCGCTTAATAAGCAATAAATACAATACAATACAATACATACCTACAACGCCGCCGCCCTCAATGCACTCAATGCCGGCCGGAACCCCGCCTGCTGCAGGGCCGCCCCAAAACGCATTCACGGACCCTTCACCTGCAGAACCTGCAAGTTCACCTGCCTCCAAACCTGCACCGCACACGCCAAGCCAAACACCAGCAGCAACCTCAAGTGCATCCTGCTCAACACCCGCTCCGTCCACAGACATGCCGTGGAACTCTGGAACCTGCTCGACACAATCATCACAAGACGTCGCCTTCCTCACGGAAACCTGGATGAACGCCTCCTCAGCGCCCGACATCGCCATCGCCATCCCGGACGGGTACAAGATCACCAGGAGGGACCGCGTCAACCAGAACGGAGGAGGCATCGCCATCGTCCACAAGAACACCATCCGCATCACGACCAACTCCAACGACACCTTCGACGCCGCCGCCGAGCACCTCCACTTCCAGATTCACACCGACCCAAAGACGACCCTCAGAGGCACCCTCATCTACAGACCCCCGGGACCACGCACACAATTCAGCGAAGACATCACGGACTTCATCAGCCCACACGCCCTCCCCTCCACCGACTACATCCTCCTAGGGGACCTCAACTTCCACCTGAGAACAACAAGGACCGTAACACCGCCGCCCTGCTGGACAACCTCGCCAACCTCGGACTCAAGCAACTGGTCAACATACCCACCCACTAAGCCGGCCACACGCTTGATCCCGTCTTCTCATCCAGCAAGCACATCACCTACAGCCACTCCACCTGACTCCACTGGACCGACCACAGCTGCGTCCACTTCAGCTTCAGAAGAACCACAACCCACCACCACCCGCAACACGTTCCTCACAGAAGCTTGAGCAAGGTCACCGCCGACCAGCTCACCACCTCCCTCACCCAGAACCCACCCACCAGCACAACGGACCCCAACGAAGCAGTCCTCTACTTCACCCAGTGGCTGACCGCCTGCGCCGACGAACTCGCACCACTGAAGAACCTTCCCAGCAGACCCAGAAGCAAGAAGGCCTCCTAGTTCACCGACGAACTCAAGGACTCCAAGAAGACCTGCCGCACCCTCGAGAAAGCCTGGCTCCTCGACCGGACCACTGACAACATGACCGCCCTCAAACACGCCACCCGCAAGCACCACCAGCTCATCCGCACCACCAAGAAGAAATCACTGAAGGAACGACTGGACAACAACGCCCACGACAGCAAAGAACTCTTCACCATCGTCAAGGAGTTCTCCAACCCCAGCACCGGCAACAACGACATCACTCCCTCACAAGATCTCTGCGACTCTCTCGCCTCGTTCTTCCACTGCAAGATTGCCGACATCCACAACAGCTTCGGCGCACCACCCACGCACCCAACCGTCGAACCAACGCCCCCCACCGCCACCCTCCGCACCTGGACCACGGTGACCACCGAAGACACAGCCCGCACGAAGAACACTCCAGATCTCCGACTGACCCCTGCCCCCACCATGTCTTCAACAAGGCCAACTCCACCATCGCACCCCAACTCCGAGACGTCATCAACACCTCCTTCGACACGGCCACCTTCCCGGAGAGCTGGAAGCATGCCGAGCTCAGCGCCTTACTGAAGAAACCAACAGCGGACCCCACCGACCTCAAAAACTTCCGCCCCATCTCGCTCCTTTCTTTTCCTGCCAAAGTCATCGAGAAGATCGTCAACAGACAGCTTGCCGCCTTCCTCGAGACAAACGGATCCCTCGACCCCTCGCAGTCCAGTTTCAGAGCCAACCACAACACCGAGACCGCCCTCATCACAGCAACCGACGACATCCTAGTCCTGCTCGACAACGGGGAAACACCGGCACTCATCCTCCTGGACCTCTCCGCAGCGTTCGACACTGTCTGACACCGCACCCTAATACAGCGCATCAGCAACATCGGCATCCAAGAGAAGGCACTGGAGTGGATCGTCTCGTTCCTCGCCGGAAGAACACAGAGAGTCCGCCTCCCTCTGTTTCGATCCGAGGCCACCCAAGTCATCTGCGGCGTTCCGCAAGGATCATCACTCAGCCCCACCCTCTTCAACGTCTACATGAGACCTCTTGCCGCCATCGCACGCCAACACAACCTCAACATCATCTCCTACGCCGACGACACCCAGCTGATCCTCTCCCTCACCAGAGACCCCGACATCGCCAGAACCAGCCTACATGAAGGGATGAAAGACGTCACCGATTGGATGAAGAACAGCCGCCTGAAACTGAACTCAGACAAGACGGAAGTCCTCATCCTGGGACCATCACCCTCCGCCTGGGATGACTCCTGGTGGGCCCCAGCCCTGGGCACCGCTCCCAAGCCAACAGACCACGCATGCAACCTGGGCTTCATCCTGGACTCCTCCCTCTCGATGACCAGACAAGTCAACGCCGTCTCCTCATCATGCTTTCACACCCTACGCATGCTTCGCAAGATCTTCCGATGGATCCCACCCGAAACCAGGAAGACGGTCACCCAGGCCCTCGTCACCAGCCGACTGGACTACGGAAACACCCTCTACGCCGGAACCACAGCCAAGCTACAGAAAAGATTCCAACGCATCCAGAACGCCTCCGCCCGACCCATCCTGGACATCCCCCGACGCAGCCACATCTCCGGCCACCTGAGGGACCTGCACTGGCTCCCCGTCAACAAGAGGATCACGTTCAGGCTCCTCACCCATGCACACAAGTCTCTCCACGACCTGGGCCCGAAGTACCTCAACGACCGCCTGACCTTCTACACGCCCACCCGCCAGCTACGGTCTACTAGCCTCGCCCTCGCCGCCATACCACGCATCCGAAAAGCAACCGCCGGAGGCAGATCCTTCTCCTACCTGGCGGCCAAGACATGGAACTCCCTCCCCATCCACCTTCGGCTGACCCAGGACCATCTCGCCTTCAGGAGACAACTCAAGACCTGGCTGTTCGAGCAGTAGCTGACCACCTCCCCCAAGCGCCTTGAGACCCTCCCGGGTGAGAAGCGCGCTATACAAGTGGTATGATTAATTGATTGATTGATTGTCAATTTGCACAATAAACGCAGGGCTCTGTACCCCAGAGGCCACTGCAGCATCCAGTTATACATTTGCATGAACGCAATTGACCTTTTCATAAACAGAACAACCAAAACCTTTAACGTTGAGTGTCCTTCCTGATGACAACTCCACTCACCCTAACTCCACCCCTCTCATCCAGCACCCCGAGAGGTCCTGAGGATGAAAAACACCCTGGCAGAGCGGATGTAGCATCTTGCTCGACTTGTCGCCCCATTGACAAATTCTGCTACGAGTTGCCAGCCAGATTTGGCGAGCCTCGCCCATCAGGAAAGAGGCATAGGACTGCACCGCCAGCAGTAGCTGTCGCACCTCCAGTCCGCCAGCCGCCTCCCGGCTCCGGCGCTCAAGTGCCTCCACCTCCACCTCAGCCCTAACCAGCTTATCTCAACTCTTTCTACGGGCCGCTACGCACCATGCAATACCCACCCCGCGTAGAGTGGGCTCAGTGCCTCCCAAAGTGTTACTGCGCTACTGGAAACCAACCACACATTAGTGACGAAGTAGTCCGTGATTGCCTTCCTCATATGCCTCTCGTAGTCGGCATTCTGCAGGTTCCATACTGCTAGGCACCAGCGAAAGGGTTGCCGCCCCCTGCCCAGCTGCAGCTCCACGAATACCGGAGAGTGGTCCGACAATCTTGCTGGGGAGGATCCCCGCAGACACTACACTAGTTGCGGTCGCCCGGGGGACGAAAACATAGTCTATCCTAGAGAAGGACTTATGGACCGCTGAGAGGTATGTAAAGTCCCTCCTATCGCTGTGTGCGCGCCTCCAGGTGCCAAACAAATCGAGGTTCATAACCAGAGAGAGTGCAATTTCGTGGGTTGAGTGCCACCCAGACCCCCACCCACCCTGCTTCTGTCCCTGCCCACATCCATAACATCATTCCAATCTCCACCCACCACTGAGGCCACGTCCGGCATGTCAGCCCATAAGGAGAGCAGCCGCTCCACCAATGACCACTGTAATGGGGTAGGGGCGTATACACAGCCTAGTACAATCGAGTCCTCTCCAACCTTGCCCCGAAGAAACAGGAACTGCCCCCGATGGTCCAGCCATTGTTGCGCGTGCACATATGGAACTCTGCGATGTATTAGAACCGCCACTCCCCTAGAACCCTGCGCGAACCCAGTGTGGAAGACATGCTGGAAGCCATAACGCTGCAGGCACAGGACCTTGGAGCCAATCAGATGGGTTTCCTGCAAAAAGAGGATGTCAGCCCCGACCCTTTTTGCCCGACGCAGGACTGCCCCTCGCTTAATTTTATCCAGAACCTCGCGCACATTCCAACTGACAACACGGAGGGTGCCGGGGAACACCCGAGCATCTACAGTCCCACTAGCCATTGAGCAGCAAGCATTGATGTAGCACAGAGAGGAGGTCCCAATCGTGTGTGTGCGTGACGTAACGGGCCCTGTGCAAAAGCACAACTCATACCCCTAACCAAACCCATTCCCCATAACAAACCCCCCGCCCCATACCTCAAGAACACTGAAGTACCTCTCACGGCGGGGTTGGCACCAAGCCCCCATCCGGGGGGGCACAGTCAGCACCCGCCAATGGATCCCCAACTTGCAGCCCATGTCACCCAGGCCATGACAAAGCTCCGGGACAGAACATCCGAAGGGAGCCAGCTCTCCAGCCACTGCGTAAGGAAACACTCTGTATTGCCATTCTCACACCCCTTCGGGAAGCCAACAAAGTGCAGGTTGTTCCGCCGGGCCCGCCTTTCAGCATCCTTGAAGCTGGAGCGCCAAACCCTTCTGGATGCTTTCTATACCTGCCACCTTCTGCTTGAGGACAGAGACATCATCCTCCACCCCTGAGATGCGGGTCTCTGCCTCTGTGATGCAGGAAAGCGCGTTCCGTAGATCTTGGCGTAATAACATAACATCTGCACCCACCGCACCAATTTTGGCATCAAGCATGTCCCTGGATTGGGTGATTGCTGCTAACAGGGCCGCTTTGTCTGGTACGGCATCCTGGGAACCCCCGGCGGCCCCGCCCGTTGCACCAGGGCCAGTGAACTTATCTATAGGCCCATGCTTCGTGGATCTGCCTCCGCCCTTGTCCCTCGTCATGGCGGCTGTCAACGGACACTC
Organism: Lissotriton vulgaris; assembly: GCF_964263255.1. Taxonomy (NCBI): domain Eukaryota; kingdom Metazoa; phylum Chordata; class Amphibia; order Caudata; family Salamandridae; genus Lissotriton; species Lissotriton vulgaris. The sequence continues at coordinate 187,759,693 of NC_141690.1, read as the reverse complement.
CACAGCTTCAGGACAAGGGGTACTGGGCTCCGGCCCAAGAGCCTCCTCTGCGCAGGCACCCCACAGGTGGGTCCGACCCCTGGCCGGAACCCAAGGGAGGAGAAGAAGGTGGAAGCGTGGAGGGAAGTCCCTCCCGGTCCGGGGCCTGCAATCCACCAGCGAGGGCCCGACCAGCAAACGGTACCCCCACCAGCCCGCCCGCCGAAGTCGCCACCTACCAAGGCTGCGCGGCCACTCCAGTAACGCTGTCCTCCTTGCTCCAAAGGACCTCCGATGTCCACCCCCGGGCCAACACCATGGGCACAGGGCAGTCTCCTCATTCACGTCCCCCAGAGGCACGACCCGGCGCGGCCGCCAATCACGGGCCCCTCCACCACAGTCAAGGCAGGGGAACCCTCACCAAACGAGGCCAACCTGCCTGCATCCACGCCCAGGGCTAACTCAGCAGAAAAGGTCCGTCTTGATCCGACGTCTTTACCCTGCGGCTGCGCCGTCCCTCCTGGCCCCGCTCCTGCCACTGGCCCGTCACGGGACACCCCGGGGGGCACACACCAGGCCCGGCCGACCTCCTCTCAGGCCCTGGAAGACCCAAAGATGAGAACACCTCAGGGCGAATCTGCCGCCGCCACCACAGGACCCGAGGGTCAGGGAGGGGCCAGACAGTCCCTTTAGGGCCTCCCTAGCCCCCAACTACCCGGCCAGATGCAGCCGCCGGTCCCCAGGCACAGGTACCAGCCCGAAGGGTGGGAGGGTGGGTGGGAAGGCCCCCTCTCTCCTCGTTGTCACAACTGCTCTACAGCTGCCAAATGTCCGGGAGGAGGGCCCTCCCGCGCTCGGGCCCCAGAATCCGGCCTCTCTCCTGGGCGCAATGTGCGGGTGCAGCAGAGTCACCCCGCTGGCCGGGGCGCCCCCTCCTCCCCTTAGCAACTCACAAGTATGCTCAGCCTGGACCTCTGGGCCAACTTGCCCTACTAAGACCGCAGCCACCGCCAAGCCTTCAGGACTGCAAGCCGCCACAGGCTCTCAAAGGCAGCCGCACGGCTCGTGCCACCTCCAGGGCTCGCCAAAATCTACTCCTCGGCTCCGTCACCAGGAACCAGGCCGCGCCTCGTGAACGCGCCGGTTTCAGCGTCCTGCCTCTCTGGACCCCGCTGCTGCGCGCCGGACTACCCTCACAGGTGACAGGCGCCAAGATGCCCCCTTCAGGACTTGTCAGAGGTCCGAGGGAGCTAGGAGAGAAATTGGATCAGTGATGGGCTGGACGGAGCTGGCTAGTACACATCCGTCATGTTGGGCCGCTAAGCCACGCCCCCTGTCAATCTTATTTTTAACAAGCAGACTGTCCCCAGTGTCCACTTCATGAGTGCACCAGGTGGTCTGATTTGGAGTCAGAGAGAACATGTGATTAAACTAACTGAGCACGTGTCTGCAATCTGCTGCTGAGCAGTGAGGCTGCCTACCAAGGCTACACCGTCATCAGGGTTTTGTGAAAGCATGTCAGGGAGAGGGTCACTCTTCTCCTCCTGTCCCTCATCAGTTGCCATGAGCAAGCCCATGTCAGCCCTGTCAACATATGCTTTTAATCTGTTGACATGAAGCACCCTATGGGGGCTCCTGGGAGTTCCTAGGTCCACCAAATAGGTAACCTCTCCCTTCTGTTCAACAATAGTGTTGGTCCACTCCACTTTTCTTGGAGAGCTGCTAGGGCCACAGACTCCAACACCCACACTTTCTGTCCTGGCTGGTAAACAGTCAGTACAGCATTTTGGTCATGCCCGGCTTTCTGTAATTCCTGGCTAGCCTCAAGGTTTTTAATTGGATTTTTCATATAATCCGCCATCCTGGAGCGGAGACCAGGTACATAGTCCACTATGTCCTGTTTAGGGGGTTTGAGAGGTAATTCCCATCCCTCCTTCACCAGACACAATGGGCCTCTTACAGGATGCCCAAACAAAAGTTCAAAAGGGCTGTAACCACCCCCTTCTGAGGAACCTCCATATATGCAAACAAAAGGCAGGGTAGCAGGATGTCCTATCTCCACCTAAGCTTTTCTGGGAGAGCCTTGATCATACCCTTTAAAGTTTTGTTGAATCTTTCAACTAAACTATTTCATTGTGGGTGATAGGGTGTGGTGAATTTGTAATTCACTCCAAACTCCTTCCACGTTGCAGTCAAATAGCTAGACATAAAGTTTGCATCTCTGTCAGATACTACCTCCTTAGGGAAACCAACTCTTGAGAACACTCCCAAGAGGGCTCTTGCCACAACAGGTGCTGTAGTGGTCCTAAGGGGAATTGCCTCTGGGTACCTAGTGGCATGGTCCACCACCACTAGGATAAACCTGTGCCCAGATGCAGTCTGAGGATCCATTGATCCAACAATGTCAATCCCCACTCTCTTAAAGGGGACCCCCACCACAGGTAGTGGTATAAGGGGGGCCTTTGTGGTGTCACCTGCCTTACCACTGGCTTGACAGGTTACGCAGGAGCGAAAAAATACCTTCGTGTCATGTGGGGCCAGTGAAAGTGAGGGACAATTCTGTCCCAAGTCTTGTTCTGGCCCAGGTGTCCTGCTAAAGGAATATCATGGTCTATTGTCAGTAGGAAACCCCTGAACTTCAAAGGTATAACCAACCTCCTGGCTGCACCAGGCTTGGGGTCTCTACTCTCTGAATACAGGAGTCCATCATCCCAATAAATCTTATGGGCGCCACTAGAAGCGCGTGCATTTGCGGAAGCGGCCCGTAGCCATCGTGCAGTCTCGGAAGGAATTGACCTTCTATGGATGATTGCCCAGTGGATTAATTCTCCAGCAACCTCGCATCCTTCTAATCCAATCATCTCCCTCAAGACACTGATCATCACTCTGAGTCAGTGGGGAAGGCACTGCCTTAACCCTACTGCTCCTCTTCTTGGAAGGCATCTAGTCCATTATTCCAGAATCCTCGGTATGTTCAGTGTTAGACTTTCTGACCTGTGACCTAGTCACAGCAAACACATGTGCAAGGATCCCTACCATTTCTGCATGGGTCCTTAACTCGACTTCAGACCAGGCTGAAGTCTCTAAATCATTTCCAAGCAAGCATTCTACAGGGAGGTCTGCACTTACCACAACTTTTTTACGGCCAATTACCCCTCCCCAGGAGAAATTAACAACTGCCAGGGCATGGTTGGTCCTGACATTGTTAGCATTGGTCACTTGGTAAGTCTCACCAAGTATGGTCTGTCCAGGGTCCACAAAGTCTGGTGTCACCATTGTGACACTTGCCCCTGTGTCCCTGTAGGCCAAAGCCTCTTTTTCATTAATCAAAGGCTGTTGTCTGTACTTGCTCAGATTACTGGGACTTACAGCGGAGGACATATCTATGCCTCCATCACAGACTAACACAGCCTGAGTTGGAACTCTGACTAGGCCAGAGCCCATCTCACCACACCCTTCTGCTGAGTACCACCACTTGAAGCTGACCTAGGGGGAACCGTTGACTTAGGGGCAATGGTGGCTGGAGTTGCATCCTTCTAGGTGCAATCACTTGTCCAATGGCTATTCTGCTTACAGATTTTACACCATGGTTTCTTTTGGCCTTTTCCTTTCTTGGAAAATTGTGAATCCCCACCATTAGAAGCTTTTTGGGGGCCTTGTGAATACTTCTCCCCACCCTTATTAGGATCTTGCTTCTTCTGGTCACCACTTTGGTTCTGTGCCTTCTGCTTCACCCTGGTTCTGACCCATGTATCTGCCTTCTTTCCCACTTCTTGGGGAGAGGTCAGATCAGAGTCTACCAGGTGCTGATGCAACAGCGGATTCTGACAGTTATGAAGGATTTGCTCCCTCACGATCAAGTTATACAATCCTGTATAATCACACACTGTATTGCCCGGTAACCAGCCTTTCAGAGCCTTAGTAGCACAATCTACAAAGTCAACCCAGGCCTGTGTCTGTGCCTTTTGGGTATCTCTGAACTGTATTCTATACTGCTCAGTGGTTAGGCCAAACCCATCTATTAAAGCACTCTTCAGGACTTTGTAATCATCAGCATCCTCTTCTCTGACAGTGAGGAGCTTGTCTCTACCTTTGTCTGCAAAGGAGAGCCACGGGATTGCTGCCCACTGCTCCTGGGGTACCTTCTGTACTTTGCAGGCCCTTTCCAGTGCTGTTATCCATTTGTGAATGTCATCCCCACTCTGTTAGAGAGGGACAATCTTGTTTAAGTTTCTATGGTCATAAGACCTTTCCCTAACACTAGGGACGTTGCTGCCACCATGGGGCTCTAAACCCATCTTTTTTCTACCTTTTTCAAGCTCTAGGGGCTCCCTTTCTAAAGCTACTTTCTGTCTCCTTATTCTCAGTTGAGCTTCTTCAAGTCTCATATGATACTCTCTCTTCTCCTTGAAGGTGGCCCTCCCATGAGAAGAGACAGAGGTCCCTACTGATGTGTCAGAATGATCAGATTCCACTGAAGGTGATCTGGGTCTTCTAGGCACACCCCCAACTCTTCCTGGTGGGACAAAGAGAGGGCCATTGTGGCCTTCTTCATCTCCAGTTGGAGCTGGATTGTCCAGGTCTAGGTCATTGTTACCCTCCTGGTCAGCATCAGAGTCTGAATCCTGTGGGATTGGACCACTGGGATGTTCCTAATCTGCTGCTCCCACCCCACTGCCTATCCTATCAGGCCCTAAAGCCTTGCTAAGGTCATCTAACAGTAATACCTCTCTAAGACGTTGGGTGGTGGCACCTTTGCCAGTCTTCAGTTGTCTCATTGTACACAGAGCCCTTAACTCAGAGAAAGGGAATGTGTCATACTTAGATGTCTGTAATTTACTGCCATCTGGCAAGGACACACTAGGTCCTGGCACTGAAGACATAACTAGTGAGGTGTGGTGTATGCACTACCTACTTTAGTTGGGGACCTACTGGACTCTCTTAAGTCGAAGAAAGGGTGTGCTTAAGCCCCTGACAAACAACTCTAAGTTCAGTAGAACTTACTGTATTTAAGCTTGTATTATATGTACCTTTGGTACCTTTAGTGGTTTTCAAATGATCAAATACTTGAGATTATCTGGTAAAACAATGGCAAGCTGGAATCCCACACGCTGCACACCAGTGTGAGAAATTGGCCTGGCATATGCTGTCCACTATTATAATGGGCACCTTGCACCAGTCCAAATAACCACTTATCGATGGTAGGTTAAACACAACCTTATAGAAAGCTATCCTAGTGGTAGCTGTGGAGAGCAGCCATCAGGCTAGGTCTTGAAGGAATGTAAAGCAGCTTGTTTTACCAGTCTATAATCTCATTAATGACCAACTGAAAGGAGAACCACACCAGGTATATATATAAAATATATGTATTTATTCTAAACACGTCCCTCTAGTCTCTTTATGAGGCTAGAGGCACAAGTACATCAGTTAAACTTATTTAGCACACAGTAAATTAGCACAGTATACCTTTCGCCCTAGGGGACTCACAAACCATATACTAAGAAAGTGGTATAAGAACCACGACTGACATAGATACAAGGCCTAGGGCCTGTATAACCGCTGGGGCCATCAAAAATCACCCAAGGTAGTGACACAGGGGACCCGTGCAGAGTCTAAACACAGACGAGAATCACCATTTGGGAAGGCGAGGAGAAGATGCGATCTCGGGTGATTTCAGGTGAAGAAGGTGAAGCTTGACTCTTCAGCCACGAGGACCAGGAGGTGTTGATGATGACCAGGAGCTGGATTCGAGCTGTCCCACGGAGGATGTCGAGTGCTGCGGTGTCGGATTCCGGATGGGACCCAACAAGCCTTGGCAACAGCAACCCAAGCAGAAAGCAAAGATTGGCTTCGGTTCAGACCAGCAAGGTCTGAGGGGCTCACCCTTTGGAGGGGAGTTAGGGCACGTCTGGAGCAACCAGGGAAGCCCAAGAAACAGAAGAGTTACCTTCGTGGGGACCCTCCAATCGACGGACCAGAGATCGCGAAGGAGCCTCGAGTGGGAATGCTAGAAGCGGGCCCATGGAACACTCGTGGAGTGTAGGCCCACAATCTTCGATGCAAATGGTGCTCGGGGCTTGGACTACGAGTAGCCCGATGCACAACTTCGGGAAAGCTCGGGAAGTCGATGCACTTGCAAATGTGCATGGTGTCCAGGAGTTCCGGTCCCACTTCTCTCGTGATGGCTACAGGTCTCAGTTTTGCTGTGATCTCGTGTCGGCTTCGGAGATGTCTGGAGTCTGTGTCCTGTGTCGCAAACCTTCGGGATCCGACGGGAGCCTCGGAAATGCAGACCGGCAAGTTGCTTCTTTGATGCCTGTTTGAACAGGGGAGTCACTCCTTGACCCAAAGGGATATTCTTCCATCTTCTAGTCGAAATAGAATGTCGAAGTTACAGGATATATGTTGCAGAGTTTCGTTCAGGGTAATCTAAAGTCCTAAGGACTGGGTTCCTATACTTATTATAAGTTTAGGGGGTTAGACCTACTCTAGGGTCCCACCTATGGGTGAACCCAGGGAGGGGGTGGTTACACCCCTTTCCCTTTGTCCAGTTTCGTGCCAGATCAGGGGCTGAGTGCCCCTGCAACCGGTTTGAACTGGGGTATGCACAGGGATACCAAGTGTGCCCCCAGCACTGTCTGAAAAGCATTCACTGAATGCACCCACCCAGCCCCAATACACTAAAGCCTGTCTCGGGAGGTGGTTACACCTCCATGTGACAGGAAACCTATTGTCCTGGCCTCCCCTGCCGGAGTTTCGTCCAGCAGCAAGGGGTCAGGCTCGTGTCTGTGGCTGCAGCATCCATTTTGTGATGCTGGGATTCTTTTGTTTAAATCTGTTCTATAATGCTGGGGCTCTTTTAAACTATTACTGCTTAGGTAAGTGTGTACATGTCTTATCCCTCTAGATGGGTGGAATTCTACCCCCGCCGCCAGAACTGGCGGGGGGGGGGCGGGTGGGTAAGATCCCAAAGTGTTTGTCACCAAACACGACATGTTTTGATGCAGCCAGTCCAAAGTTAGCATTTACCGCGAGGTTATTATGCACTTAAGAGTCTGGCTGTATCTCAGAACAGCTACAAAGAATAGATTCCAAAAGCTGCAGAGGGGTCCTGCTCATGCATGGGCACCCTCTTACACAAAACCAAGCACTCTGCCTTCAGGATTGTTAAAAAGGTAGGGCCGATGTCGACCGAAAAACCTTTAAGAATTGCCCGGCGTTAGCCGCCTCTCATACCATTCAAGATTATCAAACAAAGAGGCAGGCGCTGGAGACTGGAAGGCAGGAAACAGGAGTTTATTCCGACGGAGCAGAACACGTCAAATCAGACAACAGGGTATCTTCTTGAGGTGCTCTAAACGCATCTCTGAGGCCTGGCCTCTTATACACAGGTTTATGGTCTTTATTACAGTTTATTACATGTGGCACATTCTTGTAAATACTTTGAAGTATGGAAAGAAATCCTCGGAATCCCCGGTGCAAGCCCGTTCCCACACACATTTACAGTAGAAGTCCCCACCCCGGTCACAGTAGGTGATGAGTGTCGCGCAGCTGGACATTCCGCCGGTTCCCGGAATGTGTGCGGTTGATCGGATCTCATGGGGTGGGGGCTTTGATCAGTTGTAGATCCTTTGAAGAGAGAGGCTTCCTACTGCATGGGGCAATAAACTGTATCCGCAGGGCCAGGTGGCGGCCTGGGAACGAGCAGGACAATCGGGCACAGAGGTAAGGGGGGTTCATCAAAGGATGTATGATCATGAAAGGGATGGAGGGAGGTGTTGGCTGGGTACGGGATGTGACTCTGAGGCAGGGTCGCGCTGAAAGGGAGGTTCATGGCCCAAGCATGTGAGAGCGGGGGCTGTCAGCGTGCGGGGGGATGCTTGCGAGGTTAGAGGGAGAGAGAGTGAGAGAGACGCGCTGGCTATCGGCAAGGGGCAGAGAGGCCATGACATTCAAAATGGATGCTACTTACACGCACATATGAGCCTGAAAGGGGACAAGATGGCGCCGATAATGTTGATGTCGCAAACTAGATTTTAACAGTCCTCCCTTTTCAACATATCTAGCCAGCTTGTCAATCTATGTCTATCCCCATTATGTTTTGCACTTCGATCTCGTACATAGCTCTCATGCATTCGGTTTCAAAGTCCAAAGTCTTGGGGCAGATACAGTTAGTGCAAAGTGAGCACAGGGGTGGCAAGCATTGAACACCCAGGCAGAATCCACATATTACAACAACCGGTATTAATATGATCATAAACAACCTCCACCCCCAGTCTTTTACGGTGTTCCAAAACCAACTCTCAAGCGACCATTCTTCTTGTTCTTGATGAACTTCTGAGGAAAGTCTGTGGAGGTGTTCAATGGCGTTGTACACTGAGGGTGAATTGTCCGGTATGTAGGTGCAACAGCTGGACCCAATGATACGGCATGCTCCTCCGTGATCCGCTAGAACCACATCTAGAACAAGGCGGTTCTGAAGAGCCACCAGGCGGACAGCCTGAAGCTCGGCTGTATTGTGTGAGAAGGTGGCCTGATATGCAGTGGTCACTATTCTAGTGAACACTATGTATCAGTCCAGCAACCCTTATTGATGATTGGTTGTAAGTCAACCTTATAGACCAGCTATCCTAGTAGCGTGGATACGAGCAGTCTAAGGCTAAAGACTCGAGAGGGCGTGTTAAGCCAGCTGTTATACCACATATACCCCTTGAACACCAAGTGAAAGGACACCACACAAGTGTTATGAAAATAAACAGTTATTTATTAAAGATCACAACAGCCCTGTACTCTTTATGAGGACAGGGTACTAAGCACAAACCAAAACTCTTACAAAAATACTTAAGTTAGCACAGTATATACAAATGCCCGAGGGGCACGGAAAACCATATACTTGAAAAGTGGAATGCGAAATTACTAGCAGGTAAGTACAGTACTAATAGGCTTTGGAATCGCTAGGACTTGACTATAGAATCGTTAGATTACTTCTAGGAGACCCAGGGGACTCGGGTGCAGTGTGTGCACTCTCACGCGAGATGCGGGACAAAGTCTATGGTAGCTAGAATTTGCAAAGTTAGTGTTCTCGGGCGAACCCGACCTGGTAGGGAGAAAACGAAAGTAGATTCTGACCCTTGGATAGTGAGGCTATGCTGGGGCACCGAAATGCCGAAGTTACCTAGCCCAGGGGCTGCAGCTGCATAGGACTCAAAAGACGTCGGGAATCCTCGTTGACGGACCAGGAGCCTGGAAGAAAGAAGTTGCTGGCAGGCGACCAGTGAAGAAAGTTCGGTGGATCCAAGCCTGGATGACACCTGAAAGCAGAGGGGACCAAGTTCGAGACTACTAGCCAGTAGTCAGTGGGCACCAGGAGGGCACCGGATGGTAGCCACCTCGACAAGGCGTGTGGGTGACGCTGGGCTCGGAGATCTCACGGACCAGGAGGCGTTGTCGGCGACCAGGAAGGAGGATCGAGCTGTCCCACGAAGATAGAAGCTGTCGGCGTCGCTGGACCCAGGATTGGGCAACAAAGCCTTGGCAAATTCAAGCCCATGCGGTGGACCTAAAATGGCGTCTGGAGTGGACCAGGAGGGTCCGGGGGGCCTCTCTTCAAGAAGGAAGCAAGGGCCAGTCTGGAGCAACCAGACCAGCAGCAGTGATGTCGTCGGGCGTCGTTCAGAAGGCCACAAGCCAGCCGGCTAGTAGCCAAACAACGCGGTGCACAGCAAACAGCAGAAGGGCCCCACGCAGATCGTGGAGATGCAGGGAGGCTGATCTTGGGTGCTGGAGCTGCGCAGGGTTGGGGCTTCTCGGACCCCAAAGCACTCACCCGTGAAGGACACGGTGGGCTTGCAATAAAGATGTCGTGCAGTCTTGGCGATCGTCGGTCCCTCGAGGTCTCGTGGCACTCACGGTTCTCAGCTTGGCTGTAGAGGTGAGTAGAGGTCAGAGGTGCCAGGGAAGCCGGGTCTCGTCGAGCTGGGTCGTCGGATTCATGATGAAGGACTTGCAGCAGACCGCAGTGTTCTTTAGGATGGTGCCTGCGGATGCAGGGTGACTACTCCTTAGCCACAAGGGAGAATCTTGATGAAGAAATCGTGAAGTCCTTTCGAAGAAAGTCGTGTCTTGATTCCAAAGATGATCTAATTTGAACAGGGGGCCCGCTCCCATCTTTATACTAAAAAAGGGGGCTGACCCGGTGACTAGGTCCTGCCTATGGGTGGGACCAGGAGGGGGGTGGTTACACCCCTCTGCCATGCCGGACTTCCCCAGGCCAGGGGCTGGTGTGCCCCTGGAACTGGTTCAGACCGGCCTATGCGTAGTGAGCACCGGGGTGCCACTCAGCAGTCACCTTCCTGTAAAGCCCTGCCTACCCAGGATACACAAAACCATGTCTGGGATGGTGCTAGCACCGCCCCGGACAGGAAACCCTTTGTCCAAGCCTCCCTCGCTGGAAGGACTCCCAGCAGCAGGAGGTCAGACTCGTGTCTGTGGTGGCAGCATCCATTTTGTGGAGCTGAGGCTTTAGTTAACTTTAACCGGGGTTCACAGTTACATACATGTCGTGTCCCTCTAGAAGGGTGGAATGCTAACCCCGTCGCCAGAATTGGCGAGGGGTTAGTATTCCAATTCGTATGACACCTTACTCGACATGTTTTGATAAAGCAATACCAAAGTTAGCATTTAACCGCGAGGATTATAATGCACTTAAGAGTATATGGTATGCGATATCATGGGACAGCTATTAGGACTTGGTTCCGCAAGCTGCAGACAGGCTCAGCTCATGCCAGAGCACCATCTCACACGATTCCAAGCACTCCGCCTTCAGGATTGTCAAGGCCTGCCATAGGAGTGACTGATAGGAATCTGTGTGTCCATTTTAGGGTTAGGTATAGGTATACTACACCTACAGCAAAGGGTGATTACACGACTTTGCCCCAGCTGTCATGCAGCCAGTTGTGTCAAATTTAGGAGGCCAGCCAGGGGTGGCATAATACATGCTGCAGCCCCTGGCAGCCCTGGGTACACCTATGCCCTGAGTTACAGGGTCTGATAAGGTGGCCCAGTACCAATTGGTAGATGCACCTAGGGTACATGTTGTAATTTAGAGAGAGAACAGCCAGGCTGTGGGTCTGATTAGCAGGCCCACAGCCAGAGAAAGTCGTAAACCAGTGAAACAAAAGCAAAAAATCTGGGTGATCATAGGATTGCAGACCCTATTCTCCTACATGACCCCCCCCCCCAAACTTTGGGACAATAAGCTAACCTTGACCAGGTGAGTCTTCTTGTTCTAAGTGGAAATATCTGGAGAGCCCATCGGCATTGCCATGATCAGTACCAGGTCTATGTTCCACTGTAAAGTCCATCCCCTGTAGGGAAATGGACCACCTAAGCAGTTTGGGGTTTTCACCCTTCATCTGATTTAGCCACAAGAGGGGCTTATGGTCGGTCTGAATCTTGAAGTGAGTGCCAAACAAGTATGGCCTCAGCTTCTTCAGGGCCCAAACCACAGCAAAGGCCTCCCTCTCAATAGCTGACCAATTCTTCTCTCTGGGGGTCAGCCTTCTGCTTATAAAAGCAATGGGCTGGTCTTGACCATCAAAATTCAGTTGAGAAAGAACAGCTCCCACACCCAACTCAGAAGCATCTGTTTGGACAATGAATGGTTTGGAGTAGTCTGGACTCTTAAGGATAGGTGCTGTGCACATGGCCTGCTTTAGGTCATCGAATGCTTTTTGACAGCCTGCTGTCCACTGAACCTTTTTTGGCATTTTCTTACTTGTCAGTTCATTTAATGGTGTCACAATTGAACCATAGTTCCTGACAAACTTTCTGTAGTATCCAGTCAGGCCCAAGAAAGCTCGAACCTGAGTCTGGGTGGTTGGAGGAGCCCAGTCCCTGATTGACTGTATTTTGCTCTCCAGTGGCTGAACCTGGCCTCCACCTACAAGGTGGCCCAGGTATACAACCTGTGACTGCCCTATCTGGCACTTGGTGGCCTTGATAGTGAGGCCTGCTGCTTGCAGAGCCTCTAACACTTTCCTCAGGTGGACCAGGTGATCCTCCCAGGTGGAGCTAAAGACAGCAATATCATCTAGATATGCTGCACAGAAGTCATCCAGCCCAGTAAGGACTTGATTCACCAACCTTTGGAAGGTGGCAGGTGCATTTTTCAGACCAAAGGGCATTACCACAAATTGATAATGCCCACCAGGGGTTGAAAATGCTGTCTTGGGCTTGGCATCCTCAGCTAACCTGATTTGCCAATACCCAGCTGTTAAGTCAAATGTGCTTAAGTAGTTGGCAGAAGCCAATCTATCTATCAGCTCATCTGCCCTTGGTATTGGGTGGGCATCAGTCTTAGTGACTGCATTGAGACCCCTGTAGTCTACGCAAAACCTAATCTCTCTCTTACCACCCTGGGTGTGAGGCTTTGGCACTAGAACTACTGGACTAGCCCAAGGGCTATCTGAGGGTTCAATGACTCCCAACTCCAACATTTTCTGCACTTCAGTTTTTATGTAGTCTCTAACATGATCAGGCTGCCTGTAGATTTTACTCTTAACTGGCAGGCTGTCACCAGTGTCAACCTCATGGGTACACCAATTGGTCTGACTGGGTGTCAGAGAAAACATATGTCTGAAAGACTGAAGAACCTGTTTACAGTCTTTCTGTTGATGCTCAGAGAGGCTGCCACAAAAGACAACACCATCTACTGACCCATCATCAGGATTCTGAGTGAGCAGGTCTGGGAGAGGGTCACTCTCTTCCTCCTGTCCCTCATCTATGGCCATGAGCAAACTCATGTCCTTCCTGTCGACATATGCTTTGAGCCTGTTGACATGGAGTACCCTGTGGGGGCTCCTGGGAGTTCCAAGGTCCACCAGGTAGGTGACCTCTCCCTTTTGCTCAAGAATTGTGTGGGGCCCAGACCATTTGTCTTTGAGTGCTGCTGGGGCCACTGGCTCCAACACCCACACCTTCTGTCCAGGTTGGTAAACAGTCAGGACAGCCTTTTGGTCATGCCAAGTTTTTTGAAGTTCTTGACTGGCCTTAAGGTTTTCAGATGCCTTCTCCATATACTCAGCCATCCTGGAGCGGAGACCAAGTACATAGTCCACTATGCTGGTTGCAGGCTTTTTGAGAGGTCTCTCCCATCCTTCCTTCACCAAACACAGGGGGCCTCTCACAGGATGCCCATACAAAAGTTCAAAAGGGCTGTAGCCAACCCCCTTTTGTGGGACCTCTCTGTAAGCAAACAGAAGGCAGGGAATCAGGACATCCCATCTACGCCTGAGCTTTTCAGGTAGTCCATGAATCATCCCTTTTAGGGTCCTGTGGAACCTTTCAACAAGCCCATTGCATTGTGGCTGATAGGATGTAGTGAATTTGTAATTGACACCACACTCCTTCCACATAGCAGTTAAGTAGCTTGACATGAAGTTTGCACCTCTGTCAGAGACAACCTCCTTAGGGAAGCCCACTCTGGAGAACACTCCAACTAGGGCCCTTGCCACAACAGGTGCTGTGGTGGTCCTAAGTGGAATAGCTTCAGGATACCTGGTGGCATGATCCACTACCACCAGTATAAACTTGTGCCCTGATGCTGTCTGGGGTTCCATTGGACCAACAATGTCAATCCCCACTCTTTCAAAAGGCACCCCCACCACAGGCATTGGTATAAGGGGGGCCTTTGTTGTGCCACCTGACTTACCACTGGCTTGGCAAGTGACACAGGAGCGACAAAACTCCTTGGTATCCTCATTCATGTGAGGCCAGTGAAAGTGTGAGACAAGTCTGTCCCAAGTCTTTGTCTGGCCTAAGTGACCTGCTAAGGGAATCTCATGGGCCAAGGTAAGTAGGAAACCTCTCTGAGACAAGGGTACAACCAGCCTCCTGGTCATGCCAGGCTTGGGGTCTCTTGACTCAGTGTACAGGAGTCATCTTCCCAGTATACCTTGTGGGTACCTGTGGCGTTCCCAGCAGCCTCAGCAGCAGCCTGCTGTCTGAGGGGTTCAAGAGAAGGGCAGCTTAACTGGTCCTTCCCCAGGTCTTCCCTTGAGGGTCCCCCTGAACCCAAGAATTCAACTTGATCAAGTTCAAACTCTCTGGGCTCAGTTTCCCTCAATTCCTGTAGGTCAGCCTCCTCTGAGACTTGATCCTCAACCTGGGGCAAGGGGGAAGGCACAGCCTTAACCCTGCTGCTCTTTTTCCTGGAAGGTGTCTGGTCCATTGTTCCAGGATCCAGCACCTGTTCAGTGGGGCATTTCCTGACCTGGTCACAGCAAACACATGTGCTGGCAAGCCTAACATTTCCATGTGAGTCCTCTGCTCCACTTCTGACCATTGTGATGACTCCAAATCATTGCCCAACAAACAATCCACTGGGAGGTCTGAACTAACTACAACCTTCTTTTGGCCAGTTACCCCTCCCCAGGAGAAAGCTACAATTGCCATACTATGATTGGTAGTGACATTGCTTGCATTGGTCACCAGGAATTCTGTACCTGGCATGATCTGTCCAGGGTCCACAAAGTTAGGTGTCACCATGGTGACACTGGCACAAGTGTCCCTATAGGCCTGAGCCATTTTTCCATTAATGAAAGGTGTCTGTCTGTATTTGCCCAAAGTATTAGGACTTATGTCAGGGGACATATCCATATCCCCTGTACTGACAAGGACAGCCTGAGTGAGTGTACCAACTAAGTTGTCACACCCCTCAGAACCCAGGGCTAACCCTACTAAACCCTTGGGAGGTGCACTACCACTGCTGGCTGTACTAGGGGGCACAGGTGCCTTAGGGGCTGCAGTGGCAGGAGTCTGCCCTCCTCCTTTCTTGGTGCACTCACTAAACCAGTGAGTTTTACTTTTGCAGTATTGGCACCATCTTTTAGATTGGCCTTCTTTCTTCTTTTGGGGAGCCTGACCCCCACCCTCTTTGGGTTGTTGGGGACCTGTCGAAGACTTCTGGTCATTTTGTTCCCCCTTAGAATCTTTACCCTTCTGGTCTGCTTTCTTCTGACCACCTTGATTCTGGCCCTGGTTCTGTTTAACTCTTGTTCTAACCCATCTGTCTGCCTTCTTTCCCAATTCTTGGGGAGAGGTCAGATCTGAGTCAACAAGATGCTGATGCAACAACTGGTTCTGACAATTGTTTAAAATTTGTTCTCTCATCATCAAATTATACAATCCTTTATAATCAGTAACCTTACTGCCCAGCAACCAGCCCTCAAAAGCCTTAGTGGCACAATCTACAAAGTCAGACCAATCTTGAGACTGAGTTTTCTGGGTATCCCTGAACAGCATCCTGTACTGCTCAGTGGTTAGGCCAAACCCTTCAACCAGTGCATTTTTCAAGACTTGGTAATCGTTAGCATCCTCCACTCTTGCAGTGAGGAGCTTGTCTCTACCTTTACCTTCAAAGGAGAGCCACAAGATAGCTGCCCACTGACTCGGGGGAACACCTTGCACAGTGCAGGCCCTCTCCAAAGCAGTAATCCATTTGTGGATGTCATCCCCTTGTTTAAAGGGGGGCACTATCTTACCAAGGTGTTTTGTATCAAAACTCCTTTCCCTATTGCTAGGTACAATGCTGCCACCAGTGGGGACTACCCCACTTAACTGTTGCTCTCTAGCAAAGGCAAGCCTCTCTTTGGCCAGGGCAAGTTCTTCCCTTTCAATCCTCAGATTGGCTGCCCTTTCCTTAGCTTCATACACTCTCCTCTGAGGGGATGTCATCCCTCTTTGAGAAGAGTTGTGAGAGCCATTGGTTTGAAGGGATCTGCCAGAGCCTCTTGATAGAGATCTGGCTCGTCCATTCCCAATGTTAAGCTGACCTGATAGTGGCCCCAGGGGTCCCCCAGTACCACTGTCATGTTTGCTTAAGTTGGACCTGCTTAGTCTAACGACTTCTACCTGTCCCTTATCTGCCTCATCCCCAGAGGGATCCTCATCCTCATCATCCTCTACATCTTCATTCTCAGTTGAGAGGTGGATGAGGTCAGGGTCACCTCTGGTTCCCTCAAGGGGAGGCATGCCTCCTTCTGGATTAGAAAGGCTAAGAAGTTTCTCAGCCTTTCTGGCATCATAAGTCTCTAGGAGACCAATCAGAAAGGAGGTGGTGGGGTTAGCCCCTTGCTTAATCTTCCTAGAGGTACATACTTGTCATAACTCATGGAAGCTAAGCACAGTATATCTTGAAGGGATGACCTGTGGAGGGTCAACTGACACAAGGGGAGACTCAGAGTTTCCTCCTTTGTCCGACAAACTGTTTCTAGTGTGGTGTAAGTGATGCACCTACCTACACTATGTGTTTACCTACTGATCCCTTGCTAAGAGTTGCAGCCAAGGTGTGCTAAGCCTTGAGGAGCTGCAACAGCTGGTTCAGTAGAACTCAGAGTATTCTAAGCTTAGTTATATGTACTAACAGTACTTATGTGATCTTTCAACAAGATATTCTTAGGATACGTGTGGTAAAACAACAGCAAGCTCAAATCCCAACCGCTGCTCACCAATGTGAGAAGGTGGCCTGATATGCAGTGGTCACTATTCTAGTGAACACTATGTATCAGTCCAGCAACCCTTATTGATGATTGGTTGTAAGTCAACCTTATAGACCAGCTATCCTAGTAGCGTGGATACGAGCAGTCTAAGGCTAAAGACTCGAGAGGGCGTGTTAAGCCAGCTGTTATACCACATATACCCCTTGAACACCAAGTGAAAGGACACCACACAAGTGTTATGAAAATAAACAGTTATTTATTAAAGATCACAACAGCCCTGTACTCTTTATGAGGACAGGGTACTAAGCACAAACCAAAACTCTTACAAAAATACTTAAGTTAGCACAGTATATACAAATGCCCGAGGGGCACGGAAAACCATATACTTGAAAAGTGGAATGCGAAATTACTAGCAGGTAAGTACAGTACTAATAGGCTTTGGAATCGCTAGGACTTGACTATAGAATCGTTAGATTACTTCTAGGAGACCCAGGGGACTCGGGTGCAGTGTGTGCACTCTCACGCGAGATGCGGGACAAAGTCTATGGTAGCTAGAATTTGCAAAGTTAGTGTTCTCGGGCGAACCCGACCTGGTAGGGAGAAAACGAAAGTAGATTCTGACCCTTGGATAGTGAGGCTATGCTGGGGCACCGAAATGCCGAAGTTACCTAGCCCAGGGGCTGCAGCTGCATAGGACTCAAAAGACGTCGGGAATCCTCGTTGACGGACCAGGAGCCTGGAAGAAAGAAGTTGCTGGCAGGCGACCAGTGAAGAAAGTTCGGTGGATCCAAGCCTGGATCGATGGAAGATGACACCTGAAAGCAGAGGGGACCAAGTTCGAGACTACTAGCCAGTAGTCAGTGGGCACCAGGAGGGCACCGGATGGTAGCCACCTCGACAAGGCGTGTGGGTGACGCTGGGCTCGGAGATCTCACGGACCAGGAGGCGTTGTCGGCGACCAGGAAGGAGGATCGAGCTGTCCCACGAAGATAGAAGCTGTCGGCGTCGCTGGACCCAGGATTGGGCAACAAAGCCTTGGCAAATTCAAGCCCACGCGGTGGACCTAAAATGGCGTCTGGAGTGGACCAGGAGGGTCCGGGGTGCCTCTCTTCAAGAAGGAAGCAAGGGCCAGTCTGGAGCAACCAGACCAGCAGCAGTGATGTCGTCGGGCGTCATTCAGAAGGCCACAAGCCAGCCGGCTAGTAGCCAAACAACGCGGTGCACAGCAAACAGCAGAAGGGCCCCACGCAGATCGTGGAGATGCAGGGAGGCTGATCTTGGGTGCTGGAGCTGCACAGGGTTGGGGCTTCTCGGACCCCAAAGCACTCACCCGTGGAGGACACGGTGGGCTTGCAATAAAGATGTCGTGCAGTCTTGGCGATCGTCGGTCCCTCGAGGTCTCGTCGCACTCACGGTTCTCAGCTTGGCTGTAGAGGTGAGTAGAGGTCAGAGGTGCCAGGGAAGCCGGGTCTCGTCGAGCTGGGTCGTCGGATTCGTGATGAAGGACTTGCAGCAGACCGCAGTGTTCTTTAGGATGGTGCCTGCGGATGCAGGGTGACTACTCCTTAGCCACAAGGGAGAATCTTGATGAAGAAATCGTGAAGTCCTTTCGAAGAAAGTCGTGTCTTGATTCCAAAGATGATCTAATTTGAACAGGGGGCCCGCTCCCATCTTTATACTAAAAAAGGGGGCTGACCCGGTGACTAGGTCCTGCCTATGGGTGGGACCAGGAGGGGGGTGGTTACACCCCTCTGCCATGCCGGACTTCCCCAGGCCAGGGGCTGGTGTGCCCCTGGAACTGGTTCAGACCGGCCTATGCGTAGTGAGCACCGGGGTGCCACTCAGCAGTCACCTTCCTGTAAAGCCCTCCCTACCCAGGATACACAAAACCATGTCTGGGATGGTGCTAGCACCGCCCCGGACAGGAAACCCTTTGTCCAAGCCTCCCTCGCTGGAAGGACTCCCAGCAGCAGGAGGTCAGACTCGTGTCTGTGGTGGCAGCATCCATTTTGTGGAGCTGAGGCTTTAGTTAACTTTAACCGGGGTTCACAGTTACATACATGTCGTGTCCCTCTAGAAGGGTGGAATGCTAACCCCGTCGCCAGAATTGGCGAGGGGTTAGTATTCCAATTCGTATGACACCTTACTCGACATGTTTTGATAAAGCAATACCAAAGTTAGCATTTAACCGCGAGGATTATAATGCACTTCAGAGTATATGGTATGCGATATCATGGGACAGCTATTAGGACTTGGTTCCGCAAGCTGCAGACAGGCTCAGCTCATGCCAGAGCACCATCTCACACGATTCCAAGCACTCCGCCTTCAGGATTGTCAAGGCCTGCCATAGGAGTGACTGATAGGAATCTGTGTGTCCATTTTAGGGTTAGGTATAGGTATACTACACCTACAGCAAAGGGTGATTACACGACTTTGCCCCAGCTGTCATGCAGCCAGTTGTGTCAAATTTAGGAGGCCAGCCAGGGGTGGCATAATACATGCTGCAGCCCCTGGCAGCCCTGGGTACACCTATGCCCTGAGTTACAGGGTCTGATAAGGTGGCCCAGTACCAATTGGTAGATGCACCTAGGGTACATGTTGTAATTTAGAGAGAGAACAGCCAGGCTGTGGGTCTGATTAGCAGGCCCACAGCCAGAGAAAGTCGTAAACCAGTGAAACAAAAGCAAAAAATCTGGGTGATCATAGGATTGCAGACCCTACTCTCCTACATATTGTTCGTGAGGATGCCAGCTGTAATGTTCATTGTTGTTTCAACTGCCTGGGTCAAGTGTCGGATGGCACGGCTGTTCGCCATTGGACCCCAGAGTGGAACAACTCCCTTCATGGCGTCCAGGAACTGTGCTCCGGTGGAGTCGGCTTGCTCAATATCCTTTGCTCGATTTTGTCGGTGGTGGTTTGCTGGAGCCACACAGGTCGGAGGAAGGATGAAGGCAATGTAACAGGTACCCCCCCAGCCTTTGGGGAGCCAGGTGTAGGCTTTTGTACCACAAACAAAGTACATGTTCGGAGAGGTGACAAACGAGGGTGGGTCAGTTGAGTCTAAGGTTCTGGTGATACAGCAAGTGCTGTGGCCTACCAGCTGTGTCCCAAGACCTTCGAGGCACACAAGGCCTGAGACATTTACGACAGATAGGGCCACGGTCAGGGTGGCAGCTGTACGTTTCCGGAGGTAGGAGAAAGTGGGTCTGGTTGGATTGTTGAACACCTGCATTTCAATCCGTTCTTTGGCAGGGATGTCCATGTGAATAGAGTCGTTGGACGTCAGAGGGCAAAAGGGAGCAGCGGTTCTTCCCGTTTTATTCTGCCAGACTCCATGATAAAAGTGTGCCATAGTTCTGCCGGAAGTGGCATTGTCTCTGTAGCTTTCTTGCAAGAGGATCAGCCAAGCAAGGCAGGAACCGTGAACGGAGAAAGGTGAGGGGATGTAGGGGATAGAATGTCCAGTGGCGTGGTGTAACAACCCACAGATCCAGCAGTTTGTGGCATTGGCGGCAAGGTTGTGTTGGTGCAGCAACTGTTCCAAAACTCCTTACGTCTTTCTCTGAGTTGTGGTGAAAGAGAGACCAGGTAGTGTTCTTTCATTGTGGTAGGCTGTGCAGTGGTTAGAAATGTCTTATGAGCTGGTGTGCTCTCTTCCACGATCCAGAGGGTGGTCATGAGGAGGAGGCAAAAGAGAAGGGCGATAAAAAGGGCAATAGTCTTTGAGCTGTGTATTTATTTTGTCAGTCTTTGGGTTTCTGTAGTGGGTCTTCGGATGTCCGGTTGCTTCCATCATCTTCGTGTCGGGGGCTTCCATCATCTTCATATCGGGCGCTTCCATCACCTTCAAGGGGCTCGGTAGCGGGCAGAACCACAAACTTCGTTTGACTTCTCTCCTGGCAGCCTTGGTAGTGTTAGACCACCGCTCTGAGAATTGTAACTTAGTCAGTGGTCTGCTTAGCTGAAGCTCCCTCCTTTCGTCGCAGGTTATACCCTTCTCTGGATGGCACAGTGGGATCGGGGAATTCTGTCAGTTCAAGTGTCTCTTTATCAGGGTAACAGCTCAGGGATGGTCGATCTTTGTCCAGCAGCTCTTCTTGGGTGGCCACGTCTTCGGTCATCGTCAGGGTTGAGGAGATCTTTTTACAGTGGTGCGCATGTAGCCAATTACGCTTCCCTTCCACTCGAAGAGCTGTTCGGGTGGTGATCAAAACTTGCCAGGGGCCCGTCCACCGGGGTTCCAGACTCTTTGCACGCTGAAAGTTCTTGACTAATACGTAGTCTCCGGGTTGGATGTCGTGTCCGGGGCCCCTGGAAGCATCGGGAATGGCATGCAGCACCTGTTGATGGATAACAGACAGTGTCTTAGTCAGATTGTACAAATAGTCAGACATTAGGACGTCCGGGACGTCGTGAATGGATGTCGCTTTTGGTGCAGACCAAATACTCATGGGTCGGCCGAAAACCACTTTGTAAGGGGTCAAATGGTGTTTGGTGGGGGTGGACCGCATTGATAGCAATGCCAGTGGGAGAGCGTCTGGCCATTTCAGTCCTGTGGTAGCCACTATC
This sequence comes from Lissotriton vulgaris, assembly GCF_964263255.1. Lineage (NCBI taxonomy): Eukaryota > Metazoa > Chordata > Amphibia > Caudata > Salamandridae > Lissotriton > Lissotriton vulgaris. The sequence goes on along the minus strand of NC_141690.1, from coordinate 187,738,646 downwards.
TTAGCTAGTTTGAGCTTCAGTGTGGCACTGTGTCGCTCAACTAGTTCAGCAGATTGGGGTGGAAGACTGCATGAAATTTTTGTTTTACGCCCAACCCTTTCAAGATGAGTTGGATAACTTCGGCTACAAAGTGGGGGCCATTGTCGCTCCCCAAAATTTGACAAAGGCCGTAGCGAGGGAAGAATTATTTCAATAGTACCTTTGCAGTGGCAATGGCAGTGTTGTCGCGAATTGGATAGGCTTCCACCCACTTGCTTAATGCGCACACAACAACAAGTACATATTTCAGGCCTTGGCATCTTTCGAGTTGGATGTAGTCCATCTGTAGGACTTCAAATGGGTAATTGGGAACCCCAAATCCTCCCCGGGGTACTACAGTTCCTTTCCCAGGGTTGTGTTGCAGGCATATCAGACATTGTTGGACCAGACGTTTAGCAGAGTCTGTGATCTTGTCATTGTGCCAAACTTTGGAGACAAGTTCGGACATAGGGGCAGATCCTATATGTGCAGGGGAGTGTGCCATGGTCAGTATGGGGATCAGGTATGAGTCGGGTAGCAACCATTTGTTCGTGTCTTTTGTCCGCCAGCAGCCTTCATTGTCTTTCAATCCCACCCGTGCCCATTCAGTCAATTCTTGTGGTGAGCTGGCCATCTGGATGTCCCTAATAGTCTCCCTAGTGTCCGTCCATTTTTCTGCTTGTGACCTAGTCACATACATGCGTGTTGTCGTCCTATTCTCGGCTGTGGTCCGAGCAGTAATGTCGGCCAGTGCATTCCCCTGCCCAATGATGTCTGCCACCTTTTTGGAGGACCGCTTCAGTCAGGGCGGAGACTAGATCTCCATGTAGGATGGGTGTGCCGTGTGAGGTCAGGAATCCCCTCTCCTTCCATAGGAGCCCAAAATGATGAACCACCCCAAAGGCATACTGGCTGTCGGTGTAAATGTTTGCTGTGGTTCCTGCTGCTAAGATACATGCTCGTGTGAGGGCAATCAGTTCTGCTGCCTGTGCAGATCGTTGTGTGATGCGGGCGGTCTCTACTACAGTTCGGGCTGTGGTAACAGCATAAGCAGCTGAGGTGGTGCCGTCAGGGAGTTTGATGCAAGAGCCATCCACCCATAGCTCTCCGTCAGGGTCTGGGAAGGCAGTGACTCGGAGGTCAACCCTACTCCTAGTCTGTTCGTCCGTGAGGGTTACACAGTCATGTATAGGGGATACATTGGGATCGTTCTCAGGTAGGGGCAACAGAGTGGCCGGATTCAGTGTGGTATATCTTTTCAATGCGATGTGGGGTGCAAGCAGAGTCAGTTCGTACCCAGTCAGTTGTGCACTAGTCAGATGTTGCGTCTTAGTCTGGTTCAGGAGGGTGTCGACCGCATGGGGTACTAACACAGTGAGGGAGTTCGAGAGTATGATCCCCTCACTTTGTCGGATAGAGATAGCAGCGGCAGCTACAGCTCGAAGGCAGGCAGGCAAAGCTCTGGCTACAGGGTCAAGAGTGGCAGAGAAGTAGGCACATGGGCGTTGTTTTGGGCCAATGGACTGAGTCAGGACAGACAAAGCGCACCCCTCCCTTTTGTGAGTGTAGAGGGAGAACGGCTTTGTGTAATGGGGGGTTCCTAGGACGGGGGCTGAGCAGAGGGCATCTCGTAGTTCTTTGAAGGAGGATTGGCATTCAGGGGTCCAAGGGAGCGGGAAGGGGACATCTTTAGCCAGCAGGGAAAGCAGTGGTTTCACAATGAGGCTGAAACTTGGCAACCACTGTCGGCAGAAGGAGGTGAGGCCTAGCAGGGAGCGGACTTGTTTCTGTGTTTTAGGGACAGGAGTTTCGAGAATGGTCTGAATTCGATCAGGTGTAAGCTTTCTCCCGTCTTTGGACAAGAGGTGGCCTAGATAAGTGACCTGGGGTTGGCAGAATTGCAACTTCTTCTTGGAGACCTTGTGGCCATTTTCCGCAGGGAAGTGCAGGAGTTGGATGGTGGCTGTGACTGCAAGTGGAGTGGTGTCGGACACCAAAAGAATATCATCGACGTACTGTATCAACACCACTCCATCCGGTAACTGGACTGCGTCCAGTTGTCTCTTGAGGTCCTGGCTATAGATACTGGGGCTTTCAGTGTAGCCTTGGGGTGCTTGACAGAATCTATATGAGCGGGCTTTTAGGGTGAAGCCGAAGAGGTATCGGCTGTCTGGGTGGATGGGGATAGAGAAGAAAGCGTTCTTGAGGTCAATGACAGTGAAGGTGGTGGCAGTGGAAGGAATCAGAGTCAGAATAGTGGTGATGTCTGAGACTACGGGGTACTGAGGTACAACTACTTTGTTGACCTCTCGTAGGTCGATGATGAAGTGGTACGCTTTCTCATCTCCCTCACCTTGCTTCTTTACAATGGGTAGGATAGGGCTGTTGCAAACATTGCTAACTACTTCCTCTACCACTCCTGCATCTATCAGGGACTGGATAATCTTTACCAATGCCTTCTCGCCCTCGGGCGATATCCGATATTGTGGAAGTTTTGGGAGTATTGCGTCTTGTCGAACAGTTATGTGCACTGGGTCGATCATCATGCGTCCTACGTCCGAGTCAGTTTTGGCCCACAGATATGGAGGTAGAGTGTAAAGTAGGGACAAGTCAGCATCAGTGATAGAAAACATGCGTCGGGTGGGACAAAGTCTGAGCAGAGTCGGGTTATCATACAAAAAGACTCGAACTCCATCTTGCGAACACCTAATGGTAGCTCGGAAATGCTTCAGTAAGTCAATTCCCATAATGGCATCAGGGGTGTTGGATGAAAGCAAGAACGTCGTGTCAGTGGTGTTATTTTCTAAGTCAAAGGAGATCGGTGTGAACAAGGGATTAGTGGAGGGCGTTCCATCGAAACCTATCAATGTTACAAGTGAGCCACACAAGGGTGCCCTTGGAATCAGTCGTTTAGATAACACACTACGTGTTGCGCCAGTGTCTACCAGAAATGGAGACTTCGTACCCAGGACCTTAGCGGTGACATAAGGACCTTGCTGGTCAACATAGAGCTCGACTGGATCCCTCCCTTGCCCTTGGCAGTCCTATGCGAAGTTGTGGGTGTCGTCGCAGTCAGACTGTTGGTACTGGTTCTGTCGGGGACGCTAAAATGTGTTCGGTCTGCCTGGCCTGTCGTTATTGGTGTCGTTCGTGGACCCTCGTCCCTGCCCTCTATTTCTAGGCCCACCCACTACATCTCTTGTGTCCCTATTCTTATTCATTTCTAACAGGACCGGACACTGAGATTTCCAATTGCCAAATCCCTTGCAAAATGCACACTTATTTTCGTCAATGTCTTTTCGTCCAACATAGGGTGCGGGTGTACGGTATTTAGGGGGTGGGTTCCTAGGAGCATTCGATTGGTAATTTCCCTTGTACTGCTTTCTTCCTATCGTCACCCCTTGCAACTGCGCGATCATCACCCTTTCCTTCAGGTCCTTTTTCTTTTTCTCGGTCGCCCTATCATTCTCATTCTTCTGATGCTCGTAATACTGGGCCATCTGGAGGATAGCCGCAGGTTTGGAGGCCGCCCAACTACTTTCGCTAGCCTGTAGTTTCTGAGACCCTCCTGTGACAGACCTTTAACATAGTTCTGGACAAACAGATGATGTCCAGTCGCAGTGGTCATGTCTTGGCTGCTGTAATCGGAAAACACTGTCTCAAATCGGGAGAAGTATTCTGATACCTCTTCCTGGGGTTTCTGGCGGCAGGCCGTTACTATCGACCAGTCCACCTTCTTCTCTGGGATCAGGGTTTTTAGTTTCTGCACAATCTTGTCTGGGAGTTCTAAAATGGATTTCAAAGGTTTCTGTCCAGGCTCTCGTTGTCTATCTATGCCATCGCGTTGTGACCAGGTATGTCCGAACAGCTCAAGGTAGTCGACTTTCCGGATTTGCTTCCACACATCAGCTGGCAGACATAACCCGAAAAACAAATCGATGTCAGCTAGGGTCATAATCGTTGAACCTAGGTCTGTGCCTAATTCGGTGTAAAAGGCAGTGGGGTTTTTTCGTAAATCGGGTAGGGATTTTCGGAACGTCAGGATATCCTGTCGATCCCATGGTTGGTAGACCCAGTTATACACTACCCTCCCTCTCGCATCTTGATGGTTAACATCATCATGCGTTCCCTGTCCTCGTGTGGGAACCCAGTAGGGAGCTGTGAGAAGTTGGCCTGATATATAGTGCTCACTATTCTAGTGATCACTGTGTATCATACCAAACGACCCTTATTGATGATTGGTTGTAAGTAAACCTTATAGACCAGCTATCCTAGTGATTGTGTGGGCACCAGGATGGCACCGGATGAAGTCACCTCGACCAGGTGAGTGGGCGACGCTGGACTCTGCAGTCACACGGGCTACGAGGCGTTGTCGGCGACCAGGCTGGAGGTGCGAGCTGTCCCACGCAGGTGTCTGCTGTCGGCGATGCTGGACCCAAGATGGGGGCAACAAACCTTGGCAAAGGCAAGCCCACGCGGTGGAGTCAAGATGGCGTCTGGAGTGGACCAGGAGGGTCCGGGGTGCTCCTCTTTTGAAAAGGAGCAAGGGCCAGTCTGGAGCAACCAGACCAGCGATGAAATCGTCGTGGTACGTCGTCAGGCGGGCCACTAGCCAACTGGCAAGTGACCAGACAACGCGGTGAGCAGCAAAGAGTAGAAGGGCCCCACGCAGATCTCGTGGATGCTGGGGGGCTGGACTTCGGTGCTGGAGCTGCTCAGGGTTAGGGCTTCTCAAACCCCAAAGCACTCACTCGAGGATACCTCAGCGGTCGTGCTGGTTAAGCGTTGTGCAGTTTCAGAAGATGGCCGGTCCCTCAGGTCTCGTCACACCCACGAATCTCAGCTGGGCTGATGATGCAGGTAGAGGTCAGAGATGCCAGGGAATCCGGGTCTCGTCGAGCTGGGCAGTCTTGATCCGGAGGATGGACGTGCAGCAAACCGCGATGCTTAGGTGTTGCCTGCGGGTGCAGGGTGGCTACTCCTTAGCCACAAGGGAGAGTCTTTAGAAAGTATCAAGAGTTCCTTTCGTGGAAAGTAGTTCAAGATTCAGAATTATCTAATTTGGGAAGGGGGCCCGCTCCTACCTTTATTCTAAGAAAAGGGGCTGGCACGCGACTAGGTCCTGCCCATAGGTGGGACCAGGAGGGGGGTGGTTACACCCCTCTCCCTTGTCCGGACTTTCCCCAGCTCAGGGGCTGGTGTGCCCCTGGAACTGGTTTGAGCCGGCATATGCACAGTGAGCACCGGGGTGCCACTTGCAGTCACCTTCCTCTCAGCCCTGCCTACCTGGGATACACAAAACCCTGTCTGGGATGGTGCTAGCACCGCCCCTGACACGAAACCCTTTGTCCGAGCTCTCCTCGCTGGAAGGACTCCCAGCAGCAGGAGGTCAGACTTGTGTCTGTGGTGGCAGCATCCATTTTGTGATGCTGAGGCTCGAGTTAACTTTAACCGGGGTTCACAGTTACATACATGTCGTGTCCCTCTAGAAGGGTGGAATGCTAACCCCCGTCGCCAGAATTGGCGAGGGGTTAGTATTCCAATTCGTATGACACCTTACTCGACATGTTTTGATAAAGCGATACCAAAGTTGGCAAATAACCGCGAGGATTATAATGCACTTAAGAGTATATGGTACGCGTTATCATGGAACAGCTATTAGGACTTGGTTCCGCAAGCTGCAAACGGGCTCAGCTCATGCCAGAGCACCATCTCACATAATTCCAAGCACTCTGCCTTCAGGATTGTTAAGGCCTGCCATAGGAGTGACTGATAGGAATACATGTGTCCAATTTAGGGTTAGATATAGGTATACTATATCTAAAGCAAAGGGTGATTACACCACCTTGCCCCAGCTGTCGTGCAGCCAGTTGTGTCAGATTTAAGTGGCCAGCCAGGGTGGCATAATACATGCTGCAGCCCCTGGTAGGCCCTGGGTACACCTAGGCCCTGGATACCTAAGGTATGCTGTACAGGGACTGATAAGGTGGCCCAGTACCAATTGATAAATGCACCTAAGGTACATGTGAGTCAATTTAGAGAGAGAACAGCAAGGCTGTGGGTCTGATTAGCAGGCCCACAGCCAGGGAAAGTCGTAAACCAGTGAAGCAACAAGCAAAAATCGGGGGTGACCATAGGATTGCAGACCCCACTCTCCTACATAACCCCCCCCCCCCAAACTTAGGGACATTAAACTAACCTTGACCAGGTGAGTCTTCTTGCTCTAAGTGGAAGTACCGGGAGAGACCATTTGCATTACCATGGTCAGTCCCTGAGCGGTGCTCCACTGTAAAGTCCATCCCCTGTAGGGAAATGGACCACCTAAGAAGTTTGGGGTTTTCACCCTTCATCTGATTTAGCCATAAGAGGGGCTTATGGTCGGTCTGAATCTTGAAGTGAGTGCCAAACAAGTATGGCCTCAACTTCTTCAGGGCCCAAACCACAGCAAAGGCCTCCCTCTCTATAGCTGACCAACGTTTCTCACTAGGGGTCAGCCTTCTACTTATAAAAGCAATGGGCTGGTCATGACCATCAATATTCAGTTGAGAAAGAACAGCTCCCACACCCAACTCAGAAGCATCTGTTTGGACAATTAATGGCTTGGAGTAGTCTGGACTCTTGAGAATAGGTGCAGTGCACATGGCCTGCTTTAGGTCATCGAATGCCTTCTGACAGCTAACTGTCCACTGAACTTTCTTTGGCATTTTCTTACTTGTCAGGTCATTAAGTGGAGTCACAATGGTTCCATAATTTCTGACAAATTTTCTATAGTAACCAGACAGGCCCAAGAAAGCTCTGACCTGTGTCTGGGTGGTTGGAGGAGCCCAGTCCTTTATTGCCTGTATCTTGCTCTCCAAAGGTTGAACTTGGCCTCCACCTACAAGGTGGCCCAAGTATACAACTTGACTCTTCCCTATCTGGCACTTGGTAGCCTTGATAGTGAGGCCTGCCTTTTGCAGGGCCTCTAAAACTTTCCTCAGGTGGGTCAGGTGATCCTCCCAGGTGGAGCTAAAGATAGCAATATCATCTAGATATGCTGCACAGAAGTCATCCAGCCCAGCGAGAACTTGGTTCACCAACCTTTGAAAAGTGGCAGGTGCATTTTTCAAACCAAAGGGCATCACCACAAACTGGTAATGACCTCCTGGGGTAGAAAATGCTGTCTTGGCCTTGGCATCCTCAGCTAACCTGATTTGCCAATAGCCAGCTGTCAGGTCAAATGTGCTCAAGAACTTGGCAGAAGCCAATTTGTCAATGAGCTCATCTGCTCTTGGTATTGGATGGGCATCTGTCTTAGTGACAGCATTGAGACCCCTGTAGTCTACACAAAACCTCATCTCTCTCTTACCATCCTGGGTGTGAGGTTTAGGCACTAGAACTACAGGACTAGCCCAAGGGCTCTCTGAGGGTTCAATGACTCCCAATTCCAACATTTTCTGTACTTCTTGTTTGATACAGTCCCTGACGTGGTCAGGTTGCCTGTAGATTTTACTCTTTATAGGCAGACTGTCACCAGTGTCCACCTCATGGGTGCACCAGTTTGTCTGATGGGTGTCAGAGAGAACATTTGTCTGAAGGATTGAAGAACCTGTTTACAATCCTCTTGTTGATGCTCAGAGAGGCTGTCAGAAAAGACCACACCATCTACTGACCCATCATCAGGGTTCTGAGTGAGCAGGTCTGGGAGAGGGTCACTCTCTTCCTCCTGTCCCTCATCTGTAGCCATGAGCAAGCTCATGTCTTCCCTGTCGACAAATGCCTTGAGCCTGTTCACAGGAAGTACTCTGCGAGGGCTCCTGGGAGTTCCAAGGTCTACCAGGTAGGTGACCTCTCCCTTTTGTTCAATGATGGTATGGGGTCCAGACCATTTGTCTTGGAGAGCTGCTGGGGCCACTGGCTCCAACACCCACACCTTCTGTCCTGGGTGATACACAGTCAGGACAGCCTTTTGGCCATGCCAAGCTTTTTGGAGTTCTTGGCTGGCCTCAAGGTTTTTAGATGCCTTTTCCATGTACTCTGCCATCCTGGAGCGGAGACCAAGTACATAGTCCACTATGTCTTGCTTAGGCTTTCTGAGAGGTCTCTCCCATCCTTCCTTCACAAGACACAGGGGTCCTCTTACAGGATGCCCAAACAGAAGTTCAAAAGGGCTGTAACCAACCCCCTTCTGTGGGACCTCTCTGTAAGCAAACAAAAGGCAGGGTAAAAGGATGTCCCATCTTCACCTAAGCTTTTCAGGTAACCCTTTTATCATCCCTTTGAGGGTCTTGTTGAACCTTTCAACAAGCCCATTGCACTGTGGGTGATGGGGGGTGGTGAACTTGTAGTTGACACCACACTCCTTCCACATAGCAGTCAAGTATCCTGACATGAAGTTTGCACCTCTGTCAGAGACAACCTCCTTAGGAAACCCCACTCTAGTAAAAACTGAGAGTAGGGCCTTGGCCACAACAGGAGCTGTAGTGGTCCTAAGGGGAATAGCTTCTGGATACCTGGTGGCATGATCCACTACCACCAGTATAAATCTGTGCCCAGATGCTGTTGGGGGGTCCATTGGTCCAACAATGTCAACCCCACTCTTTCAAAGGGTACCCCCACCACAGGTAGTGGTATAAGGGGGGCCTTTGTTGTGCCACCTGATTTGCCACTGGCTTGACAGGTGACACATGAGCGACAACACTCTTTAGTGTCCTCAGACATATGAGGCCAGTGAAAGTGTGGGGCAAGCCTGTCCCAAGTCTTGTTCTGGCCTAAGTGACCTGCAAGGGGAATTTCATGGGCCAAGGTGAGAAGGAAACCTCTCAGAGACAAGGGGATGACCAGCCTCCTGGTAGCACCAGGCTTGGGGTCTCTTGCCTCAGAGTAAAGGAGTCCATCTTCCCAATACACTTTATGGGCACCTGTGGCATTCCCTGCAGCCTCAGCAGCAGCTTGCTGTCTGAGGGTCTCAAGAGACGAACAGTCTAACTGTGCCTGCCTCAAGTCTGCCCTGGAAGGTCCCCCTGTCCCAAGAAACTCAACCTGTTCAGGCTCAAGTTCTTCTAGGACAGTTTCTTCTGGGGTCTTTGGGTCAGTCTCCTGTGAGAGCTGATCCTCTCCTTGAGGCAAGGGGGAAGGCACTGCCTTAACCCTACTGTTCTTCTTCTTGGTTAGTGTCTGGTCCATTGTTCCAGGATCCAGCACTAGTTCAGCTGGGCATTTCTTGGCCTGTGACCTAGTCACAGCAAGGACATGTGCTGACAAACCTAACATCTCCACATGAGTCCTATACTCCACATCTGACCATAGGGAGGATTCCAAATCATTGCCCAAAAGACAGTCCACTGGGAGGTCTGAACTAACAACAACCCTTTTGAGGCCATTTACCCCTCCCCAGGAGAAATTAACAAGTGCCATACTATAGTTGGTAGTGACATTGCTAGCGTTGGTCACCAGGTAATCTGAACCTAGTATTACCTGGTCAGGGTCCACAAAGTTTGCTGTCACCATTGTGACACTGGCACAAGTGTCCCTGTAGGCCTGAGCCAATTTTCCATTGATTAAGGGTGTCTGTCTATACTTGCCCAGGGTACTGGGACTTATTGTAGGGGTCAAATCCATGTCCAATGTGAAACCCACTAAAGTCTTAGGGGGAACACTACCACTACTAACTGAACTAGGGGTTGCAGGTGCCTTAGGGGCTGTAGTGGTAGGAGCTGGGCCTTTCTTGGTGCAATCACTAAACCAGTGAGTATTACTTTTACAGTACTGGCACCATGGTTTCTTCTGACCATTGTTCTTCTTTTTCTGGGAGTTCTGGGACCCACCCTCCTTAGATTGTTGGGGCCCTGTTGAAGACTTCTGGTAATTTTGTTTACTCTCATTACCCTTCTGGTCTGCTTTCTTCTGGCCACCACCCTGGTTCTGGTTCTGCTGCTTGACCCTTGTCCTGGCCCATCTGTCTGCCTACTTTCCCAATTCTTGGGGAGAGGTCAGATCTGAGTCAATAAGGTGCTGATGCAACAACTGATTTTGAGAATTACTTAAGATTTGTTCTCTCATAATTAGGTTATACAATCCTGTATAATCAGTAACTTTACATCCCAGTAACCAGCCTTCAAATGCCTTAGTGGCACAATCTACAAAGTCAGCCCAATCCTGAGACTGAATTTTCTGGGTATCTCTGAACAGCAACCTGTACTGCTCAGTTGTTAGGCCAAACCCATCAATCAGTGTGTTCTTCAGGACTTGGTAATTGTTAGCATCCTCAGCTCTAGTAGTGAGGAGCTTATCTCTACCTTTACCTTCAAAGGAGAGCCACAAAATAGCTGCCCACTGACTCTGGGGGATGCACTGGACAGTGCAGGCCCTCTCCAAAGCAGTCATCCGTTTGTGGATGTCATCCCCTTGTTTAAAGGGTGGCACTATTTTACTCAGGTGTCTAGTATCAAAACTCCTGTCTTTATCTCTAGGGATAATGCTGCCACCAGTGGGGTCTGCCCCACTCAATTTATGCTCTCTAGCAAAGGCAAGTCGTTCCTTGGCAAGGGCAAGTTCTTCCCTTTCAATCCTCAGATTGACTTCCCTCATCTTAGCTTCATGCTCTCTTCTCTGAGGGGATGTCATCCCTCTGTGAGAAGATGCCTGAGAGCCATTGGTACGAATGGATCTGTTAGAGCCTCTGGAGAGAGACCTAACTCGTCCATTCCCAATGTTAAGTCTGCCTGAGAGTGGGCCTGGGGGTCCCCCAGTTCCATTCTCATGCCTGCTTAAGTTGGTCCTGGTGAGCCTACTGACTACTACCTGACCTTTGTCTGCCTCATCTCCTGACAACTCCTGATCCTCTTCCTCCTCTTCACTTCCTGTTCCATTGAGGTTGAGGTCAGGGTCCCCAAGGGTTCCCTCTAAGGGGGGCATACTCCCATCGGGATTAGAAGGGCCTGTGTTAGAAGCCCTCCTGGCATCATAAGTCTCTAAGAGACCTATCAGAAATGGGATGGTAGGGTTAGAACCCTGTTTTACCTTCCTGGAGGTACACAGTTGTCTCATCTCCTGGAAGCTAAGAGCTGCATATCTTGACATGACCTGTGGAGGGTCAATGACCACTAGGGGAGTCTGTGAAGATTCTCCTTGGTCAGACATGCTTTCTAGTGAGGTGTAAGTGGTGCACTTACCTACACTATTTGTTTGCCTACTGATCCCTTGCTAAGAGTTGTAGTCAGGGTGTGCTAAGCCCTGTCACACTACAACAGCTGGTTCAGTAGAACTCAGAGTATTCTAAGCTAAGTTATATGTACCTGGGTACTTATGTGATCTTTCAAATGATATTCTTAGGATACATGCGAGGTAAAACAACAGCAAACTCAAATCCCAACCGCTGCACACCAATGTGAGAAGTTGGCCTGATATATAGTGCTCACTATTCTAGTGATCACTGTGTATCATACCAAACGACCCTTATTGATGATTGGTTGTAAGTCAACCTTATAGACCAGCTATCCTAGTAGCGTGGACAAAAGCAGTCTTTAGGCTAAACTCTAGAGGGCGTGTTAAGCCAGCTGTTTTACCGTCACATATACCCCTTGAACACCAAGTGAAAGGACACCACACAAGTTGTTATGAAAATAAAGGATATTTATTTATAACAAGTCTACCTTGAACTCTTTATGAGTCAGGGAGCTAAGCACAATACAAAACTCTTATGAAAATACTTCAAGTTGCACAATTTACACAAATGCCCGAGGGGCACGAAAAACCATATACACTAAAAGTGGAATGCGAAATACTAGAAGGTAAGTAACAAGATCCAGAGGCTTCAGGATCGCTAGGACTACACTACTGAACTCTAAGGTTAGGAGCAGGAGGCCTAGGGAGATCGGGTGCAGAGTGTGCACTCTCACGCGGGATGTGGGACAAAGTCTTTGGAGGCTAGTATTTCTAAAGTCACTGTTTTCGGACGAATCCGACTAGGTAGACTTAAAACGAAAAAGGATCTGGACACTTAGATAGTGAACCTGCGTTGGAGCACCGAAATGCTCGGGTTACCTAGCCCAGGGGCTGCGGCTGCATAGGGTTCAAAAGACGTCGGGAATCCTCGTTGTAGTCTATGGAGCCTGAAAGAAGAAGTTGCTGGCAGGCGACCAGTAAAGATGTTCGGAGTGATCCAAGCCTGGATCGGTGATGGAGACGACCTGAAAGCAGAGGGGACTCAGTTCTTAATCACTAGCCAGTGATTGTGTGGGCACCAGGATGGCACCGGATGAAGTCACCTCGACCAGGTGAGTGGGCGACGCTGGACTCTGCAGTCACACGGGCTAGGAGGCGTTGTCGGCGACCAGGCTGGAGGTGCGAGCTGTCCCACGCAGGTGTCTGCTGTCGGCGATGCTGGACCCAAGATGGGGGCAACAAACCTTGGCAAAGGCAAGCCCACGCGGTGGAGTCAAGATGGCGTCTGGAGTGGACCAGGAGGGTCCGGGGTGCTCCTCTTTTGGAAGGGAGCAAGGGCCAGTCTGGAGCAACCAGACCAGCAATGAAATCGTCGTGGTACGTCGTCAGGAGGACCATAGTATTGCAGACCACACTCTCCTACAGGAGTGGCCTCCCTTATAGGCATCATTGCATTGGCTTGTTCTATTCGAGGTTCAGTCGCTACAGGAGTTTTGGTTTTAGCTTCCATCCTCTGTTCAGTGAGGTGGCGGAAAACTTCAAGCGTACGCGTGAAGAGGTCCGTCATGTCACACTCGCCTTCATCCCCAATGTCGACTTTTCTATACAGAGTCGTTAGGTTCTCGGGACCTTTGTCTCGGTATCGGTCCTCATAAGCATTTAGGGTGTGGTAACAAAATCGCATGACAAAGTGCCGTCTGTTGCTATCGGCATAAGAATTGTACATATCCATTACGTATTCCTCACTCTCTTTCCGTTCCACCAGTGTCTTTACTATCTTATCAATCCCTGCTCGCTCATCCTTGCTCAACCTGTTCATTCTAGTGGAATCTTTCTTTCGGGTCTCAGGGTTGTCTAACGCTGCTGCTTGCGCTGTGCTGAGTACGAGGGGTTCGGCCGGCGCGGAGGCCGTGAGGACCGAGGCCCTGGCACTATTCTCATCTGTGCTTGGGGGCTGCAGATGCTGTGCTAAGGGTTGGCAAGGGGCATATGGAGGGGGCATGTAGATGATTGGAGGACCTAGTAATAGATCATCGTTCGCTCGCTGCTTCGAGGGTAACTCGGGGTAGAGCGTAGAGGGTGTTCTAACGGGACACTGGCTAGATGTTTCGGACTCTTGCTTCTGCTTGGCTTCCTCTCTTTCCTTAATCTCTTCCTCTAACTTTCTGGCAGCTAAGTGAGCTGCTTTTCGTAGCTCTTTCTCTAATCTGACTTTGTTTCTCTTTGTCCGTTGTTCTGCTTCTTTGCGCCACATGCCGAGACTATCAAGCATAGTGGGCGTTGTCTTATTGTTTCGAAGGGCTGTTTCCAGCACGTTTATCTTTTCTTCAACGAAGGATCCTATCAGTGGCCACTGACTTTCCCGATCCTTTTTTGTATATTTATGCCATAGCTTGCTATAGGCTATAGCGACTAATCCATGCTTCATGAACATGTCCTTATTAGGGGTGCCTTCCAGTGGAGCTGGATGGTTCATCTATAATAAGCGGTCCGGGCTGAACCAACTACCAATCAATGGGGAGAAGATAGGCATGACAGATTACAACGGGGGACAAAGGTCCGCACTACCTATCCTTCACTACTTGCAAAGACTAGACAGAATATTTCTATTCTACGTTATTAGCAAACAAAGAATATCTCAAAAGAACCAACTTCGAACAATTCAATGTTCGGACAATCAATCAATCAGTGGGGAGAAAAATAGGCACGACAGATTACAACGGGGGACAAAAGTCCGCGTTACCTACCCTTTACTATCTGCAAAGGAAGAGAGAATATTTCTATTCTTCCCCGTTTGCAGGCAGAGAAATCTCGAAAACAATCAATGTTCGGACAATCAATCAATCAGTGGGGAGAGAGATAGGCACGACAGATTACAACGGGGGACAAAAGTCCACGTTACCTACCCTTCACTATCTGCAAAGGAAGAGAGAATATTTCTATTCTTCCCCGTTTGCAGGCAGAGAATTTCTCAAAAACAATCAATGAGCAATACTAGTATTTTCAAACAATCAAATAATCATTTCGCTATTTGTCGTACTGCACGACCTTACCTGGACCGCAAGGACAGTTTCTTGTCTTCCGCTTCCAGCGCCCGATCGTCCTTGTTAGACGGGGACCGGGAGGGTCGGCCGAGGACAAGGGGAGAGGCCTCCGGTGAGGGCCGTCTCCAGCGATCGTACAGACAAGTAACTTCCCCCCCACAGATGGACACCACACAAGGATAAGGTTAACGCTCTTTATAGGCAGTTCTTGAGGTAAGGTAGTACGGTACAATGAGATCAGGACACGAGGATCCTCTCAATTCTAGTCTCTGGAAGGGGAAAGGGGTAGCGGGACAGTCTTGTTACCAATCTGGTATTTGAGATGAGATGATGGTAGCTCACAATCCTCGAGCTCGGCGTTCGGGAAGGTCGGGCCGCGGCAGCGCCAGCAGGTCCCGATGTGGTCGTAGGTAGCAGCGGGCCGCGGCAGCGCCAGCAGGTCCCGAGGTGGTCGTAGGTAGCAACGGGCCGCGGCAGCGCCAGCAGGTCCCGACGAGGATGAAGGTTGCAGAAGGCAGCGGCAGCGCCAGCAGGCAGGACGACAGTTCACAAGGCAGGGCTGCGGCAGCGCCAGCAGTCCATCAAGGATGAGTTCTTCACGGTGTCTCTCGACTCCAGGATACAACTGCCTTCCTGCTCTGGAGCTGCCTCAGTTATAGGTCTGGCGCCCTTTGATGTCCGGACCCTCGCACTTGGAGGTCGGGAGGTCTGGGATGAGGGAGTCCAGACACCCAGCAGGGGGGTGGGGCCAGCGCCCGGGGAGGCTGGGGGCGATCGGCACCTGGCGGGGGAGAGCCATCGACACTTCTTTCTCCCATTGACCTGCCAAGTGGTCCGTTCACCTCCTGGGTGGATGGTGGTGCCGGGATGTCGGGCCTGGCCAGGCCCAGGGTTGGGGTCGAGCTGAGGCCACGCGGCCTCGTGGTGCAGTGTCCAAGATGGCGGCTGGGCCGGGCAATGGTGCTGACGGTGGCCCGGGCCAGTGATGCAGAGATATCCGGGAGCAGGCGTCCCGTAGAGGACGGGTTGCGGGTTGCTTCTGTGGGTAGCACCTGGAGAGCCGGTGTCCGGGCCCTGTCATGCGGGGAGGGAGCGAGCCCTTCACGGGGCCTGTCCAACATGCGTCCCCCCCAGCTGAAGATGGGGAGAGTCACCCATCCTCTTGGGGACTCTCCTCGTCGAGGCGGAAAAAGCGGGACAGGCCATCCGCGTTGGCGTGGTCTTGGCCAGGGCGATGCTCCACAGTGAAGTCCATCCCCTGCAGGGAGATGGACCATCGCAATAGTTTGGGATTCTCCCCCCGCATCTGCATTAACCATTGGAGGGGGCGATGATCTGTTTGCACCCGAAAGTGGGTACCGAAGAGGTAGGGCCGGAGCTTCTTAAGGGCCCATACTACTGCAAAGGCCTCCCGCTCGATGGTGCTCCAGCGCTGTTCTCGGGCCAGCAGGCGTCTGCTGATGAAGGCCACTGGTTGGTCGACTCCCTCGGGGTTCAGTTGGGAGAGGACGGCCCCAATGCCATGGTCCGAGGCATCAGTCTGGACGATGAACTCGCGGCTGTAGTCGGGGGCCTGGAGCACAGGGGGGGTGCACATGGCGGCCTTCAGCTTCTCGAAGGCCGTTTGACAGTCGGGAGCCCAGTTGACTGTTTTTGGGTGGTTCTTGGATGTGAGTTCCGTGAGGGGCCCCACAATGCTGCCATAGTCCTTCACAAACTGCCGGTAGTATCCGGTGAGCCCCAAGAAGGCTCGGACCTCGGTTTGGGTGACGGGTGGCTGCCAGGACTGGATGGCAGCGATCTTGAGCTGGAGGGGGGCCACCAGACCGCTTCCCACTTGGTGTCCGAGGTAGGTCACGGACCCCTGGCCAATTTGGCACTTGCTGGCCTTGATTGTGAGACTGGCCTGTTGGAGGGCCTGCAGGACCTCTCGGAGGTGGCGGAGGTGGTCTGACCAGTGGCGGCTGTATACCGCGATATCGTCCAGGTAGGCGGCGCTGAACTCTTCGAGGCCCGCCAATACCTGGTTCACAAGTCGTTGAAAGGTGGCTGGAGCGTTTTTCATGCCGAATGGCATCACTTTGAAATGGTAGTGTCCATCCGGGGTGGAGAAAGCGGTTCGTTCTTGGGCCCTGGGGGTGAGGCCGATCTGCCAGTAGCCTGCTGTCAGGTCGAAGATGCTTAGGTAGCGGGCAGCCCCCATGCGGTCGACCAGTTCATCTGCTCGGGGGATGGGGTGAGCGTCGGTTCGGGTGACAGCGTTCAGACCCCGATAGTCGACGCAGAATCGGAGCTCGGGGGTGGCGCCCGGGGCAGCAGCTTTGGGGACCAGTACGACTGGGCTGGCCCAGGGGCTGTCCGAGGGTTCGATGACTCCGAGTGCGAGCATCTTGGAGACTTCCTCTTGGATGCAGGCGCGCACCCGATCTGGTACTCGGTACGCCCGGTGTCTGATAGGGGGACTGTCCCCAGTGTCCACGTCGTGCAGGCACCAGGGGGTGACTCCGGGAGTGAGGGAAAAGAGATTTGCAAATTTCAACAGGAGGGTCCGACAGTCTTGGCGCTGTTCCGGGGTCAGGGCATCGGAAAGTCGGACCCCGTCCACTGAACCATCTTTTTCACGGGTTCTCAGTAGGTCAGGGAGGGGCTCGGAGTCTTCTTCCGCTCCACTGTCTGTAGCCATCAGCAGGCTGAGCTCCGAGCGCACGAAGTGTGGTTTGAGTCTGTTGGCGTGGAGGACCCGGAGGGGGTTCCGGGAGGATTCCATGTCAATGAGATAGGTGACGGGGCTCTTGCGCTCGACCACCTTGAAGGGCCCCGTCCACTTGTCCTGCAAGGCACAAGGCTCGATGGGGGACATCACCCATACCTGCTGACCAGGCTCGAACTCGATGGAGGAGGCATGTTGATCGTACCATTTCCTCATATCCTCCTGACTGGCCTCAAGATTGGATTTGGCGATCTCTCTGAATCGCCTGGTCTGATTGCGGAGGGTCAGGAGGTACTTGTAGACGTCTGGAGGGGTCTTCAGGGGGGCCATTTCCCATTCTTCTTTAACTAGGCTGAGGGGCCTGTAGGAGAGTAGGGTCTGCAATCCTATGATCACCCACAGGCTGCTGCTGAGGCTGCTGGGAACGCCACAGGTACCCACAAGGTATACTGGGAAGATGGACTCCTGTACACTGAGTCAAGAGACCCCAAGCCTGGCATGACCAGGAGGCTGGTTGTACCCTTGTCTCAGAGAGGTTTCCTACTTACCTTGGCCCATGAGATTCCCTTAGCAGGTCACTTAGGCCAGACAAAGACTTGGGACAGGCTTGTCTCACACTTTCACTGGCCTCACATGAATGAGGATACCAAGGAGTTTTGTCGCTCCTGTGTCACTTGCCAAGCCAGTGGTAAGTCAGGTGGCACAACAAAGGCCCCCCTTATACCAATGCCTGTGGTGGGGGTGCCCTTTGAACGAGTGGGGATTGACATTGTTGGTCCAATGGAACCCCAGACAGCATCAGGGCACAAGTTTATACTGGTGGTAGTGGATCATGCCACCAGGTATCCTGAAGCTATTCCACGTAGGACCACTACAGCACCTGTAGTGGCAAGGGCCCTAGTTGGAGTGTTCTCCAGAGTGGGCTTCCCTAAGGAGGTTGTCTCTGACAGAGGTGCAAACTTCATGTCAAGCTACTTAACTGCAATGTGGAAGGAATGTGGTGTCAATTACAAATTCACTACACCCTATCATCCACAATGCAATGGGCTTGTTGAAAGGTTCAACAGGACCCTAAAAGGGATGATTCATGGACTACCTGAAAAGCTCAGGCGTAGATGGGATGTCCTGATTCCCTGCCTTCTGTTTGCTTACAGAGAGGTCCCACAAAAGGGGGTTGGCTACAGCCCTTTTGAACTTTTGTATGGGCATCCTGTGAGAGGCCCCCTGTGTTTGGTGAAGGAAGGATGGGAGAGACCTCTCAAAAAGCCTGCAACCAGCATAGTGGACTATGTACTTGGTCTCCGCTCCAGGATGGCTGAGTATATGGAGAAGGCATCTGAAAACCTTAAGGCCAGTCAAGCACTTCAAAAAGCTTGGCATGACCAAAAGGCTGTCCTGACTGTTTATCAGCCTGGACAGAAGGTGTGGGTGTTGGAGCCAGTGGCCCCAGCAGCACTCAAAGACAAATGGTCTGGGCCCCACACAATTCTTGAGCAAAAGGGAGAGGTCACCTACCTGGTGGACCTTGGAACTCCCAGGAGCCCCCACAGGGTGCTCCATGTCAACAGGCTCAAAGCATATGTCGACAGGAAGGACATGAGCTTGCTCATGGCCATAGATGAGGGACAGGAGGAAGAGAGTGACCCTCTTCCAGACCTGCTCACTCAGAATCCTGATGATGGGTCAGTAGATGGTGTTGTCTTTTGTGGCAGCCTCTCTGAGCATCAACAGAAAGACTGTAAACAGGTTCTTCAGTCTTTCAGACATATGTTTTCTCTGACACCCAGTCAGACCAATTGGTGTACCCATGAGGTTGACACTGGTGACAGCCTGCCAGTTAAGAGTAAAATCTACAGGCAGCCTGATCATGTTAGAGACTGCATAAAAACTGAAGTGCAGAACATGTTGGAGTTGGGAGTCATTGAACCCTCAGATAGCCCTTGGGCTAGTCCAGTAGTTCTAGTGCCAAAGCCTCACACCCAGGGTGGTAAGAGAGAGATGAGGTTTTGCGTAGACTACAGGGGTCTCAATGCAGTCACTAAGACTGATGCCCACCCAATACCAAGGGCAGATGAGCTGATAGATAGATTGGCTTCTGCCAACTACTTAAGCACATTTGACTTAACAGCTGGGTATTGGCAAATCAGGTTAGCTGAGGATGCCAAGCCCAAGACAGCATTTTCAACCCCTGGTGGGCATTATCAATTTGTGGTAATGCCCTTTGGTCTGAAAAATGCACCTGCCACCTTCCAAAGGTTGGTGAATCAAGTCCTCACTGGGCTGGATGACTTCTGTGCAGCATATCTAGATGATATTGCTGTCTTTAGCTCCACCTGGGAGGATCACCTGGTCCACCTGAGGAAAGTGTTAGAGGCTCTGCAAGCAGCAGGCCTCACTATCAAGGCCACCAAGTGCCAGATAGGGCAGACACAGGTTGTATACCTGGGCCACCTTGTAGGTGGAGGCCAGGTTCAGCCACTGGAGAGCAAAATACAGTCAATCAGGGACTGGGCTCCTCCAACCACCCAGACTCAGGTTCGAGCTTTCTTGGGCCTGACTGGTTACTATAGGAAGTTTGTCAGGAACTATGGATCAATTGTGACACCATTAAATGAACTGACAAGTAAGAAAATGCCAAAAAAAGTTCAGTGGACAGCAGGCTGTCAAAAAGCATTCGATGACCTAAAGCAGGCCATGTGCACAGCACCTATCCTTAAGAGTCCAGACTACTCCAAACCATTCATTGTCCAAACAGATGCTTCTGAGTTGGGTGTGGGAGCTGTTCTATCTCAGCTGAATTTTGATGGTCAAGACCAGCCCATTGCTTTTATAAGCAGAAGGCTGACCCCCAGAGAGAAGAATTGGTCAGCTATTGAGAGGGAGGCCTTTGCTGTGGTTTGGGCACTGAAGAAGCTGAGGCCATACTTGTTTGGCACTCACTTCAAGATTCAGACCGACCATAAGCCCCTCTTGTGGCTAAATCAGATGAAGGGTGAAAACCCCAAACTGCTTAGGTGGTCCATTTCCCTACAGGGGATGGACTTTACAGTGGAACATAGACCTGGTACTGATCATGGCAATGCCGATGGGCTCTCCAGATATTTCCACTTAGAACAAGAAGACTCACCTGGTCAAGGTTAGCTTATTGTCCCAAAGTTTGGGGGGGGGGGGGTCATGTAGGAGAGTAGGGTCTGCAATCCTATGTTCACCCAGATTTTTTGCTTTTGTTTCACTGGTTTACGACTTTCTCTGGCTGTGGGCCTGCCAATCAGACCCACAGCCTGGCTGTTATATTTCTAAATTACCACATGTACCCTAGGTGCATTTACCAATTGGTACTGGGCCACCTTATCAGACCCTGTAACTCAGGGCATAGGTGTACCCAGGGCTGCCAGGGGCTGCAGCATGTATTATGCCACCCCTGGCTGGCCTCCTAAATTTGACACAACTGGCTGCATGACAGCTGGGGCAAAGTCGTGTAATCACCCTTTGCTGTAGGTGTAGTATACCTATACCTAACCCTAAAATGGACACACAGATTCCTATCAGTCACTCCTATGGCAGGCCTTGACAATCCTGAAGGCAGAGTGCTTGGAATCATGTGAGATGGTGCTCTGGCATGAGCTGAGCCTGTCTGCAGCTTGCGGAACCAAGTCCTAATAGCTGTTCCATGATATCGCATACCATATACTCTTAAGTGCATTATAATCCTCGCGGTTAAATGCTAACTTTGGTATTGCTTTATCAAAACATGTCGAGTAAGGTGTCATACGAATTGGAATACTAACCCCTCGCCAATTCTGGCAACGGGGTAAGCATTCCACCCTTCTAGAGGGACACGACATGTATGTAACTGTGAACCCCGGTTAAAGTTAACTGAAGCCTCAGCTCCACAAAATGGATGCTGCCACCACAGACACGAGTCTGACCTCCTGCTGCTGGGAGTCCTTCCAGCAAGGGAGGCTTGGACAAAGGGTTTCCTGTCCGGGGCGGTGCTAGCACCGTCCCAGACATGGTTTTGTGTATCCTGGGTAGGCAGGGCTTTTCAGGAAGGTGACTGCTGAGTGGCACCCCGGTGCTCACTACGCATAGGCCGGTCAGAACCAGTTCCAGGGGCACACCAGCCCCTGGCCTGGGGGAAGTCCGGCATGGCAGAGGGGTGTAACCACCCCCCTCCTAGTCCCACCCATAGGCAGGACCTAGTCACCGGGTCAGCCCCCTTTTTTAGTATAAAGATGGGAGCGGGCCCCCTGTTCAAATTAGATCATCTTTGGAATCAAGACACGACTTTCTGCGAAAGGACTTAACGATTTCTTCCTCAAGATTCTCCCTTGTGGCTAAGGAGTAGTCACCCTGCATCCGCAGGCACCATCCTAAGAACACTGCGGTCTGCTGCAAGTCCTTCATCACGAATCCGACGACCCAGCTCGACGAGACCCGGCTTCCCTGGCACCTCTGACCTCTACTCACCTCTACAGCAAAGCTGAGAACCGTGAGTGCGACGAGACCTCGAGGGACCGACGATCGCCAAGACTGCACGACTTCTTTGTAACAAGCCCACCGAGTCTTCCACTGGTGAGTGCTTTGGGGTCCGAGAAGCCCCAACCCTGAGCAGCTCCAGCACCGAAGATCAGCCCTCCAGCATCCCCACGATCTGCGTGGGGCCCTTCTGCTTTTGCGTGCTCACCGCGCTGTGTGGCTACTAGCCGGCTGGCTTGTGGCCTTCTTCACGACGCCCGACGACATCACTGCTGCTGGTCTGGTTGCTCCAGACTGGCCCTTGCTTCCTTCTTCAAGAGAGGCACCCCGGACCCTCCTGGTCCACTCCAGACGCCATTTTAGGTCCACCGCGTGGGCTTGAATTTGCCAAGGCTTTTTTGCCCAATCCTGGGTCCAGCGACGCCGACAGCTTCATCCATCGTGGGACAGATCGCTCCTCCATCCTGGTCGCCGACAACGCCTCCTGGTCCGTGAGATCTGCGGTCACAGCGTCACCCACTCACCTTGTCGAGGTGGCTACCATCCGGTACCCTCCTGGTGCCCACTGACTACTGGCTAGTAGTCTCAAACTTGGTCCCCTCTGCTTTCAGGTGTCATCTTCCATCGATCCAGGCTTGGATCCACCGAACTTTCTTCACTGGTCGCCTGCCAGCAACTTCTTTCTTCCAGGCTCCTGCTCCGTCTACGAGGATTCCCTACGTCTTTTGAGTCCTATGCAGCTGCAGCCCCTGGGCTAGGTAACTTCGGCATTTCGGTGCCCCAGCATAGCCTCACTATCCAAGGGTCAGAATCCACTTTCGTTTTCCTCCTACCAGGTCGGGTTCGCCCGAGAACACTAACTTTGCAATTCCTAGCTACCATAGACTTTGTCCCGCATCACGCGTGAGAGTGCACACTCTGCACCCGAGTCCCCTGGGTCTCCTAGAAGTAATCTAACGATTCTATAGTCAAGTCCTAGCGATTCAAAAGGCTATTAGTACTGTACTTACCTGCTAGTAATTTCGCATTCCACTTTCTGAGTATATGGTTTTCCGTGCCCCTGGGGCATTTGTATATACTGTGCTAACTTAAGTATTTTTGTAAGAGTTTTGGTTTGTGCCTAGTACCCTGTCCTCATAAAGAGTACAGGGCTGTTGTGATTCTTAATAAATAACTGTTTATTTTCATAACACTTGTGTGGTGTCCTTTCACTGGGTATTCAAGGGGTATATGTGTGGTAAACAGCTGGCTTAACACGCCCTCTCGAGTCTTTAGCCTTAGACTGCTCGTATCCATGCTACTAGGATAGCTGGTCTATAAGGTTGACTTACAACCAATCATCAATAAGGGTTGCTGGACTGATACATAGTGTTCACTAGAATAGTGAGCACTGCATATCAGGCCACCTTCTCACAGGGCCCTCGAAAGGGGTGTCTGTACAGGAGTTCGAAGGGGCTGAAGCCGAGGGACTTCTGGGGGACCTCTCGGTAGGCGAAGAGGAGGCACGGGAGTAGCACGTCCCACTGGCGTCGTAGGGGTTCTTCCAGCCCCATGATCATCCCCTTGAGAGTGCGGTTAAACCGCTCGACCAGTCCGTTTCCTTGCGGGTGATAGGGGGTTGTGAATCGGTAGGTGACTCCGCACTGCTGCCAGAGGGATTTAATATACTTCGAAATAAAGTTCGTGCCCCTGTCGCTGACGACCTCCCGGGGAAAGCCCACTCGGGAGAAGATCCCCATTAAGGCTCGGACTACCACTGGCGCTGTTACAGTTCGAAGGGGAACAGCCTCTGGATAGCGGGTGGCGTGGTCCACCAGGACCAGGATGAATCAATGCCCTTGTGCTGTTCGGGGGTCTAGGGGCCCCACAATGTCTATGCCCACCCTTTCGAACGGGGTGGTAACAACAGGGAATGGTTGCAGGGGTGCCTTGAGTTTGCGGCCGCTCTTCCCGCTGGCCTGGCAGGTGGGGCAGGACCGGCAGTCGTTGGAGACGTCATTTCTCATTTTTGGCCAGTAAAAGTGGGTTACCAGGCGGTTGTAGGTTTTGTCTTGCCCCAAGTGTCTAGCCAGGGGGACATCATGGGCTAAGTTCAACAGGAAGTCTCTGAAGCGGAGGGGCACCACCAGCACTCGACTGGCCCCCAACTCCGCGATTCTTTGTTCGCTGTACAGTAGGTCATTGTCCCAATAGATCCAGTGGGCCCCTGCGGTGTCTCCCACGCTCTGGGCGAGTGCTTGCTGTCGCAGTCCCTCGAGGGAGGGACAGGTCTTCTGCTTTTGCCGGAATTGCTCCTGGGTGGGTCCCCCTTCTTGGCGCCACTGAGCCAGGTCTGGAAGGTCTTGGGGCTGAGCTGGCCCTTCTTGGGTTTGTTCCGGGGGGTCGGTATGGACGGTGTCTTCCTCTGGAGCGATCGGGGGAGGAGGTGCTGGCCATTCGGGTTCTTCAGTTCTGGGGATGGTGCGGGCGGCCATGGACCGGGTTGTTACGCACGCCCAGTCCGGGAGGCCTAACATCCCCAGGTGCTCTCTTCTTTCAACGGCCGCCCACGGAGAACTCTCGAGATCATTTCCCAGAAGGCAGTCCATGGGGGCATCATCTCGGACAGTCACTTTTAGCATACCGGACACTCCTCCCCATTCGAAGGGGACGCAGGCCATCCGACACAGGCTCTCAGAATTGTCGGCCGATCGGACGGGGCAAAGAACGTTGGGCAGGATTTGTTCTGGGGTCACCAGGTGACAGCGGACGGCCGTCACACTGGCCCCCGTGTCACGCAGGGCTTCGGCCTTGTGCCCATTTATGTTCACCCACTGGCTGTATTTCCTGGTGTTGGCGGGTAGGGGAGCCAGCGGGATCATGTCTCTTCCCCCTAGGCAAGCCAGGACCATGGCGGCAGGTTCCCACTCGGGCTGCTCCTGTTCGTAATCTTCATGCTCTTCGGAGATTTGCTCTTCTCCTAAGGCGGCGGCAGCCACCTGGCGGGGCCCAGGAGTCTGGTTCTTTGGGCAGTTCGGGTCACTGGCATAGTGGCCGACTCGCTGGCATCGGTGACAAGTCACACTGGCTCGGAACCCCGGCCGCATCGGGGGGTTGCCCCGGCCGGCCGGGGGCGGGGTGTTGTTAGCGGGAGCGGCCGGGACGGCGTCTCTGCCCCGGCCCTGGCCTCCTCCTCCTCCTCGGGGACGATGCTGACCTTGGTTGGTTCTGTTCTGCTCGTTGGGCCCACTCCGGGCCACTCGGGTGCTTTCCCACCGGTCAGCCTCAGCGGCAAGCTGCCGTGGTTCAGTCAATTTACTGTCGAGGAGGTGCTGCCTGAGCTCGACGAAGCAGTTGTTGGAGAGGTGCTCCCACACAATGAGGTTGAAGAGCTGCTCGTATGTTGTTACGTGGCTACCCTTGATCCATCCCTCGAAGGCTCGGCTGAAATAGTTCACATATTCTACCCAAGTCGTACCTGGGATCCGGGTGCAGTCGCGGAACCTCTGGCGGTACATTTCGGGCGTAAGCCCATATCGAGTGAGGAGGGCGGCCTTCATGTGGTCATAGGACGTCATTTGATGGTCCGGGAGCTGTAGCAGGGCATCGCGGCCTTCGTTGACGAACCTCCCCCATAGACCGGCTCCCCAGTCACTTCGATCGATCCGGTGGGAGGTCATGGCGATCTCGTAGGCCTTGAACCACTGCTGTATGTCGTCGTTCCGAAAATATTCACGGACCACATCCTTGGGGATGTGGACCTTTGGTTCGGGGGTGCCCGGGGTGTGCGGGCGCTCAAGCACCCCTAGATCTTTATTCTGTTTCCGCATTTCTATCTCTGCTAGCTTGCGCTCGTGTTCGTATGCCAGTCTGTTTTTCTTCTAGTTCTCTCTGCCTTTGCTTTTCTTCCCGCTCTTCTCGGAGCCGTAAGTGTTCTAAGTTTATCTTTTGTTCGGCCAGTTTCAGTTCTCCGTCCAACCGGAGCCGCGCCAACTCAAATTCATGGAGTCGGCTTTTCTCTCGTTCTTGGATCTCTTCCGGGGAGAGACCCGTCCTCCTTTCTTCCGTCGGAGTGGTGTTTGTTTCGGGTGTCTCGCTGTTTCGGTCCCGGGGTGCAGCCGCACCCGTTTCTGCCCAAGATTCTAGGGCGTGTTTGAAGTCCTCTTTTGTGCTCAGCCCGGTGGTAGCAATGCCCAGTTCCATGCAAAATTGCTTTAGCTCTCGATGGTTGTAATCTTCTAGTTTTTCCATCTGGAATTTCTCTGCGGGTCCGCTCTCTTTTGTTGTCATCGTGGTTGATTCGTGGGGTGAGTTACTTTCTGTACGTTACGCGTTGGTTCGGATCGCGCCGCTGGCCACCAATGTTAGACGGGGACCGGGAGGGTCGGCCGAGGACAAGGGGAGAGGCCTCCGGTGAGGGCCGTCTCCAGCGATCGTACAGACAAGTAACTTCCCCCCCACAGATGGACACCACACAAGGATAAGGTTAACGCTCTTTATAGGCAGTTCTTGAGGTAAGGTAGTACGGTACAATGAGATCAGGACACGAGGATCCTCTCAATTCTAGTCTCTGGAAGGGGAAAGGGGTAGCGTGACAGTCTTGTTACCAATCTGGTATTTGAGATGAGATGATGGTAGCTCACAATCCTCGAGCTCGGCGTTCGGGAAGGTCGGGCCGCGGCAGCGCCAGCAGGTCCCGAGGTGGTCATAGGTAGCAGCGGGCCGCGGCAGCGCCAGCAGGTCCCGAGGTGGTCGTAGGTAGCAACGGGCCGCGGCAGCGCCAGCAGGTCCCGACGAGGATGAAGGTTGCAGAAGGCCGCGGCAGCGCCAGCAGGCAGGACGACAGTTCACAAGGCAGGGCTGCGGCAGCGCCAGCAGTCCGTCAAGGATGAGTTCTTCACGGTGTCTCTCGACTCCAGGATACAACTGCCTTCCTGCTCTGGAGCTGCCTCAGTTATAGGTCTGGCGCCCTTTGATGTCCGGACCCTCGCACTTGGAGGTCGGGAGGTCCGGGATGAGGGAGTCCAGACACCCAGCAGGGGGGTGGGGCCAGCGCCCGGGGAGGCTGGGGGCGATTGGCACCTGGCGGGGGAGAGCCATCGACACTTCTTTCTCCCATTGACCTGCCAAGTGGTCCGTTCACCTCCTGGGTGGATGGTGGTGCCGGGATGTCGGGGCCTGGCCAGGCCCAGGGTTGGGGTCGAGCTGAGGCCACGCGGCCTCGTGGTGCAGTGTCCAAGATGGCGGCTGGGCCGGCCAATGGTGCTGACGGTGGCCCGGGCCAGTGATGCAGAGATATCCGGGAGCAGGCGTCCCGTAGAGGACGGGTTGCGGGTTGCTTCTGTGGGTAGCACCTGGAGAGCCGGTGTCCGGACCCTGTCATGCGGGGAGGGAGCGAGCCCTTCACGGGGCCTGTCCAACAGTCCTCTATTCTCAGTAACTGTCGTGGCACTCCTGATGGTTCCCAGTCAGGACCGTAGATCACTCGAGAGAGGTCTGCTCGGAACAGGTGAAGTTCGGATGATCGGCTGCCAGACGAGGGTCTATCGGGCAGGTGCACTTCCTGATCGTTGCAGTCGTTCACTCTGTCGTCGAGACATCTCCCACTGGATCCACGTGTCGCTGATGGGCCCCACGTTTGGGACGCCAATTGTAGAAAGGTAGGGCCGATGTCGACCGAAAAACCTTTAAGAATTGCCCGGCGTTAGCCACCTCTCATACCATTCAAGATTATCAAACAAAGAGGCAGGCACTGGAGACTGGAAGGCAGGAAACAGGAGTTTATTCCGACGGAGCAGAACACGTCAAATCAGACAACAGGGTATCTTCTCGAGGTGCTCTAAACGCATCTCTGAGGCCTGGCCTCTTATACACAGGTTTATGGTCTTTATTACAGTTTATTACATGTGGAACATTCTTGTAAACACTTTGAAGTACGGAAAGACATCCTCGGAATCCCCGCTTCAAGCCCGTTCCCACACACATTTACAGTAGAAGTCCCCACCCTGGTCACAGTAGGTGATGACTGTCACGCAGCTGGACATTCCGCCGGTTCCCAGAATGTGTGCGGTTGATCGGATCTCAAGGGGTGGGGGCTTTGATCAGTTGTAGATCCTTTGAAGAGAGTGGCTTCCTACTGTATGGGGGCAGTAAACTGTATTCGCAGGGCCAGGTGCGGCCTGGGAACGAGCAGGACAATCGGGCACAGAGGAAAGGGGGGTTCATCAAAGGATGTATGATCATGAAAGGGATGGAGGGAGGTGTTGGCTGGGTACGGGATGTGACTCTGAGGCAGGGTCGCGCTGAAAGGGAGGTTTATGGCCCAAGCATGTGAGAGCGGGGGCTGGCAGCGTGCGGGGGGATGCTTGCGAGGTTAGAGGGAGAGAGAGAGAGACGCGCTGGCTATCGGCAGTGGGCAGAGAGGCCATGACATTCAAAATGGCTGCTACTTACGCGCACATATGAGCCTGAAAGGCGACAAGATGGCGCCGATAATGTTGATGTCGCAAACTAGATTTTAACACTGCCATAGTGACTTATAGGTTTATATGTGTCTGTCATTAAAGGTAGATATAGGTAACCTATATCTCAGTAAGGGGTGTGTTGGACCCGGCCTCGTGGCGTGGTCCCACTCCTCCCGTATGGTGGACCCTGGATGACATCGACCCCTGTCCTCCGGCCTGAAGCTACCCCCGCCAACCTTCACGAGAGCCACCATTCATGGCAACCCCCGGCTCTCCCCCTCCAGAACATGGCGACCCCTACTCGCCCCACGCTGCTGGTCCGACCCCTATCCCGGGCCACCCTCTCAGGGCCCGACTCCATCTTGGGCCTTCCACGTCCGGGCCCCGTGGCCTCGGCCCGACCTCGGCCGCAGCCACAGCGAAGCCCCGACATCGAGGCACCAAGATCCGACCAGGTGGTAGAACGGCCACTTGACACATCAAGGAGGAGGGGAGTTTCGATGGCCCTCCAGCCGTCCCTGGACGCCTGGTTTCGATCGCCCTCTGGCCTCCCTGGGTGCTGGCTCCACCCTCCTGCTGGGTGTCTGGACACTCTCATCCCAGCCCCTCTGACCCCCAGGTGCGAGGGTCCGGACTTCAAAGGACTCCAGACCTATATCTGGGGCAGCTCTGGAATGGGGCGGGAGTTGTATCCTGGAGTCGAGAGCCCTGCAGGTTGAATCGCGGCTGACCCTGAGACGAACTCACTACGGAACCTTGAACCCATCTTCGGAGCCCTGCTGGCGCTGCCGCGGCCCGACCTCGCTAAAACCATCTTCGGAGCCCTGCTGGCGCTGCCGCGGCCCGACCTCGCTGAAACCATCTTCGGAGCCCTGCTGGCGCTGCCGCGGCCCGACCTCGCTGAAACCATCTGCGGAGCCCTGCTGGCGCTGCCGCGGCCCGACCTCGCTGAAACCATCTTCGGAGCCCTGCTGGCGCTGCCGCGGCCCGACCTCGCTGAAACCATCTGCGGAGCCCTGCTGGCGCTGCCGCGGCCCGACCTCGCTGAAACCATCTTCGGAGCCCTGCTGGCGCTGCCGCGGCCCGACCTCGCTGAAACCATCGTCGGAGCCCTGCTGCCGCTGCCGCGGCCCGACCCCGAGGAACCCCCCAGCTCGAGGATTGAGAGCTGAGCGCAGGGTATCCCTGTACCAGGCTGGTACCGAGACTGTCCCGCTACCCCCTTCCCACAACTTCCAAGACCTTAAGGATCCCTCGATCCCTTTGTACATATATAACTGAGATAACCTGCCTTGATTACCGATAAAGACATTAAGAATCTATCCTTGTGTGGTGTCCTTCTGTAGTGGTGTGATTGCTCGCCTGTACGATCCTAGGAGAGGAACCTCGCCAGGAGGCCTCTCGACAACGCTTGGCCAGTTCCATAAGGAGAGGTGGGTCTCAGGGTGGTCGGCCAGACAGCCTCTGCCTCCCCCCTAAGATCGCCTTTCTAACAGGGTGCATGCACCACCTTACCTAGGCTGCAGTAGCAGACCTGTGGTGCCATGTTGGAAGGCTTCCCAGGGGTGGCATAATACATGTTTTAGCCCCTAGTAGGCCTCTGGGGTATCTATGCCCTTAATACCTAAGGTACCATGTACTAGGGACTCACAAGGGTAACCCAGTAACCAATCTGGAGTGTACCTATTGTACATGCAATCAATTTAGAGAGGAAGCAGCTAGACTGGGGTCCTGGTTAGCAGGGCCCCAGCCAGACTAAAGTCGAGAAAAAGTGAAACACCAGCAAAAAGTGGGGGTAACCATAGTAAGCAGATCCTACTCTCCTACAGTGTTCATGAACTATTGTTGATTTGGTAAATAATAAAGAACTAGCCCCGCCCAGTGCTGCGCTTTACCTCTACGCCATGCCAGTGACTGATGAACTGTTTCTGTCAAGCGGGCATGGCTGTGGCAGCAAGAAGGGCAGAAAATGAAAGCAGGAACCACTGCCCAGACTCGTCATACTTGAAAGTACAACAACAGACTTCCACAACCACGGATATCCGGAACATCAATGCAATCTCTCTGGGGTCTTGACATGAAGCATGAGGCAGCGGTCGGGTGTGGTTAAATAGACCACGCCCATGTGTACGCTCCATTGACTGCTGCGCATGCAGTCACCCTCAACAACTAGAGCACGATCAAACCAGGAAATAGTGCAAAATGATAAGCATTTCTCTGCCATATAATGCTGACACATTATTGAGTGGACACAAAGTAATAATGCTGACACATTATTAAAAAGAACAGTGTGTACACAAGAGAACAAGGCATAATACAATATGAGGATTTAGCACATGCGATGTAGAACAACAAATACGTTAGTACTAGAAGTAGTAAACCATAGGACATGAGATCATAAGACTACGGGAGGAGATCTATGACACCTTCCCCTCTGATGCCAGGCACCGCTCGCACCCAGAGTTTCTGAGCTGATTCTTGCCCTCGCTGAGGCTACCTCAATCGGGTGCCAAGCACCACCAGGGAAGAAACACGTCCATGGGTGCCCACTTGTCATTGCCGGGGGTTTCCCAGCTCATTTGCATGGCAGGATATGTATAATGACGCCGGCCGACTGGGCTCCGATTCACGCATCGAATCTCCATGTCAAATCTTGCCTCCCCCTCTAAGGTCAGGACTGGCCACAAGGTTGCCACCGAAGCAGGACACACCCAGAGGATACTTACTTTATCACCAACGGGCCCGATATCCCTCCCAACTCAGTCGACTGGCACAGTGTTCAAAATGGTGCCGGCATTCAACCTGGGCTTCTGCTGCACAGTCACCCCGCTGTACCGGTCCTCTCTGCAGTACGAGACCACCGGGGGAGCCCAGCCATCCACAGTTAATCTCGCAGTCTCACGTCTTTTATACTATAGTGGAGGGCAGCTTCAAACCAACTGGTATGTTCTTGGTAAATTAGGGGAATTTCTATTTCCTCATATGCAGTATATTCTTCAGGTCCTTCACCTACTTCATATTCGTAAAATAGCTGTGTAGCTTCATCTACAGCAGAGAACTTAACCCAAGAGTAAAATACTCTGTCCTAAATGCTTTGTGTGCCTCTACCACAAATATAACCTCCCCTCCTTCTAGGGTGAGGCCATGTTGTAGTAGTTTTTCAGTGACTGCATGTCTGCAGTTCTCAAAAATATTTTGTGCCATGGCATTTTAGAAATGGATTACAATATTTGGCTAATACAGTGGTAACAATATCCTTTCAAGCTTGAATTTACCAACATGCAATACATAGAGTATACCTACTCAGCTGAGGAGGATTTTCCCTACCCCCACGGATGTCTTTGGTTTAAAAGGTGTATAGGGATATCTGAGGAGGCACAAATGAACTGCTCAGTTGAGCCATACAAAATACGAAACAAACCAAGGTTGGCGGCACCATGCCGTGTTGTTTCTACTAATCAGTAGGAACTGCTCATTTGTGGGCAACCTAAACTTAAGATGGTGCCAGACTGATTCCATGCACCCCCATAGGATATGTTTTCCCTTGGACCAGCTATCTCACAGCCCCGCTAACCGGGACAGATAGCAAACAGTTCTGGCAACCATTGAACATGAAAAGTCGGTTGCCTCTGGAACTGTTATAATAGACTTAGAGCATTTCACTCAGTCACCTGTGCTTTCTTTTGCGCAGAGAAATACAAAGAACACACAAGGAGCGTGTTCAGTATTTGTTGAACCGTAGTGATTCTTGCATAAAAAATATGATCTGTGATGATTAATAGACAGAAGCAGACAAAGGTTATAATGAGTATCAACACAGTGAATAAAATGAAGAGTTCCACCATCTTGTTGAGGCAGCTTATACATGCATACATATAACATATTATAACAATGGAACGTACTCCTAACCCTAACCTACGTGTCTAGAGTGTGAATGTATGGTCTGCCAAGAAACCCCCTTGTAGATGATCTAACCCCATTACCTGGTGGGTTAGAGTGTAGGACTCCATTATGGTCTCGAACTGGACACCCCTTACAGAGATGTCAGTCAGCTGCTAGGAGAATGCTTCAGCATGCAGGGACTCCTCAAAGTCAGCATAAGTGTCTCCTCTAATTATGCTAGGAAAAAAAGGCTATATATAGAAAATGGCATACTTGCCTTGGGTGTTCTACAGACAGCTGAGTCGGCATATGGATGTAATAATAAACTAGTTTGTATCACACATGTGAGGGCCTTGGACCTAATGCCAAGGCAGTGGGATAGTGTTCTCACAAAGTGTTCCGTCTCAGCAAGGTCGGTGCTTCCAAGAAACTAGTCCAAGTGTCATGAATGCAAATGTGTGTCAAAAGTTGATGTGGCAAAGAGAAGGCAACTTTAGGAAAGGATTGTGTACATGTAAGAATGGCACTAATTCCTACTGAGCCTAACGTGGGCACATGACAGCGGCGCACTCCGCACCACTACTCCACTCAATTCACCTGGCCTCAGTTATGGAGTGCTCCCTCAGCCCAGCAGGCACAGGATCTCTCATCGGACAGCCGTTAGTAAAGATAGATAATTTAAAAGGCTGGATTGGAGGGAGAGCCTCAGGTGTCTGCCATTTTTGCCCAGGGTTGTATTGGGATAAAAAATAGGCCTGAGCCTCCTAAAGAAAAGTTGCCCACATTTGCGGATTGCGTCTTTTAGCAAAACACTGCTTCAATGTTTTAAGTATTATAAAAAGAAGGGGACTCCTCCAGAGAGGCATGTTTTGTTCACTTCTCTGAGATACAAAAAATGCAAATTTTACCAGGACTCAGATTTGTTTACAATGGACGACACCTGAAAATAAGTGAAGCCACTTCTTTTAAGACTCCCTGACCCTGCTCAATCTGCATACATTAATGGGCTGGCCCAGCAAGAGACTGGGAATGACACCTCCATGATGCAGTAAAAGGGAGGTAACAGAGCCGTCCGCCTCGTTAATGGCCATGCTGGCCCACACTGGGCCGCTAGCTGCATCTGTAAAGCCCAAATCAGCCACCACCATGGCCTAAAAAGCAGCCCTCAGCTGCAACTTAGATGCCGGTCCACATCGCCCATTGCCCGACAACCCGCATTACCAATCGGACCCTTCATGTAAGCCATGCTAGCGAATTCTAGGATTTTAATTCCTGTGTTATAATGCAATAAACAAGATTACCTACACGTGCCAGATTTCAAAGGAAAAACCTGGACTGGAGCAGCACATCATGCATGGACCTGGGAAGATTGGCAAGGCTGATAAGCTCTAGAATTACAAAATAGTAAATCACTACAGAAAAAGGAAGCACATTGTATATACAGTAGTGAAAAAGTTGAACACGCATGATGAGCTGGAGGTGTGTAGTTCTTAGCCAAGACGTAAGCAAACATATTTTTAATGGAAGGGGTAGCTGATTTGTTAATTGCCTCGCACAGACCTCTAAACTTTAGGCTACATAAATGTACTGGTTTTCCTGTAGGTTAGCTACCTACTACCACGTTTTTCTAGTAATTGATGGATTTTCTCCCCATGCTTATAAGGCTGCAGACCTGTACTCAGACTATACGTGGTTTTGGCGTGCTGGGCCTGCCGGGGCAGAGTTTCGCCTGCCCTTTAGCGCCCTCATCTTTCCACAAGATGTAGCCCAGCATGACCTCAAGATCAGCCTGGGGATCCAGCATGCTGCTTCCCCCACCACCATCCGGCCTTCTACCCTTATGGACATCTCCAACTCGGGGATCCCTCCAGACCCAAGACCACCACCCAGGTGTTCAGGTGCAACATCACCTGAACACCTGACTGAACAATAGCAAGAACTTCCTGCTCTGTAAATATGTAATATATAATTGACCAAGTCTAATCGCTGTTAAAATGTAATCCTAAGTGAATTTACTTTTTGTGTGTGTATATATATATGTGTGTATATATTGATGTTCTATTCCTAAAACGTTGTTTTGCATATAGGTCCTTATTTATTTCCTGATATTTACGTGCATATATTTTATATATGTGTATATAGGATGAAATTTCTGACCATTTGTTTTATTAGGATATTTAAGAAACCCTGAATGAATTCATTATTAGGTGTTTTTGTATTTTTGTACTTTTGTAATCTTTTTGATACTACTTTTGTATTAGGTGATGAGTTTGTATTTATATAAAAAAATGTATTATGACATTTTTGCTACCATCTTTTATCGATTGTTTTTAAGAGATATATTATGTCATTAAGTAAATATATTAAGCATGGGCGAATTTTGCGAATCTCGCGTTCGCGAATTTTGCGGATTTGCGAACTGGCAATCCGCAAAATCCGTGAATTCTCGCGAATTTGCGGATTTTTTTTGTGTGTTCGCGCGGGTTTCTGCCAGTTCGCGAGGGTTTTGTACAATTTCGCAAACGCGAACTTACCTATCGGGTCGCAAGTTTTGCGAACTTGTTGTTTCTACGTGTCCAGCCTGTTTGGGACACTCTTCTTCATCACTGCCACTCTCTGTCACCACTGCCACTCTCTGACTACTCATGCCACCCTCTGGCCCACCCATGCCACCCTCTGTTTCATCACAGCACCCTCTGGTTGTCCAGTCAGTGTACATTATTGTGGCAAAGCAAAGCACACCTTCCCTGCCTCAAGTGACCTGAATTAATTTGGGGCTGATTAATGTGTCACAGAATATTTTTTTAGCTGGCACCTGCTTCCTTAGTGCTTCCTGATTAGTGATCTTTTGCACTTGCTTTCATTGTTGCAAAATTAGTTACAACACCTGCCCTGCCCCAACTGACAATAATGAATTAGGGGCTGATTAATGGATTTGAACTTCCAGCCTGGCTCCTGCTTGTCTCCCTTAGCTGTAATTCAGGACCTTTGTGGCATATGTGTAACTATTCTGAGGTTCAGAGCAGGGTCACATAATAGTTGCAACTGGCAACTGAACTCTGGAGGGGCCCCTCAGGAAGCACTACAGGAAATGGCTACTAATGATGAGCCTGAACTTTTGAACCTGGTAAGTAGTTTCAGTTTTGCTAAGATCGTATTTCTGCAATTTAGCGCTTATTCGCGGGGCGCGAAGTTGTACTGGGAAGCCGCGAACTCACGCGAACAGTGCGAGCAAGCCATAAAATCCGCTGCTCGCGGATTTGCGGATTTTGCGGGAGATTCGCGAATCTCGCGGATTGCGAATTTACCAAAAATCCGCAAAATCCGCGAGCGAAACGGATTTTCCGCCCATGCTTAAAATATATGCACTTTATCTCAGGGATCTGAGTAGTATTGTATATAATAATGATTTTATCTCTTAGATGTCGATTATGTTGCATACTGTTCTTGTTGCTCACTTCGTGTACACACATTTGCACCATCATTAGCACTTTATTATCCATGGCTGCTGAATTCTAGTTTTGCACATGAATCTTATGAGGTTTAATAAGTTTCTTTCCTTTATTACTCTTTGAACAAGATTATTAATATGTATTTATACAATGATTTCTTGCTTAGCTGCTATGTGTATCTATTGTTTTAACTATCAATGGATTTTATCACACGCAGTAGATTTCCCCTTTTTTATATGGGAAATTGTTTCAACATGTATGGATTTATCCGGTAACTTTACTGTGCAATCTTAGCTGCAACATGCCTAGTGATAGTATTTCTTCACTTTTTGTTTCAACACATAATATATGATGTCACCACTAGGGGGTGTTTACTTAGCACTGCATATGTATAAAAAAGCATTTCGTTTATTGCACTGTTGCAGTGCGATCAAGGGCAACCCGCCTGAAACGCGTAGCTGCTGGTCTCTGTAGAGGTTGCAAATAAAATTCCATCTTTGCTGACTTTTGTAGTCCGTCTCCCTCATCTGCAAGCGTGCGCTGCTGCGGCTTGAAACGCTATGAGAGCTGAGGAGGAGCTGAGTTTTCATATATATATATATGTATATGTATATATATATATCGATACCTTCAATCCTCTTTGCAGCGCCCAGCCGGAACACCACCAAAGGATGAACAACAGACTCCAAATATCGTGGAAAAATGCAGGTCTTTTATTATCCAAATTTGTTAGACGCGTTTCGAATACCTTTGTATTCTTTCTCAATTTACAAACACGTAGTCCACTTTTAGTTTTTATACAGTTTTTTTCAAAGTGTGATGCTTTCACCCCCTCCATGTGATATATAGAAATGAAGGAAATACTTGACAGGTATGCATGTTGGGACTTGTAGTTTTTACAGACCTCATTCAATAGATTGTACTGAGTTTGCACAACATTACAGCATAAATGCAGTGTAATATAAAATGTAGAATAGCGTGATGCACGTATTATACCAATTACATTGACTTAGTTGAAATGAAATATATATATATATATATATATATATATATATATATATATATATATATATATATATATATATATATATATATATATATATCCACACAGGTTCTCACTAACAACGCCGTAGTCTTAATATCACCGCAGCGCCGCCAAAGAACAGGAGACCAAGTATTTCCGTGAGTAAAATTAATTTATTCTGCAACAAACGGACAGCATAACGTTTCGGCCTCCCAGAGGCCTTGGTCACATGGCACCCCAGAGGGGGATGGCAGAAATTTAAAGTGCTAGTGCAATTGGCTAAGCCAATCATCATTGATGTCTGAATCACAGCGCAATAAAAATAGTAAACATACTACACATTGTAATAACATTTAAAATAGGAATGCGCTGTGAAAACAAGAACACAAGTATTGGGATAAATCCCCCTGAGCCCGGTATTGCTAATGATTACATGTTGTGTAAAAACAGACTGGCATAATGCTAGTTATGTCTGATACGCTGGTGGAAATGGCTTGAATGATATATATATATATATATAACCACTAGTATATGTAGTAGACCTTTGTACTTACGACCATTCCTATGTGATTTTAGAGTTTATCCGTTTGTATCTCTTCCTTGAGTGACCTTACAACTTGTACTTTTGCAACTTTTTCTGTTTGCATCTCTTCCTTGAGTGACTTTACAACTTATACATTTGTAACAATTTTTAAGTCGAGCATTCGAGACCTCTTGTATACTTTAGTATACCTATTTGCTTACTTGAATATGTGGACACGAGTGGGACGCGTGCTTTTTCAGTGTCAGATTTCTCCCTGGGAGTGCGCTTTTGCTTCTGGCTGTTTGCTGTGAATGTCGGATTCTGACGTGCGCCTTGGATTTGGGTCGCGCGCATCAGAATCCGACTCCATGCTCCGTAGGTTTCAGTTTCGTTTTGACCATCTCCACGACGCGACGCGACCGGGCACATAGTTAGTACCCAGCACTTTCCTTTAGATGCTGGCGAGGATGCAGTGTTGTGAGACCACCGCTAGGGCGCTGCCTTCTAGACCTCATTCAGGACAATGCACTCCGGTAAGCGTTCCATGAGCACACACAGGCCACAGCCGCTTTTCAGTACGGCGGCCTGTGCCTAATAATGCTGGGGGTGCAAACAGGTGGTCGGGCATGGCCTTTGTCCAGGAGGCGTCGGGCTCGCTTTCCCCCGCTGAAGCTCCTTCAGGACACTGCTGGCAGGACGCTCCTCGCAGGGCACCGAGAGAAGGTGCACAAGTGGCGGGGTTTTCAGTTAGCAATTTTTCTGCAGCGCTTGGGGTGTCACGGGTGGGTTGCTGCAGGGGCATGTGCAGAGGGACAGCCGCAGGGCCTTACCGCTGGACGTTAAAATCTTGGTCCGGTTGTCTTCCGCCCCGACTCCCCCTAATCGTGCTGGCAGCAGGTGCGATACAGGGTGACTCTGGCTCGCAGATAGCAGCAGGGCGGCTTGTCGATCTTGAAGTTCCCGGGGCTGCTGCTTTGCATGCGTACCGCACAGGCCTTCCTAGCGCTGCGGGCTGTACTCTGCTTTTCCGGCGCTAGATGCATAGGTGCAGAAGTGTGTTCCACATATGCCACTGAAGTAAAGATAACAATGTTTGCTACAAGCCTAATTTGCACTTTATTATCCCGTCGCTGTCTCCTTTCCCAACACTTCCAACACTTCCAGAAACTATTCAAACTTTTCATACTTGCCCAGACTGCTTGGCTCCCTTCTTTTTATGATAAAAAAAAGCGTGAATACATTACAATTTGCTTTAAGGCAATTTTACCCTTTGTGATAATCTAAAACATCTTTCGACAAAATGGAGTTGCTTTGTTTTTTTTTCTTGCTTTGGTGCATTTAATAAATGTATTTATTTACTTTAAAAATATGTTTACAATTTGCTGTTATGAAATTGAAGTAGAGGATGTGGCATAATAGCCAAAGCCGCTGACTTTAGTGCTGCGGAACAAAGTCCGCATTTCGGGGTCAGCTCAACATCTTGTTTTTTAAATGGCTACTGCATCATGACGTACACGTCATCACACTGGTGTCACTGGAGCGTCTTGACAGATACATGCACATGTAAGATGGTGACGCCAGATACATGCACATGCGAGATGGGCATGTGCTTATTTTCTTTGTTTTTTGGGCGTTTTTGGGAAATGCCTCTCGTCATTGGAAAACAAGCACTTTTTATATTTTTGCTCATTCACAACAACATAGACAAAACAATTGACATAGCTAGAGATCGAGTTGTGCCTTTGGCTAAACATATTGCACTTGCCAATTATTAATTTTACTGCTGCCAAGAAGGACCACGTGAAGTGTGATAAGTTCAGCCCTTTTTTATGCAACAGCTCTTTGCATGCTGTGATTTATTAACCTATACTTACGCTGTTAACAGTGAAACTACAAGTCCCAGCATGCAGTGTGCTTTTGGCTGTAAAGCTAGACCTGGCTGAGACCTCATATGTGATATTGGGCAACATTGTAGCTGTGTTGACCTCAAAATCAAGGTGACGCATACAGTGTTAGTATGCAGATTTCCACATATGAACACAAATGTTGCTTTATTGCCAAATTTAAGCACCCACAACTTCATCTTTGACTCTTCAATCTGGGTCACCTTCACATACCCTCTCACACCCTCACCCTCACACCCCCTCGTCCTCACCCACCCTCGCCCTCACATCCCCTCATCCCCCTCACCCCCACACACCCTTACACCCCCTCAACCTCACACCCCCTCAACATCACACCCCCTCAACCTCACACCCCCTTAACCTCACACCCCTCAACCTCACACCCCCTCACCCTCACATATCCTCATCCTCAAACCCCCTCACACCCCCTCACGCCCCCTCACCCTCACAAACTCACCCTCTCGAACCCTCACACATACTCTCACCCCCTCTCCCCCTATCACCCTCGCCTCACCCTCACACACACCCTCATACACCCTCTAACCCCCTCACCCTCACTTACCCTCTCACCCTCACTTACTCTCTCACCCTCACTTACCCTCTCACCGTCACACACCCTATTACACTCACACACCCTCTAACCCACACACACACCCTCTCACCCTCACCCTCACACACCCCCTCACCCTCACACACCCACCTCACCCTCACACACCCACCTCACCCTCACACACCCTTTCACCCTCACACACCCCCTCACCCTCGCACACCCCATCACCCTCACACACCCTCTCACCCTCACACACGCACCTCACCTTCACACACCCACCTCACCCTCACACACCCACCTCACCTTCACACACCCTTTCACCCTCACACCCCCCCACCCTCACACACCCTCTTACCCTTACACACCCTCTCACCCACACACACACCCTCACCCTCACACACCCCCTCACACCCCCTCATCCTCACCCTCACACCCCCTCAGCCTCACATCCCCTCACCCACCCTAACACCCACTCACCTTCACACCCCCTCACACCCCATCATCCCCCCACCCCCTCACCCTCACACCCCCTCACCTTCACTCACCCTCTCACCCATGCTCACCCACCCTTTCACCCTCACCCTCACTCACCCTCACACAACGTCTCACCCACCCCTTCACCCTCACACACACCCTCACTCTTACACACACCCTCACTCTCACACACACCCTTACCCTCACACACCCTCACCCTCTCACACCCCCTCACCCTCACCCTCTCACACCCCCTCACCCTCACCCTCTCACACTCCCTCACCCTCACCCTCTCACACCCCCTCACCCTCACCCACTCACACCCCCTCACCCTCACCCTTGCACGCCCTCACTCACACTCGCACTCTCACACACTCGCACTCACACACCCTCGCTCTCACACACCCTCGCTCTCACACACCCTCGCTCTCTGACACCCTCGCCCTCACATCCCCTCATCCACCTCACCAGGGCCGGACTGGGAACCAGAAACGGCCCTGGCAAAGTGCTCGGCCGGCCCCCCTCTCCTCCTGGAGGGAGGGGGGAGAGGTGCGACCGTGCTCTGTGACAGGGCCGGTTTTCGGCCGTTTTTGTTACAGGGCCGTTTTTGCAGCATAACGGCCCTGTAACAAAAACGGCCCCCAGGGGGCCAAAACCGGCCCCCAACCATGCGGCCCACCGGGGGATTGCCCGGTGCCCTCAACGGCCAGTCCGGGCCTGCACCTCACCCCCACACACCCTCTCAACCTCACACCCCCTCAACATCACATCCCCTCAACCTCACACCCCTCAACCTCACACCCCCTCACCCTCACATACCCTCATCCTCAAACTCCCTCACACCCCCTTACACACACCCTCACGCCCCCTCACCCTCTCGAACCCTCACACACACTCTCACCCCCCTCACCCTCATACACCCTCTCACCCTCACACACCCCCTCATACACCCTCTCACCCCCTCACCCTCACTTACCCTCTCACCCTCACTTATCCTCTCACCCTCACTTACCCTCTCACCCTCACTTACCCTCTCACCCACCCTCTCACCGTCACACACCCTATTACACTCACACACCCTCTAACCCACACACACCCTCTCACCATCACACACCCCCTCACCCTCACACACCCCCTCACCCTCACACACCCACCTCACCCTCACACACCCACCTCACCCTCACACACCCTTTCACCCTCACACACACCCTCACCCTCACCCTCACACACCCTCTTACCCTCAAACACCCTCTCACCCGCACACACCCCCTCACCCTCACACACCCCCTCACCCTCACACACACACCCTCACCCCCCCTCATCCTCACCCTCACACCCCCTCAGCCTCACATCTCCTCACCCACCCTCACCCTCACACCCCCTCACCCTCACCCCCCACACCCTCACACATCCTCACCTCCCTCACCCTCACAACCCACACCCCCTCACCCTCACGCCCCCTCACCCTCACACCCCTTCACCCTCACACCCCCTCACCCTCACACCCCCTCACCGTCACACCCCCTCATCCTGCCTCACACCCTCAGACCCCCTCACCCCCCCTCACCCTCACACACCCCCTCACCCTCACTCAACCTCTCACCCATGCTCACCCACCCTTTCACCCTCACCCTCACACAACGTCTCACCCACCCCTTCACCCTCACACACACCCTCACTCTTACACACACCCTCACTCTCACACACACCCTTACCCTCTCACACCCCCTCACCCTCACACACCCTCAACCTCTCACACCCCTCACCCTCTCACACCCCATCACCCTCACCCACTCACACCTCCTCACCCTCACCCTTGCACGCCCTCACTCACACACTCTCACTCTCGCACTCTCACGCACCCTTGCTCTCACACACCCTCGCTCTCACACACCCTCGCTCTCACACACCCTCGCTCTCACACACCCTCGCTCTCACACACCCTCGCTCTCACACACCCTCACTCACCCTCGCTCTCACACACCCTCACTCTCACACAACCTCACTCTCACACACCCTCACCCTCTCACACACCCTCACCCTCTCACATACCTCTACCACTCTACCGCCCTCACTCTACCACTCTACCGCCCTCACTCTACCATTCTACTGCCCTCACTCTACCACTCTACAGCACTCACTCTACCACTCTACCGCCCTCACTCTACCACTCTACAGCCCTCCCTCTACCACTCTACAGCCCTCACTCTACCGCCCTCACTCACTCTACCGCCCTCACTCACTCTACCGCCCTCACTCACTCTACTGCCCTCACTCACTCTACCTATCTATCGCCCTCCCTCACTCGATCT
Organism: Lissotriton vulgaris; assembly: GCF_964263255.1. Lineage (NCBI taxonomy): Eukaryota > Metazoa > Chordata > Amphibia > Caudata > Salamandridae > Lissotriton > Lissotriton vulgaris. The sequence goes on along the minus strand of NC_141690.1, from coordinate 187,696,686 downwards.
ATCAATCTATTGCCTTCCCTCGCTCTATCTATCTATCGCCCTCCCTCGCTCTATCTATCTATCTATCTCCCTCCCTCACTCGATCTATCTATCGCCTTCCCTCACTCGATCTATCGCCCTCCCTCTATATCGATGGCCCTCACTCCCTCTATCTATCGCCCTCACTCACTCTATCGATCGCCCTCACTCACTCTATCTATCGCCCTCACTCACTCTATCTAGCGCAGCACCACAGCATCATTCAGGGATACCACAGCATCACTCAGCACCACCACAGCATCAATCAGGGGCACCACAGCATCACTCGGGGGCACCACAACATCAATATGCGCTACCACAGCATCACTGAACGCCACAGCATCACTCGTCGCCACCACAGTATCAATCTGTGCAACCATTCAACATCAACTGGTTCAAATATGTTCTCTCAATGTTTCACGCTTTATTACAATGTCACAAAGATGTTAATATTTCACTTCTGTTCTTGGATTTTCGTCACAATAAAATACACTGAACATAATCCGCACAAAAGTTATTTACAAAAGTTTAAGCTAATGCCATTATAAATTACAATAACTTTTATTTAAGTATTATGTATTTAAAAAAATTAAAAGCCATTGTTATTTGTAATATCAATACATCTAAGTCACGTAAATACAAAACATGTTGCTTTACAAATGCTATAGGTGTCACATTTGCAAAAGATAAAAGTATTGGCATTGTAAATGACAAAGCTATTAATTTCGCTATTTTCAAAACCAACACATAAATAAAAAAATTGTCATTTACAAGACCAATAGCTCAAACTTTCATAATGCGAGACCTATTGCATTGCAAATGCTTGTTTCTGTTTGTATCTCTTATGTAACTCATGTCCTTATGTAAATCAACTTTTGTAAAGCGCTCTGACACCTTCGGGTAATGTTCGCCCTATAAAAAATCGCATTAAATAAAAATACTAACGTTACACGATCGAGGTCTAAAGTACAAGATACCTGAATTGAATACTGCTAATACACTTCCGCATATCATGCACAGTTTTAAAAGTCTGATTGGTTGGTATCATGCACAGTCTGATTGGTTGGTAGGCGGGCTCATGGTCATATGTAACCCTCAAGATATTCAATAGCAAATGTTCAACCCCCAGATCCTCTCCTCTGTTCCGGTCTACACCAGGAACTACATATCCCAGGGGGCTGGAGGTAAAACGGAAGCGCTGTTTTTTTCAAAAGAGAAAGGCTTGGACACTTACCAATCAAATAACTGCGCGGGGCTGGTAGCTTGGGCTGAGAAACCAATGGTACGTTTTGTGGGCGGGGTTTTGGAGTCACTGAGACGAGAACCGCTGTCTGTGAGAGGTACGGTGTGTGGTGCTGCTGAGGGCCGACGTGGGTAGCCCGGGGACGCCGGTTAACTTCGGCGACAGTCCTAGGTGTGGCATAGGAGACTTTCAGTAAACAAGAATTACATGTATGAAGCGCTCTGAGAAGGAATCGGAGGAAAGCTGTGCGTGGGTCGTTTGAGAGGTTCACTCTGGGAGTGGAGAGCGGGCTGGCCGGCCGAGCGTTTGGGAGGGAGTGGGGGAGGCGGGAGGGTGTCTAACGTGAGAGAAATTGAGAATGTAGGGCGGGACACTCCACTCGCCAAAATATCAAACAATCTATTACAGTATTCTAAAGAAACTAGGCTTGTTCCGCGTCACCCCTCTAGCAGGCTGTCGTCTCCAGTTCCTGGTATGTGTTGCTTTGTTTTTAACTTTGTCATAATGGCCTCGGAATCCTAGCGCGCGCAGTGGTTCTGGTTATGAAGCGTATACTCAAGAAGGTATCCTACAACACAACAAGGGGCCAAGTGGCACGGATCCAAACGGAATCTGTTTAGTGTGCACAAATGGTGAGCGCCCCTTCCTGCTTAATTAACCCCCTCTTTTGCTAACAACGTCGTTTTAGCATCCTGATCAATGTAATCCATCAATAAATGTAATGGGAGAGTACTCGCCCATCTGAAAAGTAAACAGACACTCTAAATAGTGAGTACCCGCCCTTATATATTTCTTTAAAGCACTGCTCTTCCCAGTCATCACCGCAGGACCGGAACCAAAACAGGAATGCTATTAACTAATCTCACCCACCCTCCGCTCATTGCTACAGACCTGTCAACTTCCAAACAAAACCCCACAGATTGAGGGGATAACAGTTGGAGAGTCAACCCAAAGACGGGGCAGGCCTTGAACCGATTAACTCACTAGCCATGAAATTGCTTTAGGATGAGTGGCTATTATTATAGTAAAGAGGTATTTTTTATATGAATGAAAATATGGTGATACAATTAAACTTGTCAGGTTTATGACAAAATCGTACCCCATGGAGTAAACGTTCACTGATTCTGTAAATGTGGACTCTGGTTGGTAGGTCTTCCATAGTAGAATGAAACGTTTTAAACGATCCGGTGGAAGAAAACTAGATGCAGCCCTAAAGGTGTATGCTTGAGCACATTTAGCATTGAAAACTGGCGTTTACAGTGCTTACACCTCCCAGCTTGTAGTATGTTGCATTATAACTTGCCTATAATATGTTGCTCAGCATAGTGATTGTAGTTTAGAATGTTAGTAGTATTTAGAATGTTAGTTAGAGAGTTAGTCAGTTGCTAAGGGGCTGAGCATGATACAGGCTGCTCCTAGGGGGGTTCGTTATTTATATTCTTAATTACCTAATAAACACCTTGGAAACATCATCTACTGGATTTCACTCGTCTGTCCGTCATACTACATTTGGTACCAGGAGTGGGGTAAACCTCCACATTAATTTCAAAGACTTTCAAAAATGAAAAAAAACGAAACGGAACGAGAAGAAGCAAACTTAAAAAAAATAAGGACTTTAACAAAGAAGAAAACCATTTACTAAGCAGTTCAACTTTTGGCACAGAGAACCCCACTAGTGACGACCATCGATCGCCTCTACTTTTATGTGCCAGGTACTGTTTGGCTTCTTTCTACCATTGACTGCTGCTCACCGGTGAGTGTGACACGTTCCTGTTTCAGAGTGCACATCGGTCGCCTACACTGAACCAGTTCGGGGAAGGAATGGTGAACTACATGACCTGTCATCGTTCGTCCTCATCATTAATTGTGCACAGTTCACTCTGCACTGCAGATCTGTCAGCTACATCTCGTGTCCGCCGCCTTGACTGCTCTTCGAGGTATTAAGCCCTTCGTTTTCAAAATTGCCCGCAGACTAGAGACATTTTTGCTCTTTGCAAGCAGCCTGGAGTTCACAAGCCTTGTGTCGGACTTCGGGTTAGGGCAGGGTTACTGTTTGAACTACACCGCAGGTGAGCTCATTTTCTTCTCGGTGTTTGCCTGAGTGTGTGTTTTCGCACCAACGTTGGCATGGCACATTGCGGTGACATTTTATTTTAATCAGTTTTTTTTTTTACAAGCTTTCCTAATGGCCTGCCACTTGACTGTTTAACTGCCTTGCCACGTTTAAATTTCGCTCAAGCTTCTCACCGAGCGCCCGCACTCAGCGCATGCCACCTCACCTGTTTCCCGTGCCACAGTGTCTTCGTCATCCTTCACTATGACGCGAGTCTGCCCTCAGTGACACTTGGAAGCACGCTTTCAACAAGAACTGTGACATTTGGAAGCACGAAGTTGACGAGAGCCATCCGGCATCTCTCCAGTTTATGTCGACGTGCTGTCATTTTGATTGACACTTATCGTCAGTTTTCATCAGCTTGTCATTTCATGTGCAGTCTCCTGCATTCCATCTGCCTTTTGAGTTTCTCTTTACAGCGATAGGCACGCTTTATTATGAATTTGCCTATTGCATATCAGCATTCTCCACAGCGATAGGCATGCTTTGTTTTTGTTCTAAAATGGACTTCAGCACTTTCGTCAAAGCGATAGGCACGCTTTATTTTTCAGCTGTTTGTTTCACTACTGTTCTCCAACAGCGATGGGCACGCTTTACTTTATATTTGCCTATCACAGTTCAGTGTTTTCTTTTTACAATGATAGGCACATTTTCCACTGTTCTCCGCTGTACCTACATTTTGATTTTGACCCAAGGACCTTGCTGTCTTTAGCTGTGCCTATATTTTCACTTTGCTCAAGAACCTCGCATTGATTTATCGGATCTTTCGCAGGTACTTATTTACTTATTTCCTTTGTGGTTTGAATTTGGATGACTCCTCACTTAAAGCTCATCTTAATCTGACTCCTTGGAACTTTTGACATTTTTGACAACTGTGCTATCTGCACCATCTAATGGTCATTTCAATCGTTTACACTTCAACAAGGAATGATAGTGTCTTAAAATGCGGATTTTCATACCCATGATTGCATTGAGCTTTAAAGTCATAATTATTCTTGTATGTTTTTCCTACTGTAATTCGAAATATTTTATCCGTCATATTTTAAAGAGAATATGTTTTTATATATATATATATATATATATTAGGGTGCATTTACTCTTCTATTCAAATGTATTCACAATATTTTATCGAAATTTGTTCTTAATTTTCAAACATGTTTTGAGGAGTATCTTATTATTTTATGTGGTCATGCTCCACATTTGTTCATAATTTTCAAGCATGTTTTGAGGAGCATCTTACTTTTTTTTGTGGTCATTCTCCACATTTGTTCACTATTTTCTTTCCAACATGTTTGAGGAGAATCTTAATGCTTCGTGTGGTCGTTCTCCACACCCAAGTGGTCTTTCTCCACTTCAGTTTTCTGTTCTACGTGGTCGTTCTCCACACCCAAGTGGTCTTTCTCCACTTCACAGTTTTACTGTTTTATGTGGTCATTCTCCACATCTTTGTGGTCTTTCTCCACATCTATTACTGTTGCATGTGGGTTGTCCCACATCCGTGTGGACATTTGTGTGCAAATCTGTTCAGTCTCATGTCGTACACTGTCATGTCTTTTAGCACATTCTTTTCTCAAACTCTCAGTACCTATTCTGTTCATTTTCTCTTCTTTCTGCACTATTTACACTATTCGTGTCAGCCTGGCCAGTTTTCATGGACTGTGTATTTAGATTTTTTTGTTGTTGAAGTAAGGGAGTGTGTGTATATTCTTTTCTGTGAGATAGTTGATGCGAGAGTGTATTCTCTTCTGTGCTTTCTGTCTGCCCTGTAGTATATTTTCTCTGTCATTCTATTTTTATGTCCTTTTATTTTTATGTTTCTCTATTAGTCTCTTGACGCTTTCACTTGTTTCCAAATTTTCATTGTACCTTGCCTAGGATGTTTTCTCTTTTCAGTTTATAGGAGGGAGATGTGTAGTATGTTGCATTATAACTTGCCTATAATATGTTGCTCAGCATAGTGATTGTAGTTTAGAATGTTAGTATTTAGAATGTTAGTGAGAGAGTTAGTCAGTTGCTAAGGGGCTGAGCATGATACAGGCTGCACCTAGTGGGGTTCGTTATTTATATTCTTAATTACCTAATAAACATCTTGGAAACATCTACTGGATTTCACTCGTCTGTCCGTCATACTACACAGCTTTTGTTGTCAGAATTTAAAACCCTCTTCAGACCCTTTCAGAAGGGTCAGATAACACACATTGGTTGGGGGAAGTGGAACGTCGGGTGGAATTCATCTTTTTCGTACAAGCGATCTTTTTGGCTGCTGTGCTGCAGACAGAATTATGAAAGAAAGCAGTTTAAATCCTTTTCACATCAATGTCCTAAAAACAGTGGCAGGATGTGAACAACAAAGATCAACATTCCTGACAATGGTGATTCTCAGGAAACGAATGGTGAGCCCTGAAAACAGGAGGAAGAATATGTACTTTTTTTGGAAATTTCCCAAGCTCCACCACAGATGCATGGGTTTTGAAGATCGTTAAACATGGTTATGTAACCGGATTCACCTCCCTCCTGACGGATTTGGGGATGATTCCTACGCCATACCCTTGGACTGCAGAGGAGAAATGTCTTTAAAAGAAGGCATTTCATTACAGATGAAAAAGAGAGCAATTGTTCCAGTGCTTCAGTCTAAGAACGGAGAAAGAGTATATAATTGTTTTCCTTGTCGAAAAAGTGAGCAGAAATTTTAGGATTGTCATTGACTTAGAAACTCCGAACAAGAACATCAAGAAAATTCCATTCAAGATGGCTACTTTACAAAGTATTATTCCTTTGTTTCAAAAGGATCATTACCTGGTGACATTAGAGCCGATGGGTGTGTTACAATGGCGGCCTGTTATCAGAAGTATGACCGTCCGCTACCGCTCAATGCTTTAGTTTAAAAAAAAAAAAACATAGCCCGCCTTATGTCCATTAAAAGTAGGTGGGGCGCAAAAGTTTGTCGTTCTTAAAAGTGGGTTGTGGTTCTAAAACGTTTCTGGAGCAGTGCTCCACAGGTTTTGTTCGAGGTTGCTGAAGAAAGGAACATGGCGAGTAGATGTTATTCATTGGCAAAGGAGCTCCTGTATGTCTTTTCTCCTTTCCTTTGATTCAGAGAATATTGAACATCTTGAGGGAGAAAGTGGCTACAATCTAGTGCTATGCTTTTGGCATTGACCCTTTAATCTCCTTGTGTTCTTTCTCTTATTTCATCTTCCCTGAAGTCTGGCCTTCTTCTGGGTCACTCAAAAATTATCCTTTCGGGTTTGGAGGTTGAATGGTTGAATCTTGTACAAAAAGGGTTGTCCTCTAATGTTGTTGAAGCTGTTCAAGGTTCAGAAAACTCCTCAACTTTAAAATCATACTAGACATTAGTGACATTTTGAATCATTGTGCTTCTCACATGGTCTCTTCTACTTCTTGCTTGGTGTCTTTGTAGTATCCTGGTTTGGATGCCATGTGCCTTTCCCATTAACCTGTCTTGCTACTCAGCCTATCTGGGTGAATGGTGGAATGTTGAGTGTGTGAGGTAATATGGAATGTGTGGTGTGCCTGGTGGATGGATGACAGTTGGAAGAGAGGGCTGAGTAGCAAGAGAGCTGCTCCTGGTGGGGCTTAGGAGAGACTTGAATGATACTTCAATGATTACATGATTTAACCTTGAAATCCATCAATAAACCATCATCAATCAATACTACTCGGCTACAGATCTTCTTATTACAGTCTTCTATTCTTGAGTTCCCGTTTCACACTAATTTATCTTTGGCACCCCTTAAGTTTCAATGTTTTGTAATAAAAGCTTTCTGTGGCGATTAACCTTCTTTATAGGCAACTACGACTTTTGTATCAAAGCTATTTGAGTTTTTCTGTTGCTAGACCTCTTTTCGTGCTATTGCTTCACCTTTGGGTCTCACTTTGGTCTTGAAATGTCTACAGCTCTTCCCATTTGAGCCATAGAGTTATTCGATTTTAAATTTCTATCTTCAAAGGCGTTTTTCCTAGTGTATCACTTCTGCACAACATTTGGGAGACCTTTCAGCTGTTCTTTCTCACCCTCCTTTCTTTAGGTTCTTGAATGATGCAGTAGTATTTAAACTAAATTCATCTTTGCTTCTTAAAGGAAAACTGTAGGTTTCATTTTTCTCAAGAAATTATCCGTCTTTCTTTTACCTCTGAGGATGAGCAGCTACTGAATTTGCTGGATGATGCACAAGATTTTTATGTTTATATTCCCAAATCCAGTAACCACAGGAAATCTGACAGTTTCTCACTTTTTTTTTTACCTGTCAAGGTGGCATTGTGTGCAAAATAATAAAGGATTGGTAGGCGGCCCTGAGTGATTACCAGCGGCTGCGATTAATTTAAGCATTCAGTTCATTTTTTTGGTAAACTCTAGAAGGTAATAAAGCATCTAAAATTTCTCTAGCATGTTGGCTTAACAAGACTATTCTGTTTGATTATTCAAACCGAGATCTGCAATGTCCAGGAGATGTTTAAGGTTGCTCTACGAGACAGATGGCAGCCCCATAGAGGTTGTGCCACTCAAAGAAATTTGCAGTGCTGGGTCTTCAGCTTTTGAGCACACTTTTGTTAAGCACTATCGATTTGAAGAACATTCTCCTAGAGTAACACAGGTTTCGCTATCAGTGTAAAATATACATTTTTCTTTTTTCTTTTTACAATTCTAGTATGAGAACTATTTGTTTTAAATCATGAGACGTTGCATACAAAATATCTAATATATGAAATATAACTATCAGTTGACTTTGGTATACTTCGTAAGTGACTGGGATGAGGGATGTAGAGGTAAAGACCTGCTTCATTCACCAGCAGTCTTTATTTTTCTTAGCCTTTCTCGTATTCTTCTCGCTAATCACATTCCTGCACACCCTTCCTGGATCAGGCCTTTGATTTGGTATTACAGGAAGTGCTGGGGCCATGCTATCCTATACTAGTACCCAGTTGAAGGTGAGTGGGAGTAGTCCATGGCATTCGTGTTTTGGTTTCTGTCCTGCGGTTTGGTCAGACATGACTTGCATGAATATGGCTAAAAGTAATTAAGATTACTGCTAAGTAATCGGGTTAGTTATTTACGTGTGTGTGTGTGTGTGTGTATATATGTGTGTGTGTGTGTGTGTGTGTGTGTATATATATATATATATATATATATATATATATATATATATATATATATATATATTAAAAAAAATATATTTTTTTTTCAGGTGCTACTGCAAGTAAATTGGTTCATGCTTAAAGGACACACCAATTAGTATACAGTGATTTTAAGTGGTAAGAAAAGGTGCTTGGTGAGGGGGCTCTAAAAGGTGTGTGGCCAAAGAACCGTAACTAGGAACCCTTTTAAAGCAGCATGTCCTATGTAACTAAGGGTGTGGCTTAAAACATGTAAACTAAACTGTTTCACCCAGTGTACCAACTGACCTGTAATTAGCTGCCCATGTGAGTTTATTCTTATTGCATCCAAACATATCTCGCAACAGTTAAAACGTATACTAAAACCAAGCCAGGCCTGTTGGCTTTGCTTTATGCTTGTTAGCAGTATCGTCAGTCAGTCAATAAACTTTATTCGGTTTTAGAATACAAAACCATAAAAGTTGCACAAATACAATACATACAAACAGTAGATTGTTAACTCCGTTACCACACACTAGATCATCTAAAAAACTGGTCTAAATGAGTAGACTCTACATGTCCATAAAGTGCCTAGATTACGTTACGTTAAACGTTACGTTACGTTAAAAGTATTTATACCGCGCACGTTCACCAAACGGTTTCTTGGCGCTCATTACATAGTTGCTTTTAAAAACCATACTATAAAAATGATACAACCATCCTTCAACAATTGAAGATAGATGAGTGCTGGTCTAACTTAATTGAAATTCAATTTCTATAAAATAGGAATTAAAAAATGCCTCCAGTGGACTTCATACAATTTACAAAAAACAGTGCAGCAAATCCTGAGGAGACTTTCTGTGTTGCAGCCACAGGAAGCTAGCACTTGGCCTCAGTGCAGCAAATCCTGAGGAGACGTTCTGTGTTGCAGCCACAGGAAGCTAGCACTTGGCCTCTGGAAGGCCCTTGGGTCTTGCTGACAGGTGATGGAAAAGGTTAATCCGGAACCTGGTTAAAATAAATTTTTCATGTGTCGTCAAGGACCCCATAAGGTATGGTTCTGACAGTGGCGTTGATTTAAGCAATATGTATGCCTGAACACTCTGTTTCCGTGCCTCTTCTGCATCCCGATCTGCTTACCTTCGGCTCAGAAAGGCTGACTTGGTTAATTCCACATCCTTTCTTACAATAGCATCTGGCTTAAAGAATAAAACGCCCCGCCCAAGCCATTCAAACCCTCTTTTAATATAATTGAGCTAGGGGATACAAGCCACTTTATCGAAGTACAAGCATTCTCTTAAGATCAGATGAGGGAGGATTAGATCTTCTTTTAACCAACACATTAACCAGAAGATCAGGGGACGCAGGGCAAGGGTGTCACTTAAGTAGGAAAACCCAAATTCGAAGTTCCTCGCGGGACACATAATCTTTTTAAAATCCCATTTTCCACTACCTGGAGGGGTTCTATTACCGTGTATCCCCAGCTCTCACCACCATAAGTTGCTATAGCTAAGCTTTTTGCTTGATACACTTATAGCATAGCTCCTGTCTGTTTCTTTCCCACTTTAGAGGCAAAATTAAAAATTGCTTTATTGACCCGAACCAGTTCCCCCTTTTTTCCCTGGATTAAGGGGTCCCATTTAAGTTGATCGAATAAGACTCCCAGGTAAGAAAAAACATTTGTGCAGGGAATCTGATCATTACCGGTTCTGAACTGAAAGCTCTTTTTTATGTGTTTACTTACCTTCATGACATAGGACTTCGAGGTATTAATGGCGAAGTCCCGATCTGTCATAAATCCAGACAACGCAGTTAAGAGTTTGTAAGTTCGGTTCTGGATATTAAGACTGCGCCATCCGCATAGAGCAGGACGGTAATGCTCCGCTGTCCTACATAGGGGAAATCTGCTCCAGTTGCCTTCTGCACACTTTCTAATTCATGGCGCCAGAATGCAGCCTTGCCGAACACCCTTCATAATCTCAAAAGTCCCTTGATACCTGCAAGTATTGGGAGAACCTGACATTGGCTTTAGTTGATTAATGCAGGTCCTCAAGAAAACTAACAATGCTATTTTCCCTCATGGACTGCCATAGCTTGGCCCTATTTACACAGTCAAAAGCGAATGACAAATCCATGAAGGCAAGGTGGATGGTTCCTGGATGCGCAACACTGTATTTATTCAGTATCATAAATAAGTTAAGACACTGCGCAACAGTGGAGCGTCCTGGCCGGAAGCCATATTGGACGTCCGACCGGATCCTGTTCTCATCTGCCCAGGTTGTTAATCGATGTAAAAGGACACGACGCACCACTTTGACCACTGAATCAATAAGCGAGATTGGTCTATAGCAGTGAGTACTATTTCTATTGCCCTTTTTAAAAATTGGGACTATGGTTGAAGAAGCCCAAGACTGAGGACACCTATTCTTTGCCGCAGCATTAAGTAGAGACTCTAGAATCGGAGCCCAGAGCAAGGGTTCTGACTTAATATAATCCAGGGGGATCCCATCTGGGCGTGGGGGTTTGTTTATAGTTAACCCTAGAATCCCTTCCATGATCTCACTCCCATCGAAACCTATCACATCCTTCCTATTCTGCAGTTCTCTGCAGATAGGCTCAAGCGGGTATTCAAACATGGTTTTAAAATGGAGTACCCACTCCTCCTCTGTGATGTGAGCCACCAGGCCCCCCCCCCCTGTCAAACAGGGGCTGTTCCTCAGAGTTCTAGAGTCGATAAACTCCTTCGCGCTTCCTTACGTTTGGCCATGACCTACTTTTATTCCCTGCGACAAACTCAGACCTCAGATTGGATTCTTGGTTTGGCTGCCAAAGCTTCCCTCAGCCGCTTAGCTGATTTGGAGCAATTGGACTCAAACCATCTGGGGCCATGTGAGGTGGTGCCTCTGGCCGGAGCACTTAACAGTTCACCCACTGTTTGCGCTATTGCCTCGTAGGCACCAAGGATCTCATTGGGAATGGACCACTCAGATGTACATAATGACAGTTCATGGGCACAAACAGTTTTCACCTTATCATAAAAAACTGTTGGGACACACTTGGGACCATTTTAATCTAAGATTTCCATCTGTCGGTTTCAGGGTACCCCTATTAGTGGCCACCCCAGTTTTTGTCGGTAATGAGCCGGACATAGACTGTTAAGGGTTTATGGTCACTAAATTCACTTTCTGCAGTCTTAAAACCATTGAAAAACGATAGCAGAGACGAAGAGATTAAAATAAAATCAATAAATGATCCTCTTCCGTTTCCTTTAAACGTTGGTTAAGGGAACTTGGTGTGAGGGTCAGTTAAGGACATCATGACCACCAGATCGAGTTTAACATATCGTTCCACAGTTACCCTTGAGGAAGGTGTTCAAAAGGAAAGCCCCTCATGCGGGAGCAGCCCAGCTGCGAGATGCAAGATGTTGAAGGGTTACCACAAGGGTGTATAATAAAATCACCAGACACCAAAAAGTTATAACGTTTACGGCCCATGAATTGTTTAGGAGTGCTCCCAGATTGGTAATATTACACACCTCCTGCGGACGAGCCGCGGAGTTATAAAAATTAAAGATTCCCCATCTAGAATCCCCCCTTGATTGCTGACAGTGCCAGAATTCCCGGGTATATGATGGGATAACCTGCAATCAATGGCCACTGAGATGTAAGTGACTAGATCACCCCTTGGTCTTCCGCACGCTGATGGAATGGCCGGCACAAAAAATGCCTTGTATCCTTCTAAAAAAAAGATCACAATCCACCGATCACGTTTCTTGAAGAGTGATTACATTATATTGCTTCATATAACATACCCAGCGTGGATCATGGAACTTGTTAGCCAACCCTGCAGTGTTTCAAGATAAAAAATTGTTAGGCTCACAGCTGTATGCCTCACAGCTACCACCCCTGGGGTCTGGGGAGATGTAGCTGATTGACTGAGGGCTGCCGTACCCCCTGGACCACAATCGCAATTCTCCAATCTGGATAAAACTCCAAATCTGTTATCTAGCGCCAATGAATTGGTCCTACGAAACTGCCCCTCTGACTTGATGGCTAAATGGGCTAGGGCAGAGGGCTGTTGCCTGGGAGCTGGTTTATTTAACCAACTCCCTAGTTGGCATACCCTATGACCGTTTTCTGGCATTTCCCTGTGGGGGGCTGGCTTATAAGAATAACCCAGGGGTAAAGCCTTGATAACCGATCCTGTTAACGGAGTGAGACTAATGTCCCTGGATAAAATATGCTCAGCAGTAAAGGGGTTGTCAAAGTTTACGATGACTCAATCTCCAGTGTCCAATTTACATGAGCTCCCTATCCAACTAATCCTGCGTGCCATGAGGATGTTTTTAGGTACTCTGTGGCCCAGGATGGTGGTGTGGGTAAACCAGTGATTCAATTTATTTCTCAGCTGCACATAATTTTCCTTTACCCCATTGAGGAGAGGAGGTACATTCTCCAGTACCACTACATATGGGGTAGATTCAGGTGGTAGGTGTATAATCGGAAGACTCAATGACTGATGGTCCCTACCCTCTGACCCCCTTTCCATACGGGACACAGGCGATCCTGCTCTGCTAGGTGGCTGGCATGTAGCAACCAGAGTATTTGGACTTCTGGTGCTGGTAAGACTATTCCTGTCTTGTGCATCACCACTTGCTGCAATCCTTACAGTAGGCCCACCCCTGCTCCTTCCCACAAAGCTCTTTTGCCCTTCATGGCTGTCATCTATATTTGTGGGTGGGCCAGCTGTCTGCACAGCTGGAGGATTACGGCCAATAGTCCCCTCCGATTTAGCCAACCTAGCATCTATCACACTTATTTTTTGGAACATAGGTTCTAGTAAGTTGGATAACATGGTTTCTAGCCTTCTCCAAAAATTCCGCTCCACAAAGCTATCAATTAGTTCCCCTGGCAAAGTCTGATTCATGGAGGTGGGATTACCCTCTTTGTCAACACTTGTGGGGAGGACAGCTGATACTATCCCTCCCGAGCTTACCTGTGCGGGTTTGTTTGATTTTGTACACCCTTGACCCTTTCTTTTTGTAGAGAGAGAGATTCATTATTGCAATCTAATATAAGCTTAGGTCTCTGCCCTCTAGTAGTTGCCTTAGTTTTCACTGGGGTAGGTTCATGCTCCTTGGAAGAGCAAGAACCAGAGTTATAACTGAGGGTGCAGATGGAGGCAGGCTCAGCCTGGCTGGGGAGGCATCCTGGTTCAGTGCCGACAAGGAGTTGGGGAGTGCAGGGGTTAGGGAAAGTCTACCTAGTGGGGAGTGTGGGTCAAGAGAGAACCTACGTTCTGTCAGTTGTATTTCATGAATGAGGACAGATTAAGCCCTCAAGATGAAGGCATCTAGAGCGCCGACCACATTTTTCCCTGTGTTCATTTTCTGCTTACTCATTATTATCAACCTGTTGACACGCTTTTTTGTTGTTGTTGAAAATACACCAGGTCCTAATAAAATGCAAATCTGATAATATTGGGCGATTACTTAATTCAATATGCAGAATACAGTGTGCAAAATGCAATGTGCAGAACACTTTAAAAAAAATTCCATAGGGCCTTAATTATATTTATAATACTCAAAAAATGCTAGGTGCTTGTGTACTAGTTAACAGCATCAAGAAAAACAGTTCATCAGTAAAATGGCGTTAAAGTGCAGTGCAAAGTCCAGGTGCATAGGACATAGTCTTTGGTCCAGTATATCTTACAAAGACAAGATTAGTGTGTGACGTATTGATACGCCTTGTCCAGTAAGGTAAAGTACATTGGGAATTATCATATGAGGAAACGGCACCTTTACTACCAGCCAAGTAAGTGGCCCTGCCCTGCCTATTTCTGGCATGATGGACAAGGATGGGGTGCCTTTGGCCCAGGCTTCGCCTGGGTGCTTGTCCCGTGCTGCGGGGGCGCTTTGTGGTTTTGGGTTGCTGGGAGTTGTATTCCTGCTTACTGCCAGCCGTTCCCCCTCACGGCGTGTAGGACTAAGCACAGCCGTTCCCCCTCATGGTGCGATAACCACGGTGCTGGGCCATTCCCCTCACGGCATCTGAAGCTGTCAGAGGTATGAAAAAGCCGTTCCCCTAATGGGAATCGCGTGTCCCGCGCTGTAGGGGGTGCTTGGCGGTTTCGTAGCGCCTCCAAGCGCAGGCTGCCGCGTCAGAGGTGCGCCGCTGGCTGCAAGGGACTGCTGGGAGTTTAGTCCTGCTTACTGCCGGCTGTTTCCCTCACGGCGTGTAGGACTAAGCACAGCTGTTCCCCTCACGGCGCGATAACAAGGGTGCTGGGCCGTTCCCTTCACGGTGCCTGAAGCTGTCAAAAGGGTATGATAAAGCTGTTTCTCTCACAGCTATCGCCCGTCTCAGTTAGCTGTATCAGATTAATGGAGAATACAAATGATTTGGTTGTGAAAATTAAAATTGAAAATGTTCAATTCTGAAAATAAAACCGTGGGTTAGACATTACTATGGTCTGCTCTATGGGTGGTTGTCTCTAGAGTGTCCTTCCTATTCTCCTTTTCATACTACTTTCTTCTGCAGTATCTTACTGTGAAGACAACTGAAGCAGTGATAAGCGAAGCCGTCTTTATTAAGTATAATGCCCTGAAACCAATAGGCGTCTTACAGTCTCAGAAGTAATCTCCCAACTACCCTTCAACTGCCACCCTCGCCCAAGGTTCTAATGTAGAACTGGGTGACGTCATAGTACCTTGGGCGAAGGCACGAGGAGAAGGGCAGCGCGAGGCAAGTCGTGAGGACAACACAGAATAAACCCAACACTTAACACGTTAACCAATCTAGACAAATTTCTCCCTAAAGCCTTCAGAAATCCTCCATGTGTATATAAGCACTGCCTTTTAATTTGCTTTGTCACTGTCCATAATTCGACAGATGTGTACCTCCTTTACACTCTTTCTACAATTACAACATATGCCACCATCGCTATGTGTGCCCTGCAGAGAGACAAAGGATTGTATGTGCATATAGTCTGTACACGTTTATGACTCACTGACCGACGCTGATGGACTCCTTCTGTTTTCAGCCTTGACTTCAAACTCTAAATTGTGCATCGTAAACGCTCAACCACAACCTGAACTGAGATTACTCAGTTAAGTGTGGACTCTGGAAGACTCCTGCTGCATGATTTAAAAAACAAAAAAACACAGTCTTGATAAAAGCAAATACTCTTGGAATGCAAGTTGAAGTATAAAGTGGAATGTAAACAGGGATTGTATCGCTGACACATGTATTTACAACCCTCAAGGGTGTGGAGTTTTATCAAATATCTCCACGTCCAAGAAACGGGATGCCTCCTAAATGTACTTGTGATGCAAAAAAAAAAATCACTTGGCCCTATTGGTGCCATGCAGAAAGGTGATAAAAAGATGGTAGCATTCTCATGAAGTAAGTGTCCCTGATTATGGCAGTGCTCCATCTTTATCGGTTTGGATTCCTGTACTGAAATTTCCACCTCTCTAATTCTGTATGGGCCATGACTATGAGTGGAGCATGGTAGAGTAGAGTTCTCAAATGGAATTCCAACTTACTCTATCATGATTGAGAGTTCTTCCCATAACCCAGATTTACCATATGCAACAATAATGGACCCAGTTACCAGTCCGAAAAGCACATTGGCAAAATTGCTTTTGAAATTACACTGACTCAAGGGTTTTGAGTAACTTGGGAAGTATGGCACTCAGCTGTATAAACTCAAATGTTGATCTGGAGATAGTTATACTACGGTGCCAAAACAGGAAAGGGGAAATTCCCTTAAACTCCTTGATACATGTAGGATGCCTTACACCAAGTTGATGAAACGTATAGACCCGGGCACACGCAAATTGAGATGTCAAACGCTATATGGTAATGTCAATGTCCACATCTAAAGAGTTCATACGAAAGTTCATGATTTATTCATCAAGAGCAAACGAAAAATCAGCCAACACGTGTTTTGTCACTTATGGAATTACTCCTGCAACTTCCTCAGGGCTGAATACGAAGTAGACAAAAGGTAATTGCTCAGCCGGTGATAATTCCAACCCGGCTGGCTGAGGAGAAAGGAAAACAACAGTAACCGGGCCCAGATCAGGAAGGGAAATAAAGGCCCAGTTTGAAAATGAAAAACGTGTGTGCCTGCATATCATAAAGGTAAAAAGCAAAAAAGCTACCTGAATACGAAGTAGACAAAAGGCAATCTGTGAAGAACCATATGTGCGAACAGTGCAGTTGAATCTATAAGCGGATACATATAAAACTAAGATACACTAAATCCTCTGCATACTACAACAGAAAAGATAGAGAGAACTCACTAACCTGATCTTACCATGGATATTGGTGATCTGGTCAGATCGCAGAAGGCCGCGAGTGTTCCAAGTAAATCGAGAGTCCTCATTGCAAAATTACTCCTATAAAAATTAGCCTGAGATTAACTCAAAGTTACTATAATATCTGCTATTCTATCTATGAACTTAGGTGGTGTTCTTACCGCCAGCTGGTGCGCTGTGAAGTACTGGTGGTCCCCTCTGTAACGAATGCTTCTCAGAGTGTGGAGAAGCTACTAAAACCGGAAACAGTTTAATATCCTTGGTGCAACAACATCAACTGTTGTATGGCTAAACACGTATAAGGTCTCAAAGGTGAGACCTTTTGGCTATGCCAATGCTTGTGGCTATTGTGTCAGTGCATAATAAGCCAAATGCGCTCAACGACCTCCCTACCGGATGTCTATGTGGCCGAAAAACAGCATCCAGATGTGCCCTGCAGTGTTCTGCAAAACACACAATCTTGTATCAGCAGGAGCTGCCTGGCGAGCCATGCTGGGACCTTGTGATCCGTAGACCCCCTGACTATCTCCTGTTGTGACAGCACCCGGAGGCGGCCATGCTGACTGACACAAGGCCTCCTCTGGGGCCTGCCAGCACAACTGAGCACGCCTGATCCTCTACGCGCACACACATGCAGTACTTGTGTGCACTGACTGCCAAGCTTGGTCATGTTACTGTCAGGACGTCCTCTCCTGCATGGGAGTAAATGGTTAACATTGTACGGTGCGCACAGTGGGCCATTGTTCGCCAGCCCTTGGAGTTCGGGAGATAGGATCCCCCAAAATGTTTAAATAGTCCACACGAACAACTAGGATGTCAGTAATGAGAAGGTATGTCTGGTAGAAACTGTCTCCATCCTCCGCAGGACTGGAGTAGAGGGAGGCAGGAGCCCCCAACAGATGCCCCCACCCCACTGACCGCCTTATGCCCCTCCTGGCATGTGTGGGGTCGGCAGGGCAAGAGCCCCAACCCCTCAAAGTACACCCACTAGGGCAGGAAGGAGATATGTGTTAAATAGAAACCAGTGGGATGAGGAGCCTCAAATTAGATTAATAATGCGCTTTTTATCGATTTACATTGGGAGTAAAGATGAGAATATGAAAGATGGGGGAGGGAGGGAGCGAGGGAAAGTGGATTCAGACAAGGGAGAGGGGCAAGGGTAGAGGAGAGAAGCCAGGAGATTAGAGATGGGAATAAGGGGAGGGAGGAAAGAGTGTGGGGGAGAGAGGGACACACACAGAGAGGAACTGAGGGGAGCAGAAACACGGAGCGCAGGAAAGACCCAGAAACAAAGAGTAGAAGGAGAGCCGGGGGGGGGGGGGGCAGGGTCTGGGTAGAGTGGCTTGTAGAGAGAGGCAGACAGAATTAAGAAATCGAGTTCCAGGTATATCCCGCCTAAAGCGCCTAGTAACGCCTGCAGGGGGTACATCAAGTACCAGCCCTGCTGCTCACACTCGATTATCAAGGTGCAATTGGTAGCATTCCCTCTGGTTTTGTCACTAAAATGGGAATAAGGAGTCCAACCTAAACACATTATTTCTGAGACGGGTCAACGGTTGTGTGCTAAATGTCACAATGTGGTATTTTATTGCAGAGTACTTTGTGTGAAGCGTAGACTGCAGCACAACCGAGTGTTCCTGAAAACAAATTTAACGGACTAGTTCAGGTTTTACAGACGCCGTACCGAGGACTACTATGTAGAATGTGCACATGTAACCTTTGTTAGGAGTTATGCTACTGGAGCAATATGCGATGTGTAATAGAATCTGAACTTCTGATTTAAGTTGGGAAATCTATAAATAAAGGTTTAAAAAATGAAGGGGGCTGTGATGGGCCCCGTCTAAGAGGGGGGTGACTCCCTATTAACAGCAGGTAGAGAGCTGCACTAAACATGGTTGTATAAGAGGCGGCAGCAGGGCTTGATGTGGAGTCTGCATGAATGTGAAGTCATGGAAAGGAACGCCTATCGACCGCTACTAACGCACCGCCCCACATGCAAGCTGCCACAATAGGACTATAGCTGTGAGAAATGAGGGGCTGCCCAGCCACAGCTGCACCCCGGAAGCACACTTGAGGTCGGGGAAGGAGTGCTGGGTTCAAAACTTTGCTGCCTGGCAAAGATTTCTGGTTTTTAACAACGGGAGAATTGAGTGGCTTTTCCAGAATCACAAGATGGCGAGTCGGGCTTGGATTCAAACCAGAGTCCCCATTTCCAAACTTGGCAATTCAGGCCATTAGGCCACACCAAGACGCCTTTGTATTTAGCAAAGAAGGTGAAAAACATGGATACAGGGCTCTAAAGTGGAAAAAATCGAGATAATTTGTAAACAAGCCCCGCTTGGAAAGTGGTGCGGGCGCAAGCATCCGCCATAGCAAAAGTACATATATTTTAAATTAACGCAGACACTGCGGCGTAGGAGCGTTGAGAAAGCACTGAAAGCTTGGGACGTGGAAACCGCTGCATTCAGCGGCGCTAACTGGGTTATGAGAAAAACATTAGGCACCTCCAGTCAATCTTTTTTTTTTTTTTTCTTCTTTTATTAAAAAAAAAAAGGACCAGTTTTAACAGGGCGTTTGCTGGATCATAAGAGTGGGAGTGATACTGGTAGGCACCCAGCTGGCACCTGGGTCTGAGCTGCGGGGTAAGGTGTGAACTTGGAGGAGATTGTAAAAGGTAAGAACTACCATATTCACTAGTACAAGATGTTTCACTTTGAAGGACACAAGACATGTGGGGGTATAATGCACCTTCGTCGTGTTTGGCTTTGACATAAGTTGCGAGCGCCCGCCAGAGTGAAAGTGAAAGCACATAGTGGCAGAGGGGAGGGGTAGGCAGGTACGCGCTCCAGATGGCGCCTCGGGTGCTGAAAGCTGGGAGCTGCGCGCGTGAACGTGACTGCAAGTGATAGGCCAGCAGAAGCCTGGAGTAGCACTTTTAAAAGCACTCTACAAAATGTCTCGCAGCGCATGCGCTGCTTCAGCAAGACCTAAAAGGGGGATGAAAAGTGTGTAGTCTAATTTGAGAGTAGTCAATTAAAATGTAATATGTTTGTGTCTCAAATGGAGGAGAGAACGTCCAAAAGTTCCTACTCGTGATTAAGGCCAACACCTAAAGAGAAAGAATCTAATTTGAAGTGGATAGCGCAGCAAATCCAGCTCAGAATGGAAAAATATAAGACCCAAGTATAAAAAATAATGAAAAGATAGGTGTTCTTAAAAGCAAAGAGAAAGTGCGAGAAGCCATAAAAGTAGAAAGCGGCTCAATGCTCATATACAACGTATCGAAAAAAGGAAAGGAGGGTGAGTGTGTAATTGAAAATAAATAGTAAAGTGTGTGCACTAGTTGATAGTCCAGGCTAAAATGAAGACATTTTGGAAAAGGGCTAAAGTAGATGGAGTCAGAAAGTTTTTAATAGGTAGATAAAGGGGAAAGAAAAAGGCATGGAAGAAAAATAGTATGGTGTACTGCAATTGCGACTCATCTTATATAATTGTGATAGAAAATTATTACTGTTTTCAATATCACAACATCGAACACGAGTATAAAGCAATGTCTCAATATAAAAGGGAGAATATTCTAAAACATGTGATTAAGTGAGTCCACATACTGTATGACCTGAAATCCTGAGTCATAATTACACAGGTAAAACAATAGTAACCATGGCAAAAGCAAGTTATGTTGGACCTTAGTCTCCCAGGAAATACTGCATCTCATGATCACAGTTTTAATCTGAGTTCGTCTCAGTTTGAGCTCTCTATTGCCTTCTCGAACACTTGGTGGAATCACGTCTATTCCAAAGAAAGACAGGCAATTGTGTGTACCTTGAGATGGACATGTTGCTGCATGCAGAGCAACCGGATATCTGGCGTCCTGTTGATGTAAAGCTCTCACATGTTCAGTGATTCTGTCCTTCAGTGGTCAGATGGTACTGCCAACATATTGTTTCTTGCAAGCACATTCAATGATGTACTCTACGAATATGATGTGGCAGTTGATATTTTGTATAATGTTGTATTTCTTTTGATTCATACTGGTGAACTCACAGGTTGCATGTTTGGCCCATCTGCACACCCCACAACAACCACACTTATAAAAGCCTAATGTTCGTTGTGTGAGCCAGGTTGGATCATTGGTGGAACGTTGGACGGTTCGACTGAGTCTATTCCAGAGTGTCCTGCCTCTTCTAAATGTGATCTGAGGTTGGGAAGCTATGCAGTCGTTAAGAGATGTATCCACTCTTAAAATACCCCACTGTTTGGCAAGACTTTTTTTCTTATTACTTGACTTAATTAGTTAAAATCTGTAACAAGCCTGACAGGTTGCTTTCATGATGGTTTAGTGGTTTCCAGTCGTAGTGTCTATTCTGTTCACCCGGCCTATCCTATTCTCCGCCTTTGTTTATGGATTTATAAAGCGGTAGCTGCCCTTAGGCTTCCCAGCCTTAAGAGAAACAGAACAGTGATGGTCTAAGTCAGAGTGTCTGCATCGTGAGTTTTTAAGGAAATAGCAGTGTTTGAAGTCTTTTTCTGAATGCTAGTGTAGTTCCCATATTCCCAATAGGCTCTGCGCATTGGAATAACAAACGGTAGTTTAGACGTAGGACTGAGGTCATCTGTTTCTACTGAATATCTTAGACTTAATTAGGTATGCCAGCTCATAGGTCACTAGAAACTTTCTCGAGTGAACAGGAAGGAGTTTAACTTTCCTGAATATACAAGAAGGGATTAGTTTCTGACAACTGCATAAACATGACAACTTTGCTCCCCCTAGATTAAGGAGTATATCTCCAGAGTCGTGTGAAAACAATAGACCGCTATTTCACTCAATCATGCATGCTTAGTATCGCCAGAAGTGCAGAGCAATAGAGAGACTGGCGTTTTCAATAAAAGTTGTTATTTATTGAGCAGTCTTCTTTGTCATGCAAGAGAAATGAATTGCCACAATTGCAATACTTGTCATAAAGTTAAGTGCGTACAGTAAAAGGAGTATTATGAAATAGTACTGTTAAAGCATTTATATGGTTTCTGAGCCATAAGATACTTAAAACGGATAAAATATATACATACTTGAAATCATTGACTAAATGTGCTCAACTGGTGCTTCTAAGATACGCCTATCCTGGTGTACCTAACCCAAGCCTAGTACGTGGGAAGGAGTAACTGAGCTGCAGTTTAAGTTAAGTTTAGTTTTTGCCAAGAATCTGAATCAAGAATTCTCTGAGGATATAATCAGCTCCGTACCTTGGTTATAGAATTAAGGAGGTCTTGTGTCTGTTTCTCAGGACTCTATCTCCCAGCAACCTGCGAGGGTGACTGTAAACACTGGAGCTGGATTTCTCGGCAGGAGAAAAGACCGCGTCTCTCTCAGTGCGTCAATGGGAGGGTCGGCTTCCTTCGGCACTCGCATCAGCTGGGCTTCCGATAAGTAGATAGCCGATCTGCTCCAAACCACCGTGTGTTTGCTTAAGGCAGATGCTGGTGTATTTATACCTGGAAGGTGCAGAGTTTGATGAAAGGTTGGACATAAGACGTCACTAAGAAGTGGCAGTTCTTTTAGGACTACAGGAGTTCTAGGACAAATCAAAACCGAAGCAGGGGGAATTCCCGTGCTGCTGGAGGCTTGGTTTGTTTAAAGAACGCGTTGTACTTTCTAGGAGTCTATGGGAGTAGCCTTGCCGTATTTGGACTGCATAGGCTATGACTAAATATGGATTGGATTCTTATACCTTTTATAAGGATATGGTTTGTTATAACCACATAAGGGTATGAATCGGGAATATTTAAATAGGGTCCTAGATCCGTTTACAACACTAGTTCGTTGTTATTATGCGCATGTCCTTGGGTAGTGTGTTCCACATTTCAAGAACCAAGTGCTTAAAGGACCTTCCTCCCCATCTCATTCTTTTTATTCTGCCCTGTTGCATAAGGAGGTACTGTAAAGACCTTCGGGTCCTACTTGGTGTGTAGTGTTTAACCCGTTTTTTGATTAGTGCCGGGCCTCTGTCATTCATGGCTCTGTGGGCAATACACAGGGCTTTGAACTTAAACCTCGACTGGACTGGAAGCCAGCGAAGTTTACTCAGGGTTGTTCTGGCTGACTGCAGTTTTGGAATTTGTAGCAGGGTCCTGCGGCGTTCTGCACTACCTGCAGCCGGTTAATAATGTCTTTTGGGGCGCCCAGATATAGAGAGTTCCCGTAGTCCAGCTGTGACCAGAATAATGCTTGGACCACAATTCTACGGGATTGTTCAGGTAAAATAGGAAGGATTTTTCGACACTTATGGAGTAGGCCGAAGCATTTGCCGGAGAGTTTCTTTTCTTGGATCTCCATGTTAAGATTTTCGGCTAGCCAAATACCCAAATAGACTTCTTGATGGTATATAGTGTATAACCCCTCCTCATAAATCTATGTCCGAGAAACATTTTTGGAAATCAGTCTCCTCACTACAGTTCCTTTTGGCCCTCATAAATTCTCTGTAAGGAATTGCATTAATCTGGTGTCCAGGGTGAGAACTGATCGAGAACTGGGATTGCATTGCACGACGTTTCTTTGCGACAGAGTTTGCTGTGCAATTTGTCTGCCTTTATGTAGAGTTCTATATCCAAGAAAGTAATTTTGGAAAAACTGGATTCCATGGTAAATGTTATGTCTAGATTGTTACAGTTCAGGTGGGCATAGAAATATTAAGTTTTTCTTGTGTGCCTGACCAAAGCAACAGACAGTCATCTATGTACCAACCCCAATAGATGATGGAGTCAATCCACAGTGCTCCCTTGCTGCCCCAAATCCATCCAGCTTCCAAAGTGCCTATGAACAAATTCGCAAAGGACAGCGCAAATTTGGACCCCATGGCTACTCCTCTGACTTGTTTGTACCACCGTTTGTCAAAAATAAAAAAATTGTTATCCAAAATCAGGTTCATCATGGAGATGAGCAGGGTTGTGTGTTACCATTGTGTCTCCGGTCTGTTGTGTAGAAAGTGAGTGACTGCGCGTAGGCCAAGATCTGGTTTGATGCTGGTGTACAGGGATACCACTTCTAAGGTAGCTAAGATCATTCCTGGTTGCCATTGTAAATCCGCTAGAATACTCAAAATGTGTTTGGTATCTTGGATAGTGTTTGGTATCTTGGATATATGATGGTAAGTTACGTACGATTGGACCAATGAACACATCCACATAATCCGCTATCCTCTCGGTGGGGCCACTATCCCAGAGACGATAGGTCTGCCAGGAGGGCAAGGTAGATGTTTGTGTATTTTTGGTAGAGTGTATAACCAAGGGAAGGTAGGTCTAAATACTTTCATATAGCAATGCTCATCTTCATCCAATAAACCTGCAGTGTGCCAATCTGCCGAAAGTTTGTTGATTTTAAGTGTGAGAGGACCTGTTGGTGTTATATGTTAGTAATTCGTAGTAGGTGATGACTTGTAGTTGGGTTAAAATCTCCTGATTACAATAATCACGATTCATAACTGACATTCCCACATTTGTCCGCCTCCCTGATCAGAATGTCATCATCAGTACTAAGAGTCTTAAGTGCTAGGCGTTCGCCTAAAGCAAAATTGTCCTTGTGTCTGTATCTTTTTTTGTTTCGTTTAGTGTCATGTTTGGCGGTCTTCCTTCTTGTAAAAGGAGTCTATCTGGTTTTCCCCAGGGAGGGTGGGTGTCCATTTAGATTTGGATCTGAAACCACTGGCTAAAGTGTAGTCTGTGTCGATATTCAACTCCTCTAGGATAGTTCCATGTCGTACGGTGGTTGTTGGTCATCTGTAATTGATGAGTGCAATTGTTTGGCTTGTATATCATGTATAGTTTGTACATTAGACGCACAGTCACTGTAGATTTTCTTGGTGCTTTTATTCATAGTAGGGTTACAAGAAAAATGTTTATTTATTTTTAGACCTCTGAAGAATTTAAAAACGTCAATTTTCAGTGTACAATTATCACCCGATTCATATGGGTTAAAGCTTAAACCTTTGCTAAGAAGGGAGATCATAGCTGGAGATTGCAATTTGGAAGACAGATTGACTACCTTATACTTCTCTATCTTGTGTGTCTATTTGTTCTTCACGTCCCCTGACCTCAACTTCTTTTTGTACTCTTCTTTGTCCTGCTCTCTTCACTCTACGGATCTTATGTCTTGCCTGCCTTGTGTTTGTTGTGTTTTGTTCCCCTTCCTTATTCTTTGTACCTCTCTTAAAAAAGACAACTTATTTAGTTTTGCACCAGATGGAGTTTCAACTTCACTCTCACTGGTATGGTGGTGCTCAAAGATGTTGAGAAGGCAGAGAATAGGATTGGCCGGGTGAACAGAATAGACACACTAAGACTGGAAACCACTAAACCATCACGAGAGCAACCTGTCAGGCTTGTCACAGATTTTAACGGTTTAAGTCAAGTAATAAGAAAAAGTCTTGGCAAATTTGGGGTATTTTAAGAGCGGATACATCTCTTAACAACGGTATAACTTCCCAACCTCAGATCACATGTAGGAGAGGCAGGACACTCGGGAACAGACTCTTGTTGCATCGTTGGTGGAACGTGGGACAGTCGGACTGACTCTCACAACGAACATTAGGCTTTTATAAGTGTGGTTGTTGTGGGGTGTGCAGATGGGCGAAACATGGAATCTGTGAGTTCACCAGTATGAATCTAAAGGAATGCAACATTAGACAGAATATCAACTGCCACACCATATTTGTGGTGTAAATCATTGAATGTGCTTGCAAGAAACAATATGTTGGCAGTACCATCCAACCACTGAAAGACAGAATCACTGAACATGTGAGAGCTTCACATCAGCAGGGCACCAGATATCCGGTTGCTCTGCATGCAGCAACATGTCCATCTCAAGGTACACACAAATGCCTGTCTTTCTTTGGAATAGACGTGATTCCACCAAGTGTTTGAGGTGGCAATAGAGAGGTCAAACTGAGACGAACCGAGACAACCTGGATCATGCTCCTTCACACAGTGGAACTCTGATTAAACTGTGATCATGAGATGCTTTTGCTATGGTTACTATTGTTTCACCTGTATAATTATGACTTAGGATTTCAGGTCATCCAGTATGTGAACTCACTTAATCACGTTTTAGAATATTCTCCCTTTTATATTGGGACATTGCTTTATACTCATGTTCGATGTTATGGTGATATTGAAAACCGTAATCCTTTTCTACCACAATTCTATAAGTTGAGTCGCAATTGCAGTACACCATAATATTTTTCTTCCATGCCTTCTTCTTTCCCCTTTATTATTTTATCTTTAACTACTTGTAACTATCTATTTAAAACTTTCTGACTCCATCTACTTTAGCCCTTTTCCAATCTTCATCACCATGAGTAGGAACTTTTGGACGGTCTCTCCTCCATTTGAGACACAAACATATTACATTTTAATCAACCACTCTCAGATTAGATTACACGCTTAATACACTATTCATCCCCCCTTTTTAATAATCTGATTTTGTTGGATCTTTTTTGTTATCCACACAGGTATCAATAAAGTTTAGAACTATGTAAGGTCCGCATTCTAGTTGTTCGTCGCTCTTCGCGTATTTAAACCATTTCCGGTTTTAGTAGCTTTTCCGCACTCTAAGCATTCGTTACAGAGGAGACCACGAGTACTTAACAGCGCAACCGCTGGTGGTAAGAACACCACCTAAGTTCATAGATAGAATAGCAGATATTATAGTAACTTTGAGTTAATCTCAGGCTAATTATTATAGGAGTAATTTTGCAACGAGGACTCTTGATTTACTTGGAACACTCGCTGCGTTTTGCAATCTGACCAGATCACCAATATCCATGGTAAGGTTTAGTTAGTGAGTTCTCTGTCTTTTCTGTTGTAGTATGAGAGGATTTAGTGTATCTTAGTTTTACATTTATCCGCTTATAGATTCGACTGCACTGTTCTCACATACTGTCCACGCTAAATTTTGCGTTTTAAAGCCTCAGCCAGCAGAGGAGTAAGCGCTCCCATTTTCATATTTTGACTAAACCTCCGCCTTGTTATATTTATTCACTCATATCCGCCCTTGTCCTTTTCTCATGTTGTTCCCTTATTCTTTCATATATTACCTTTTGTCTACTTCGTATTCAGGTAGCTTTTTTGCTTTTTACCTTCGTGATATGCGGGCACACTAGTTTTTAATTTTCGAACTGGGCCTTTTTTTCCCTTCCTGATCCGGGGCCGTTGCCTTCTACCTATACTGTTGTTTTCCTTTCTCTTCAGCCAGCCGGGTTGGAATTATCACCGGCAGAGCAATTACCTTTTGTCTACTTCGTTTTCAGCCACGTGGAAGTCGCAAGAGTAATTCCATAAGCGACGAAACACGTGTTGGCTGGTTTTTAGTTTGCTCTTGATGAATAAGTCATGAACTTTGTTATGAACTCTTTTTAGATGTGGACATTGACATTACCTCATAGTGTTTGACATCTCAATTTACGTGTGCCCAGGTCTATGCGTTTCAAAATTGCTTTTGAGGACGACTGCATTGCAGCCTGGTCCAGTTTTCCTGCTCCCGCTAACCCCTCAACCATGGTACACAGGTAGCATATAATTCTTCCTCTTCCAGACTAGTCTCCCCTGTTCTTCCTCCAGAGCATGTGGTAAATGTGAGTGGTGATAAACATAGACAAGCATTTGCAATGCAATAGGTCTCGCATTAGGAAAGTTTGAGCTATTGGTATTGTAAATGACACATTTTTTATTTACGTGTTGTTTTGGAAAATAGTGAATTGAATAGCTTTGTCATTTACAATGCCAATAGTTTTAACTTTAGCAAATGTGACACCTATAGCATTTGTAATGCAATATGTGTTGTTTTTACGTGACTTAGATGTATTGATATTACAAATAATTTTTTTTTTTTTTAATACTTAAATAAAAGTTATTGTAATTTATAATGGCAATAGCTTTTGTTAATTATTTTTGTGAAGATTATGTTCATTGTATTTTATTGTGATGAAAATCCAAGAACAGAAGTGAACAATTACATATTTTTGTGACATTTGTAATGAAGCTTGAAACCTTGAGAGAACATATTTGAACCAGTTGTTGAATGGTTGCAAAGATTGATGCTGTGGTAGCGCATAGTGATGTTGTGGTACCCCTGAGTGATGCTCTGGTGGTGCTGAGTGATGCTGTGGTGATGCGATTGATAGAGTGTGTGCGATAGATAGATAGAGGGAGGGCGATAGATAGATAAAGGGAGGGCGATAGATAGAGGGAGGGCGATAGATAGAGTGAGGGTGATAGAGAGACAGAAGGGTGATAGACAGATAAAGTGTATTTATGTTGCATTGAGTAGAGTGTAAGTATGAGGCATGTAATTATATGGCACTGAGTGGTAATATGGGCTTGTATATTGTATTCAGTAGAGTGTAATTGTGTGCCGTGTAATTATGTGGCACTGAGTGGTATTTGGAGTGTATGTTGCATTGAGTGCAGTGTAACTATGTAGCGTGTAATTATGTGGTAATATGGGGAGTGTGTGTTGCATTCAGTATAGTGTAATTATGTGGTGTGTAATTATGTGGCACTGAGTGGTATTGTGTGGAGTGTGTGTTGCATTCAGTAGAGTGTAATTATGTGGCACTGAGTGGTATTTGGCGTGGATGTTGCATTGAGTGCAGTGTAATTATGTGGCGTGTAATTATGTGGCACTGAGCGGTATTTGGAATGTATTTTGCATTGATTTCATTGTAATTATGCAAACAAAGTGGCGGGCATATGTTTTACCATTCTCAGATGGCTACGTAAAATTGTCTGGATGTTGCCACCTACCACCCAGAAGACCGTAGTCAATGCCTTAGTAACTTCTCGGCTTGACTACGGTAACATCTTGTACCTGGGTGCAAACAAAGCAGTAGTAAGACGCTTGCAACTGGTACAAAACGCTGCGGCCAGACTGCTTTGTAGAATCCCCAGACACGCCAGGATTACTAAACATCTTAGGGACCTTCACTGGCTCAGGGTTGAAAACCGGATTCGCTTTAAAACCCTGAGCTATCTGTTTAAAATCAAAGCTGGGACCGCTCCCAAGTATCTTCAAGATCTTGCCAAGCCCTACCTTCCCAATCGCAATCTTCGTTCAGGTACATCAGCGACCTTTACGGTACCCAGGTATAAACGGGCTAGAATGGGCGGGAGATCCTTTTCATATCTGGGTCCAACTCTTTGGAACACATTGGCCACCCAAATATGCAAAGAAGAAAACTACTGGAACTTTAGAAAAAGTGTAAAGACCTGGTTGTTCGATAAATAAATACTCTCGGATTTGTTCTCTCTCTAGCTGTGCCCTGTGTTTTGCTAATTCGGCGCCGGGAAACCCTTTGTGGGTAGCTGTGCGCCTTATAAATACTATAAAATAAATAAATAAATTATGTGGCACTGAGTTGTATTTGGAGTGTATGTGGCATTGGTGCAGTGTAAATATGTAGCATATAATTATAATAATAATAATAATGATAATAAGTCATTTGTTAAGCGCCTGGTTACACAGAAAACAGTGTGTCCCCGCGCTGAAAGCTGCTAAGATTTCCAAAGACAGATGGCAAGAAAGAGCCATTTAAGGGAGAAATTACATCATGGGAAACAGATATGTCTTAAGTTTACTTCTAAATCTCGTTTCCGAGGGTTCCATACGAAGATGTAATGGAAGTCCATTCCATTGTTTAGGGGCCAAGTAACTGAATGAGCGGCCGCCCATTCTGGCCCTTTTGACTCGAGGAAGTTTGAACACCATCGTACCGGAAGATCTTAGATTCCGGGTAGGACGATGTATAATAAGGAGATTTTTAAGATCATCTGGACCTTTTCCTTGAGCAATACGATGTACAAAACAAAGGACTTTGAACTTGATTCGTTCCCTAACTGGGAGCCAATGAAGCTTTGCCAGCGCGGTTTTCCCGGAGGCTCTTCGAGGCATCCCAAGCACAAGGCGTGCGGCAGCGTTCTGGACGCATTGAAGCTGGTGAAGGCCTTTCACACTCAAGCCTGCTAGCAGGACATTTCCATAATCAAGGTGAGGGGTCACCAGAGCATGGACAATAGTCTTCCTGGCGCTTATGGGAAGAAGATTCAAAATCTTCAGAAGGACCCTTAGTACGCTGAGACACCTTCCTGTCACCTTGCTGACGTGTGACTTTAAAGAAAGATCCGAATCAAGCATAACGCCAAGATTTCTTACCGAATCCACAGGAGTGGGCGGGCTACCCAATTCCTTGGGCCACCACCTATGAGACCAGGCGGATACTGCTTTCCCCACCACTAACAGTTCAGTTTTATCGCCATTAAGGCGCAAGCAGTTATTGTTCATCCATGATGTTACTGATGATAAGCAGTTGGAGAAGTTGGTGGCCTCATCACTGTGGTCGGGCGAAAGCTTGAGTATTAGTTGCGTGTCATCAGCGTAACTAACAATGGTCACCCCAAATGCTTCCACCACGTGAGCCAGGTGTTCCATATAGATGTTGAACAAAGTAGGGCTCAAGCTTGAGCCCTGAGGAACCCCATGGCTTACCTTGCTAATGGATGACCTAAAGGGTGGGCAGTGAATTTGGAAACTCCTATGATGTGGCACTGAGTGGTATTGTGTGGAGTGTGTGTTGCATTCAGTAGAGTTTAATTATGTGGCGTGTAATTATGTGGTACTGAGTTTTATTTGGAGTGTATGTTGCATTGAGTGCAGTGTAATTATGTGGCGTGTAACTATGTGGCACTGACTGTTATTTGGAGTGTATGTTGCATTGAGTGCTGTGTAATTATGTAGCATATAATTATGTGGCACTGAGTGGTATTGTGTGGAGTGTATGTTGTATTCAGTAGAGTGTAATTATGTGGTGTGTAATTATGTGGCACTGAGTGGTATTTGGAGTGTATGTTGCATTGTGTAGAGTTTAATTATGTTGCATATAACTGTGGCACTGAGAGGTATTTGGATTGTCTGTTGTATTGAGTGCAGTGTAATTATGTAGCATATAATTATGTGGCACTGAGTGGTATTTGGAGTGTCTGTTGCATTGAGTGCAGTGTAATTATGTGGCACTGAGTGGTATTTGGAGTGTATGTTGTATTCAGTAGAGTAAAATTATGAGGCGTGTAATTATGTGGTACTGATTGGTATTTGGAGTGTATGTTGCATTGGGTGCAGTGTAATTATGTGGCGCGTAACTGTGGCACTGAGTTATTTAGAGTGTATATTGCATTGAGTGCAGTGTAATTATGTGGCGTGTAATTATGGGGCACTGGGTGGTATTTTGAGTGTATGTTGCATTGAGTGCAGTGTAATTATGTGGCGTGTAATTACGTGGCACTGAGTGGTATTTGGAGTGTATGTTGCGGTGAGCGCAGTGTAATTATGAAGCATATAATTATGTGGCACTGAGTGGTATTGTGTGGGGAGTGTCTGTTGTATTCAGTAGAGTGTAATTGTGTGGCGTGTAATTATGTGGCACTGAGTTGTATTGTTTGGAGTGTATGTTGCATGAGTGCAGTTTAATTATGCAGCTTATAATTATGTAGCACTGAGAGGTATTGTGTGGAGTGTCTGTTGCATTCAGTAGAGTGTAATTGTGTGGTGTGTAATTATGGGGCACTGAGTGGTATTTGGAGTGTATGTTGCATTGTGTGCAGTGTAATTATGTTGCATATAACTATGTGGCACTGAGTGGTATTTAGAGTGTATGTTGCATTGAGTGCAGAGTACTTATGTGGAGTTTAATTATGTGGCACTGAGTGGTATTTGAAGTGTATGTTGCATTGAGTGCAGTGTAATTATGTAGCATATAATTATGTGGCACTGAGTGGTATTGTGTGGAGTGCGTGTTGCATTCAGTAGAGTGTAATTATGTGGCGTGTAATTATGTGGTACTGAGTGGTATTTGGACTGTATGTTGCATTGAGTGCAGTGTAACTATGTAGCATATAATTATGTGGCACTGAGTGGTATTTGGAGTGTACGTTGCATTGAGTGCAGTGTAATTATGAGGCGTGTAATTATGTGGCACTGAGTGGAATTTGGAGTGTATGTTGCGGTGAGTGCAGTGTAATTATGAAGTATTTAATTATGTGGCACTGAGTGGTATTGTGTGGGGAGTGTATGTTGTATTCAGTAGAGTGTAATTATGTGGCGTGTAACTATGTGGCACTGAGTGGTATTTGGAATGTATGTTGCATTGAGTGCAGTGTAATTATGTTGGGTGTAATTATGTGGCACTGAGTGGTATTTTGAGTGTATGTTGCATTGTGTGCAGTGTAATTATGTTGCATATAACTATGTGGCACTGAGTGGTATTTGGAGTGTTTCGTTGCATTGAGTGCAGTGTAATTATGTGGCGTGCAATTATGTGGCACTGAGTGGTATTTGGAGTGTATGTTCCATTGCAGAGTGTGTGAGGGTGCTGAGTGTGGGGAATGGTGGCATGCTGCGCTTTAGATGAATATGTTTAAAAGTAAAGTGTGCCACTGCGATTGCTACAATAGTTAATTGTGGTTGCGTTAACAATTGATGTGTGCACTGATGGCTGGTGGTGTGTGTGCCTGTAGAAATGGTGCACTGATGGCTGGTAGCGTGTGCCTGGTGAAAGCGTGCACTGACGGCTGGTGGTGTGTGTGGGCCTGGCCGGCTGGTGGTGTGTGTGTGCCTGGTGAAAGCGTGCACTGACGGCTGGTGGTGTATATGCCTGGTGAATGCGTGCACTGATGGCTGATGGTGTCTGTGCCTGGTGCCGCTCGCTTTCAGGTTTCTTGCCTGTCATTCATCCCTGCCGCTACAGGAGTAGCTCGCTGTTTCTCCATTGCTCCAGCCCTTGGTGAAGAGGAAGCAACACCGTCTGCGTGGCCGCAGAGGAGGCGCGAGGCGCGGTTCCGGGACTGCGAGGCTCAGCCTTCAATTCCACCAGCTGTTGCCTCTTCCCGTGTGAGCCGCGCCCCCTCCCAGTGCCCGCCCACCAAGCAGCTCTTAACCTCTCGCGGCCCCCGCTACGCGGGTGCCGCTCGCTTTGAGGTTTCTTGCCTGTCATTCATCCCTGCCGCTACAGGAGTAGCTCGCTGTTTCTCCATTGCTCCAGCCCTTGGTGAAGAGGAAGCAACACCGTCTGCGTGGCCGCAGAGGAGGCGCGAGGCGCGGCTCCGGGACTGCGAGGCTCAGCCTTCAATTCCACCAGCTGTTGCCTCTTCCCGTGTGAGCCGTGCCCCCTCCCAGTGCCCGCCCCCCTCTCACCTGATAGTGTTTTTAAGCAGGACTATAGACGCGCATCGCGGGACGCGCGCGGGTCGTAGCCCGGGCCAAGGGCGGGCCCGTTGTTGCCCGTTAGTGACCGGTAGAGACCGGACCGGGCCACCCCCCTTTTCATTCCGGAAACCCCAGCTAGTAGACCACAATCATGCCGCCGAAAACCAGGAGTACCACAAAGACCAAATCCAAGAACGCCCAGGAGGTAGCACAGATAACTGGGCCTATTGACCTATTCATTAAACGGACACATGAGGTAATCAATCAGAGCATCTCCCTTCTCGAAAAGAGAGTGTCACTGGACCTCATGAATGCGAAATGATCGTCCCTAGGTACCTTAGCAACCGCCACTTCCCCCATTCACCTTGTGTCCCAAAATTGTTCCCTTCCCGTGACCGTGTCAGCTCCCGACATTAACACAGTTCCATCCATAGTAGATCTATCCGTAACACAGTCCGAGTCTGACCTATCATTAACCTCAGACAACTTAGAGGCAACCCCTGATTTGGCGGCTTGTCAAACTCAGGAAGAATCCCAGACCTACACAACCTTGCACCTTCGAGGAGAAAGGGAAGGAGCCATCCCCAAACTAGGCAGCACAAAACCCACTGATAATGCAGCAGCTATGGCTCCTTGTTCAGGTCATGTCATAGACCACCTAAACCACACACCACAATCCCTCCAACAAAATACACTACTCCCTCCTGTAGCTAACTTCCCTCCTTCCACAATCCCCACTGAGGCTACTGACAACCTCTGCAGAACATGTAAAGTTACCTCACAAGTTCTAACCACAACAAAAGACCTTCTGTTCCAGTATCTGAAACCTATCCAACTAAGCATCAGAAACCTGGAAGCACAGCTGGCCATACTTTCTGCAACACTTCTCGAGACCAATATATGCATAGAAAAAAAGGGGCAGCTAAATGTCCCGCAGTCTTCCAAAACTTATTCTCAACCACAACCACCCAAAGTAACAAAACGACCAAATCCGACCACCCTACCCCCAAAAAACCAAAAACAAAATACTACGAATCAAAGTTCACAAAATACAACGCCCCGACCACAGCAGATTAAAAACACCGTGGTACCGAACCAACAAACATCTAACACAGGCTCGGTTACCTTAGTTACTCCAGGACCCGCGACAAATAATCCCAGCAAACCTCACTCTACAAAAAACACAACACCACTCCCACCAAAATCAGCGGTCCCCCAGCCTTCTCCCAAAAATATCCCCCAAAAAACACCAACATCCAGACGCCCAGCTCACCTGCCTCCAGAAGCCACCCCATACACAATAGTACTTACCGGTGTACCAGAACTAACCGACGATACACCTGAAACTGCATGGTCACTTAAGAACAAGGTCATGCAATGGCTAAGTATCAACAGACCACTAGAATCCCATCACTCGGGAGGGATCTCCACAGTCCGCAGGGTAGTATGGGTAGGCAAAACAACAAAAACGACCCGCAGAGACTGTATTATAGTAACATGCAGAGACCCCTCCACAGTGGATTATATCTGCGCCTGGCCCGCGCTGGAAAAAAAGGGGGGAATTGATGCTCGGCATCTCTCTTTCTTTTATCCTCCAGCGAGACAACATCGCTATACCCCACCCTGGAACTGGCACCAGACCCCTAAAGGACCATGGAAGCAGATGGGGTATACCTACGACCACGAAAGCAGAAATGCCCCGAGAGATTGGCCAAGGCAATACTGGCAAGATAGACCCCTTCAATCATACGAAGGCTGGCAGGGCTTTCCAACGCTAAACCGCTTCGACTGCCTTGAGATCGTCGATTGACCATTCAGGGTTGAACCTAGGAATACAAACACCATTACCATACCACAACAAATCCAATCCAGCAGCGAGTACCCTCGGAGCCCATACCCTGCAACCATAAAAACCCATTCCTGGATACCTTAACTGTCTCCCCTAGTACCTCTAACAATGTTATCCACACAACCTCCACAGATCCAGATGGAATCCCCACTGGCTCACACCACCACCAAATCAGAATTCTTAAAGTTTCTTCTAACTCCCCACAGGTCCAAATACACCAACCGATAGAAACCCAGACTTTGAATACCTAGTCAGTTACACCTCACTCCTCCACAGACCCCACTAACCTGAGTTTCTCCACTGCATACTGGAACATTGCAGGCTTGTCCTCAAAAATAACACTGGGGTTATGGCTCGACACAGCCAGGGAACATCAGATACTGTGCCTTCAAGAAACATGGTGCACAATCCCACTACACCTTGGGGATATAAAACTCTCTTCACCCCAGCAGTGCAGGGAAATATGGGTAGATCAAAGGGGGGGCTCACGACTTATGTTGCCAACACCCTCCCCATCAGAGTGAAATTACTAAAGGAATCCCCAACATTCCAAATTATGCAAATTATGCAGATAACAGCATCCAAAGACAATAACTATATTTTTATAAATTACTACAACAACTCTGGAACCTCGGACTGCTTGTCAAATCTAGAAGAGATCGCCACATTTCTATCTTCGTTTCAAAACGATAACAATACATCTACAACTCATATAATCTGGGGTGGTGATTTCAACTTCCCTTTGTGCCCAAACCACAAAAACGGAAACTGTGGACTCCAAAACGAACTTGGTAACCCTATACCCCACTTCGCCCACTCGATATGTGGAAACAAACTCAACGATATCCTATTTTCTTTAGATCTGGACTACGCGAATGAATTGGTTGTCCCGCAGCAGGATTTTTTTTACCTACTTTCCATGGGTGAGGCTACTCTACAACCATAGACCACATAATAGCCTCACATTCACTTAAAGGGCAATTAGCGAACTTTGAAATAGGGACAAATCCAACAAGTGACCACTAACCGCTCAGTATAAAAATCAACATCAAACTGGTAAAAGTCCACCCTGTAAAGTCGAGCTCCCTTAACCAGCAAACACTGTCCATGAACAAACTGAATGGGTATACAGTTAAGTGGGCCAAGATCGACCCGGAAGAGGTGACACAGAGGGTCCTTGAAAAAACCGAACAATGGCTATCCAAATGCATGTCTCTGGAGGCACCACCCCAAATAATCGTCAGCTGCTTCCAAAGTATCCAGGAAACAATTAGGGATGAGCTATTTGTCAACTTAAAAAACAAGATTAAGTCCCCTACCACGAGATGGTTCGACACCGCTTGTCGGAAGGCACTTTCATCTCTTAAAGAAGCCCTGCATAAACCTACGAGAGACCCCCAGGAAATCTCTCACCTAAGAAAAGCATACAACTCTGCCAGGAAAGACCGCAAAAAACAAATTAAACAAGACCTTTGGCTACGATTACACGACAGTGCCCGAAGAAAAGACAGCACCTCATTCTGGCAAGTCATAAGATCTCCTTTCTTGGCCAATAGCACACAAACCGAACATCTTGATGTGGCAATAACCGAGGAAGACTGGGTTTCCCACTTTGCCAAAATCTTTGGAACACCCTCAGACCCCGTAACAGATAATCCAACACACGAGGTCCAGCCAACGAGAAACAACACCTATCCGATTAAGATATACTTCCACCTTAACGAAATCGCAAAAGCAATCAGGGCTTCTAAAACTGGCAAGGCCCCTGGCCCTGACGGTGTTCCAATGGACTTGTTCCTCCATGATGTAGACTTTTGGTCGCAGATAATCACCCGGGTCATGTCAGCAGTAACTTCGGTCGGCCTCTTCCATTCATGGTCAACATCAATCCTCTTACCCATTTTCAAAAAAGGCGACCGCAACGATCCCGCATGCTACAGACCAATCTCCCTTCTGGACTCCATGGGTAAGATTGCAGGTCGAGTACTCCTGGACCGATTACAATCTTGGGCCCGGGAGAATAACATCATAACCGACCTGCAATATGGTTTCCAGAAGGGACTCGGGACCGTGGAGCAGGCCCTCAATCTTGTTCTCCTGGCTGGTAAATACGCTCACGCCAAAGGAGGTAACATCTATGTCGTCTATGTAGTCTATGTCGACTTAAGTGCGGCATTTGACTGCGTCCAGCATGCAAAACTCTGGCAAACACTAAGCGATCTTGGTGTGGATCCCCCGATAATAACCTTCCTACGAGAACTCTACTCCAATGCTGTAGGCCGAGTAAGATTCGGTACCAGCGGCGAACTGTCCCGTCCATTTCAAATAACGAAGGGAGTAAGACAGGGATGTGTACTGGCTCCCTTCCTGTTCAACCTTTATACAAACGGGCTTGAACAGGCCATGCTGGAAGGGAGTCAGGACCTACCCCAGATAAATCATCGCCCGATACCCACATTGTTGTATGCTGACGATTCAGTCATTTTAGCACGGACATTAAACCAACTCCAGATACAAATCAATAAATATGCAGCATTCACTCACTTGGTCTTAAAATAAACATCAAGAAAACTTTCACAATGCACATCGGTCCCAGGATCAAAAACCCCAAATCAATAATGGTTGATAACAACAAACTGGAGAAAACCCCAGTCTACCCATACCTGGGAATCCTAGTGGACGATGCAATGAATTGGCGAAAGGCAATCGAAGCCAGGAATCTCCACTTTCGTCGTGCAACATCTTCATTAACCTCCTTCTCGAGGAAATTGGGGAAACCTGCGCCACCTGAACTCCTGACCATATACTATGCAAAGTGCCATACTGTGGCCACCTATGGGGCTGGAATCTGGGGTCACGGACGTATCGACCAGCTACAGGTCACTGAAAATGCCTTCATAAAATACATTTTAGCCCTCCCTCAAAGTTCCCCGATACTAGCTTCACACCGGGAGCTCGGCATGGAATACATAATTGACACCATCCGATGCCAGCCTATCCTACTGTGGCATTGAATATGGTGCAACCCTGTATGTCACCTAACTCGCTCCCTCATCACTGACTGTTTAGCCCTGACAAAATGGCGAAAAATCCCGTGGCTAACTTATATATGCAACTTCTTTAAAGACCTGGATCGCGAGTCCTATTTTGTAGAACCTCCTTCAGTGGAAGACATTTCCAGGAAACAGTTAAAGTTAATGTGCATGGGCCATTTGAGGGATCTACGGAACCAGGCAAAGATCACAAAACCGCTAAACGAAAAAATCTGTGCCCAACAGACTGGGAAATGTATACAGCCTTATCTGACGTACTTTTTATCTAATCACGAAAAGTTTTTATTAACAAGACTACGCTTTAACATTTTTTTCCGTTTAGTTTCATTTCCGGAAACACACAACTGGTCGCGCAACTTGATGAAATGTCCCTGTGACGGAACCTCCCCACAATCTACGATCCACGTTGTTCTATTCTGCAAATACTATAAATTACCAAGGAAAACGTGGATTATCCCGATTCTCAGAACCAGTGGATACAGACAAAGCTATCCTGCATTTCTTTACTTGCAATCTCTGAAATCGCTACATGAAGCTAAACTTATAGTGACTTTTCTTAAAGCAGTCTTAATAATACGTCGTAATGTTTCTAGTCAACCCAGAACTGTATAGAACTGTATAACCTATTTTTTCTACCTAAAGTATCCTTTTATCTGACTTATTTTATCTTACTCATGTGTGTTCATATTCTTTAGTATGTACTTTTTATGATTATTCAAATTGATAATCGAATAAAAGTTGATGAAACTGAAACTGAAGCCTGGTGAGAGTGTACACTGAGGGCCGGTGGTGTGTATGCCTGGTGAAAGCGTGCACTGATGGCTGGTGGTGTGTGTGTGCCTGGTGAAAGCGTGCACTGATGGACGGTGGTGTGTATGCCTGGTGAAAGTGTGCACTGATGGCCGGTGGTGTGTATACCTGGTGAAAGCGTGTACTGATGGCTGGCGGTGTGTGTGTGTGTGTGTGCCTGGTGAAAGTGTGCACTGACGGCTGGTGGTGTGTATGCCTGGTGAAAGCGTGCACTGATGGCTGGTGGTGTGTGTGCCTGGTGAAAGCGTGCACTGAGCGCTTGGACGCCCACGGGCAACAACTGCGCTCTACAAATCCACAAGTTTACTGACGGCCGGTGGTGTGTATGCCTGGTGAAAGCGTGCACTGACGGCTGGTGGTGTGTGCCTTGATATGAAAAACGGGTGTCACGGTCTAAATCCTTCCTTCTGAAAACCGGGTCAGAAGGAAGGAGTTAGACAGTGACACCCGTTTTTCATATCAAGGACACAACGCCTCACCGATCATATTAACGCTGTATAAATAATCAATACAGAGATCTAAGAATTATCTCGATATTGGCTGAGTCTGCAGACCACCAATACTACGTATATAGGACTAGGTACCCAAGAGGAGCCTTCATTG
Source organism: Lissotriton vulgaris (assembly GCF_964263255.1). Lineage (NCBI taxonomy): Eukaryota > Metazoa > Chordata > Amphibia > Caudata > Salamandridae > Lissotriton > Lissotriton vulgaris. The sequence continues at coordinate 187,657,316 of NC_141690.1, read as the reverse complement.
TGGTCAGTGTGTTCTGTTTCATATTGGTATAGGTACCACTATCGTTGTACCCTTACAGGGACGGATGTTGTGAGTAATAAACCAGGGAATACTATATTACTGTGTATTTCAGTCCGACAGAACCATTATTATTGTTCTATGCTTCAACCACTTTGCTTTTGGTTGGGCAGTGTCAATAAAATGACATTCCTGGGCTTCCATGTGAGACATTGGTGAATCAAAAACACACAAAGGTAATGGGAGGAATGCTTGCTAATAGTCTAATCACTGCAATTGCTCCATGAAGTATTCCAAACAATCTTTCTTTGGCCACCATACCACCTCAGATTAGACCTAGCCATATGCAAATCAGCTTGGTCCTGCTCCAGTAGGAACAGTCCAGCCTACACTGCCATGCCAGGTCCTCTCTGAAACGGAACACAACCAACCCAAAACTAGTTTCAGCCTTTTTCAGGTGCAGCTTAGTTCCGGCGGCACAGTGTGGACGGGAACCAAGTTTGGGCATACTCTTGGCCGCTTAGTGTTACTTAAAAAACATCCACATAAGGGAGCATTGCTTGTAAATAATCTTACTATTGGCAGTCACTCAGAGTAGCATTCTAGCCCATATACAGTTGTGAGCTGGTTCAGGAAAGGGAGTGGACCTTCCCTGCATCTTGGTGCTCCACGAAAAGTTTAAACTATAAACTGCTTTGACCACAGCTAGAGGTACATTTTGTAAGAAGCCATAATTCTTAAACACTTAAGTTCTCAGTCTATGCTATCTAGCAAGTGGCAACTGCAAGGTTGAGTTTAAAATAGTTTTATCATCAACCCTTGCTCATTAAAGATTACTTTCAGGGACTATGTTGCTAAGGAAAATATGTCTGATTCACCTAGAGTCAGTGAAGCTTTATACAAATTTGGTGTTGGTGTCTTTTTTGTTCTAGGTTTTGGAGTTCTTGAAAATACTGTTCTATTAACCATTTGGTAAGAAGTCCACCAGCTGCATCCTCGAGCTGTATTTTATTGCATCTTCGATTTGTATTCCAGGAACGTCATGAGCACAGTAAGTAACATCAACCTCATGGCCAACTGATGTTGGCATATTTTTGTTTGTTTTTCAGTGATACAGAACCTGTCTGTATGCATGTGTGCAGCGCTATAGGCCACCATGAATGCTAAGTGGGAAGGCAAAGATAGCAAAACATTAATTTACTGTCTTAACCTTCTGATTTAACTTAATTAACTAAGTGCTGAAAATGTCAAAATGTAAGCAGCTCTAATTACCAGGGAAGGTATTGTCTTCTCATGCTAAACTTCTTTTCCATAGAATACTGACATTCCATTGGTATCATCCATTTCTGCTGGCTTTGTTTTAAAGGGGCTCCCTTTTCATTAAATCTTTTAATAATGACCTGAAAAGATGCACGACCCTCTGTACCCAAGGTTTGCTTTACACACCCAGATCAATTGCCCAACCCGAACTTCAAAAAGAAAGTGACTGAAAGCGAGCCAACCACTCATAAGGTGGGTGGCACCAAAATAACCTGTAACAAAACAAAAAGTTGTCAAATGATAATAAAAATTGAGTATGGTCACGGAAATGCCGAACTGCTTCCAGTACACATAAGAGTTTCACCAAATTAAATACACATAGATTAATATCGTCTGTTTAATTTGTATTGCCATGGTTTTAAGACTGATTTGAGAATCCCCCTTTCAAAAGAATCTTTGCGCAATGGAATGAGGACTACATTGTGCATCTCTTCCTTTATCTTGATCTTAATTCTGACTTAGTCAACACGCTGTCATGCAATGCACCTAAAGCTGTAAACCTGATCAACTCACAGATCCCTCATTTTTTACAAGACTCATAAACTTTGTACCATCTTAACCCTTGTCTGGCTCTGTACCCCTGAGGGCAGAATCCTCGCGATTGGCAGCAGGCTCCAAACTGTGGAGTATACAGCTTTTTGGGGTGAGAAGCTCCTCTCCGGGTAGAGGGTTAGGGGAATACTGCATCTTCAGTGATGTGATAAATGCTTTGTTCAGCTGGGCTTGCAGTGCATTTAGGAGTATAGAATCCCTCTCCACCAAGCAACATAACTGTAAACAGTGTTCTGTGACCTTGGTGTATCCTCAAAGGCCAGGCAGTGATAGTCTTTGGAAGGATTATGCATTTTGTGGCCACAGCGCACTCCACTAAATGGCTTTGAAGAGACCCAGGACTTGGGTATAGCTCAATCAGATGTATTTGTTCTAGAAAAAAATAGATTACAGGTCCATTGTGCTGTAGGTGCTGAATGAAAAATGTCCGCGGTATCGTAACATTCACAGCATCCACTTCATTGCATCTACAATAAACTAAAGTTCCCATGAATGATTGGGAATGGAGTTAAAAAAAATACGTTATGAGCAGTCCATGAACATCCTATCAGGAGTTCAGTTCTGTAACATAGTCCTCTGTTCCTGTCAGAGTCTCTATTGTTGCGCCAACCTCCTCTTCTCATGCGTCCTGCTTCCCAGTTTCTGATCCTGGAAAAAAGGTAAAATCACGACCTGAATCTCCAGTAACACAGGTCATACAAAAAGCCAGTATAAATAGCAGAAATGCAAGAAACCTCTTCTTATACATAGCATCAATACAAGAAAACAGCTTAACAATCCTGAACTGACACCAGAACCTTATTGCTTACTAGTCACTGGAAAGGTCTCCCAGATCAGAAATCTGAGGGTGTGATAATCCTCACCTCCGAGTCCTTAACCCCTTCGATGCTGATGACGAGCTGAGCTCGTCATCAGACACGGGTGGCGTGTGCTGATGACGAGCTGAGCTCGTCATGTAACGCGGAAAAATGAAAAAAGCTGTGCAGCGCAAAAATCGCCGCAGTAGCGATGCGTTTAATAGAATTGAAACTTTCCATTATAATAGCTAGGAAATCTTTCATTCTATGTCATTACCAAAGGTGAGGATTATGCTTGTTAAAAGCTTACTTACCACCATTTGTGCCATTGCCAGCACTAGTTTAAAATAAAGCCTTTTAAAAGTAGTCAGAGGGCCAATCTCGCGCTTACATAATATCCCTCAGGCGAGCCCCTAGTTTCAACTCCTTCTAAGCCATGGCTCTGCGAGTGTAATGTTCACCAAAAATCTTCACATCTAACCCAGCCTCCTTCATAGCCCACATTACCCAATGGGCTATGGTAGGGGAAAATACCACTTATGCGGGTTTTGGGGGGCAAACAAAAGCTGCTTTTTCCTCTGAGCGAAAAGTGTTACAGCAAACAAATGACCGACGGAATGCTGACAATGCAAACATTCTCCCCAATCAAAAGATCTGGGTTAAATCTATCATTCTTTTGCCCACTATGCCACCCAAGTTTGGACCCAGCCATATGCAAATCAGTCTTGACCCTGTGCCCCATGGGAACAGTCCAGACCGAACTGCCAGGCCAGGTCCTCCCTTAACCGGAAACAAGAATCCTGTGACCAGTTTCAGGGTATGTCACCCTTGATCAGCCAGGCTAGCTTGAATCCAGTGGCACAGTGAGTAAGGGATCCACGTCTGGGCATACCCATTCCACTTAAGGCGAAAAATGTTATAGCAAACAAATGATGGACGAAATGCTGACCATGCAAATATTCTCCCCCAGTCAAAAGATCTGGGTTAAATCCATCGTTCCTTTGCCCACTACTTCCTCGAGGGGCGAAATTCCACCGACCTGTTATCCTAAGCCTTCAGGTACTGCACGACACAAAGCTTCGGAGAATATGGAAAGGCAGGGTAATCGATCACTCTAGTATTGAATTTAATACGCCTGTTAACCGTGAAGGACAACCTTGAGGGAGCAAGATACCTTCTAGTAATATCCATGACCCGCCCATCAGAAACCCTCCTGCATGATACCATGCAGAGCAACATAGCCATCTTGGCGGACAGCTTTCCTAAATGGGAACCTACAAGGTTGCGAGCGATAAGCAGAGGTAAAGTTCCTTTTTGACATCCCACAGTGCTGAATAACATGGTTCCGTTGTCCTTGACAAATGAATGCCCTGAAGCAATCCGTATTCCGAAGGGTGTTCCCCTGCTGGTTCCCCGTCCATAGGCATATGGCCCACCGATATGGCTGAGAGAAAGGTGTTGTTGGAACAATAAGGCATGCCCTGTTCTGCTAATCTGCCTGGGAAATTAAGGATCTGAACTACACAAGCATGACGTCCGCCTGCTGTCGTTTGATATGGGCTAATTGTGAATGGTTCCTGCAGGAATGCTTCTGTGCCCGATGCTAAAGGATATAGTTTCCAGCTCAAGAATCTGGGTAGCTGGTGGTCCAATCTGGAGGCAAACAGGTCCACAGAGAAGGGATCCCATTGAGCCTGAAGAGTGGGTAGACTGCTAACCCGCCACTCGATTGTCCTGACCGGGAAGTACTCTGCTGAGACCAATATCTGATGATCTAAGCAGAAGGGCCAGAAGTCAGTCACCGGGTCTGAGAGGATCTTGGACAGAGTGCCTCCTAGGTGGTTGATATACATGACCGCTGAAACATTGTCCATTTTTAGTAATACACAAGACTGAACTCTGTATTGTGTCCTACAGCGAAAGAAGCCAGGATCTCCACATATTTGATGTGTAGTTTCTGTTCCTGAGGAGACCATAATCCTCCCATGGAAAAATCTTCACACCGAGCGACCCACTCAGCCTTGCTAGTTTCAGACTCTATCACAAGGTCTGCAGCTGAGCCAAATATCACTCTCCCATTCCACGCTTCTATGTGGGAAAGCCACCACTGAATCTCCTCTTGCGCTTCGTCAGATAGAACAGCTTGGGGGTGTGAAGTCTGTCTCTCCTTGTCTCTCCCCGTCTCAAGGGACAGGCTGTGGAGGGGGCCTGGAAAAACGGCCTGAATGGATGCCGATAAAAGCACTATCAGGCAAGCGATCTGTCTTAGCAACACCCATTGCCATGACAAAGTTTTCTGGAGTTTGAGACAAATCCTGGGACTTTGGAAATCTTTCCGGGACGGGAGACTCCATGTAGCTTCGGTGGAATCTACGACAAACCCTTTCTACGTAGGGGTAAGGGGAGATATCTGTTTGACTGCCATCTGTCTTGACAGCTGTCGGGGGGTCTTGGGCAAAGAGGAGCATGTCGTTAAGGTAAACTGAGTCTGGTCCCCTGCTCCCACAGGTACTCCACGACTAGTCTGAGCACCTTTGTGAAGCATCAGGGGGTGGAGGAAAGTCTGAAAAGCAGGGTAGTGAATTGAAAAGTCTGTGCCCCCCAGAGGAACTGGAGAAACCTTCTGTGGGGCTAGAAGATTGGGGTGACCAAGCAGGGCAACTTTTAGGTCCACTTGGACCATCCAGCCTGAGGGAGGAAGCACATCTTAAAGGAGGTGGATGCCCTCCAATTTGAAATGGCAGTACAACAGCCACTTGTTAAATTTGTGCAAATTTATGACCGGGTGTTGCCCATCATCGGCTTTGATAAGAAAAATGTTGCTGACAAAACCGCGGGAATGAAGTGTGGTAGCGCATATGGCTATATGGAGCGAGACAACCTCTTAGACCAACTCAGCCTCTTCCTGAGAGAATTGGAGAGTTCTGGGTTGTGATGCCTGAACTGGGGACCCCCAAAACTATTTGAAATCACTCAACTGTTTGCAAGATCCATCGCTTGTGATTGTTTCCACACGTGGAGAAATAGTACCAGATGGCCCCTTATTTTGGATGATAGAAGAAGTGCGAACACTCACCAATAGTGGAGGAAGCGTTTAATCCTTTAGCTCCTCTGCCGTGCCTACCATTGGTCGAGTAGAAGTTTGCAAAACGGGTCTGGTTTTGGTAGTGGCTGCGCCTGTAGCCTTGTCCTCTTGGAGGGTGTTGGAAGAACAATTGGCCGACCGAGCAGCCCCTGCATCGACTGGCCCCAAATTGCTTAAACATATTTTACAAATGTGCCCATCTCATTTATAAATGGCTCCCCAAAGAGCTTCTCTTGAGCTACTGCTCCCAACTCAGAGTCCGCGAAGTCCCCAAGTTTCGGATCCACTATTAATAGCGAAGAGCGCCACTCTGTGGATAGTGCGCAGTTGGCATTGCCTAGAAACACCACTGCATGTTGAGCCCACCTGGAGAGAACCTGTGGCGAGACCAGTGAACCCAAAGACTTGACATTCTCCCCCATTTCAAGGATTTTTGGTGATGGGGCCAAGAGCATCCAGAAGTTTATCCTGACATGCTTGCCCTTTTCTTGGGTCCTTCCTGAATTTTGTGAGGAAGGTGGCCATGTTAGAATCAAGCTCTGGGGTTAAAGCCACCTTCCCATCCATTGAGGGGCGACAGCACTCCTCTTAAAGGTAACTATGGTCAGCTTTCCCCAAAGGGGCCCTTATGCGGCTCACCGCATAGTTTTCCAACTTGAGGGATGGAACCCAGTAGGAGGAGCAACAGGCCACAGTCTGCGGACACAATTTACAAAAAATGAAAAAACAATTAGTTTTTTACTGTACAATCCTAACTAGATCTACCAACGAAACTTTTGTTGCTAGTAGAACTTGGTATTGTACTAGCGACTAAGAGAGAACAACTGTAAGCTCTTGTCGCTCTCGCAGACACCAACAAATTGTTTTTTCATTTTTTGTAAATTGTGTCCGCAGACTGTGGCCTGTTGCTTTGTTTACCTTGTAGTATACATCTTGCTTATTTTGTAGTATATAGTGTACATATTTTAAGATTGTAATTTTTGACTCACATAATCCCCGTCTCCGAGTGGTGTGAATGTGTTTTGAATGTCTGTGATATGCCTGGAATACTGTATGATTGATGAACTACAATCACTTCCCTAAGTTTCATGTGTCCTTTTGTAAATATGTCCCCTTGTAAATGAGAAAAAATAGAGAAGCCTTCTTTTTTCCAAACATTGCTAAAATATAAAAAAAACTATTAAATAGTTACTCCCGTCCTTGATTTTTTCAAGTTCTGTTTTGGTCATTTGTTGCACGAATACCAATAATATCAGCACTGGCACCTTCTTTTGTTCATTGTTACTTTGGCTCAGCCTTGCTGATTAGAGCCATCCCGTAGTTGTTTTTCACTTCCTGTGACGTCTGCACGCTTCCTGCGGTAGCTCCCACCCTTGGGTGCCATCTTCAGAATCTGTTTTCCTTCTTTGGGTCTGGAACGTCACCGTGAGGTTCCAGAGTTTTTTTTTGAAGAAAAGAAGAGGAAAAAGACACGAGAACCACGAAAAGGATTGGAAAAATACTTCTCAAAGCAAAACCACTGAACCGGGACGACGAAGAGGAAGGAAAACATCGAAATCGACCAGGAGAGCAAAGATTGCAACACCTGCTCCGTTTTTACCCCCAAGACGCTCAGGGTAAGGGAGACCAAGGAGAGCCAACTACAACATGCAAGGCTAAGGTCAACCTCAGTCGCTCCGGGACTTGGGCCTAGGATGCTTGTTTCCGGTTCAGGGAGGACCTGGCTTAGAAGTTCGGGCTGGACTGTTCCCATGAGGCACAGGGTCAATACTGCTTTGCATATGGCCAGGTCTAAACCGGGCTGGCATGGTGAGCAAAAGAATGATGGATTTAACCCTTATCTCTTGACTGGGGGTAAATGTTTTGATTTGTTCCGTCCATCAATTGTGTGTCTTTTGCTTTCTCCCGCAATCAGAAACAGGCTCCCTTCCTGTCTCGCCCTATTTTCGGCAGGAAGACAGGTGGGAAAAATCAGGACTGTCCATAAGGTGTGCCCACCTCTGCCAACCCCATCCCTCAGGTGGGGGAGGTGAGGTGAAGCCCACTCTTCAGTGCCAGCCATCTTGCAAATGGCAGGCCCCCTCCAATCAGGGACATGGATTGTGCCCACTCCGCACGTGGGGTGAGCACACTAAGGGTGTAGTCCCCCTAGGACAGTAGCCCATTGGCTACTACCTCGATACCCCTAAAATGCCCCCTAAATGCAGAATTTAGGGGCAACCCTGAACCCAGAAAGCAGCTACTGACGGCTTAAGAAGATTGGAATCCCGAAGATGTTGCTGCTGTGACTCCACGCCCAACTGACTTAGCCTCAGCCCTCCCTCCCTTCCTGCCTGCCGCGCCCAAGAGAAAACTGCTACAGAAAGGATCAGTGACCTCCATATTTGGTGAGGGCTGATCCCCACTTCATACAGACTGGAGACTCCAGGGGACAGCGGCCCTGTCCACAGAAGAAAAAACACTTCCCCAGAACTTACCTCGGCACCAGTTGCCCGCAACCCAGGTCCCAAGTGTTCCTCTGTCCTGAAGTGGTCCCCCAGCGGTTCTGACTTGCAAACCATCAAGGAGTGTCTCCTCCAAGGTTCGGTGTTGAGGCCTGCAGCCTTTTCACGACGGCCCTCCTCCTCCGCAACAAGACCGGTAAGCAGATTCCTACCACCGAAAGGCACCCCTGCAGTCTCCGACCCTGTGTCCTGGTGATCCAATCCCAAAGTGTCCCGATGTCGAGGGACATCTCGATTTACCTGCCCAGCTGTTGGTTTCTCCGAGCCTGCAGCTGAAATCCAAAGACGACAACCCCCATAGGATTGTTTCGGGCTCCTGACACCATCTAAGCACCCTGCACCCAGCTGCCGCTGCACCGCCACTGGTGGTGTGGCTTAGGTGCTGACCTGGGACCCCCTTTGCCGTTACCTTAACCTGAGAAAAACGTGGCCTGCCCATGATCAGCCACCAATGAGGTGCCCCTTAGCCCCATTGGTACTCTTTCACTTTGCCCCCGGCTGCCCTAGTGCCGCTGGTGGTTGCCTCTGAGTGCTAAACTGAACCTTTTTTCTACCGCCCCCAAAACTCAGTTACCAAAACTGTTTAATTACCTGAAAACCGAACTCTTTGTTTTTCTACATAGGATTGTATGGTGGATTTTGCGCTGGAAAATGTTCTGTGTTGAACCTGTTTTGTACTGCAACAAAGTAACTTGGTGTAATCTTAAGTAATTACAAGTATTCTGAGAGCTTGCAACTGATTTTCTCGACTGCTAAGTAATTGGTATGCACCTACAAAACCAGTACACACTGTATCTTAAAAGGTATTTAAAGTATCACTTACCTGCTGCTGAGTAAATCTTGGTCCTAGTAATAAAAATAACAAAGTAACAAAGTTTTATACAGATAATTGGTATACAATCAGTCTTTGAGTGTGTGATATCATTTATTGCCTGAGTGTGTAAGACAAATGCTTAACACTATCCTCTGATAAGCCTGACTGCTCAACCACACTACAACAAAATAGAGTAAGGTTTTATCCACTTTAACCTCTGCTTTACCTCTGGGGATCCACTGGACTCTGTGCACACTATACCATACTTTGGAATAGTACATATAGAGCCAGCTTCCTTTACTAATATCACTGTAATTGACAGGGAACATATTAACCATACCTGGTCTGCAACATATTAACTTTGCGAGTAGGCAAATGGGCACCACCAAAACTTAGTAATTTAGTTCCACTAAACTGTATTTGTAAGAAATGGGGATATTATTTGAGGGCAGTAGGCCCCCCCCCCTCAGGTTAGGACTTCATTTTCTGTTAGGGCAACTAAAGTCTCTCATGTTTTAAAAAAAATATTTGTATTAAACATAAATGAAAATGACAAATAACAAAACCATCCTGCTGTGGACGTCTGCGAAACAAAGTCTGCGAATGCGGGTTCCAGCAGTACAGAATCATGAAGGAGTGTAGAAGTGGGCTCATGGTGCCTCAATGTCCTCACATATTGGATCTATTTCTGGCGGTATACAGATATATCCTCGGTAAGCATTCCAGACAGCCCATATCTTCGCCCATTTACGGGGTCTCCCTCTGGCCACCTAAACAGCTCTCTCCCGAAACATACACCAATCAAGGTCTTCCATCCACTTCCCAATCTGGGGAGCCCGACAAGTACCCCATAGTTGTGCGATATTTCGCTTAGCAATCATACAGGCAAGAGTGACCCATAGCTTGCCATGACTTGTGAGGTCAGAAGGCTCCCATACATTAAGTAAACAGCGGCGTGCCTCAAGCGCAATCTGTACACCCCACACCTCACTCATTTTCTCATGGATCTTGGTCCAATAGTTATGAATCTCTGGGTACTCCCACAAAATATGCATAAAGGTACCAGTCATACCACAACCCCTACGACAATCTGCATTTGAGGCGAGCCCCATGCGACACAACCCAGGGCCTGTGGTGTAGGACCTGTGAAGGATCCTAAGCTGCACCAGCCGAAGTCTCATGGGGATCGCCACTTCCCGAGGTGAGGACTCAGCCTCCACCCAGTCCTCATCATCCAAGACCAGACCATCTCCAACCCATTGTTCTCGCACTTTCACCAGGGGATCTTCAGTGTGGTTGACTAATTTCTTGTAAACCTGAGAAATCGCCCTGGTGGGAAGATTCCCATCAAGGATTCGATCCTCTAGCGGAGAAGCCTCTGGCGGCTTCACATCGCGAGGGACAGCCGCTGCCAGTGCATGCTTAATTTGCAAATAGCGGTATCACTTGCTCTCATTCAGTTGGTGTCTGGCCTGTAATTCCTCAAAAGTCAATATCCCGTTCTTGCCCCATATATCTCGGACCTGCGAGATACCGATCAGGTCCCAGCGATCGAAACCCTTCGACTTCCACAGGCTAGCCAGAGCTTCCGAGTTCCATAATGGCGTGGCCATTGTTATCTTCCCCTCACATTTGAGAGCACGGTTGGCCTCATGCCACTTCGGCGCCGGACCCAACAAAGGAAACCTGCCTAGCATACAAAATCCGGGTGTACTCAACCCCCGGCAACTGGCCACGATCCATGGCGAACCCCGGGTCAGCTGGGGAGCCATAAATCGCATGATTGATTGGGGCCAGCTGGGAGGCCCAATAATATTTCCTAATACTGGGCAGTCCAATCCCACCAACATACCAGGGCAACATCAGTTTAAATAGTGCGATCCGCGGCTCCCCAGCCCAAAGGAGCTGACGCTGCAAAGATTCTATCTCGTTGAAATAGGAGGGGGCACGGGATCAAAAAAGTTCTGCAAAACATATAAAAACCGTGGTAGCGCCATCATTTTAAACAGAACCGCCGACCCAGTAGGGAAAGCGGCAGTTCCTTCCATTTTGTGATATCCCGGCGGAGTCTGGCCAGGGAGGGAACCAAATTAGACTCGAAACGCGTCTTAGGATCCAGAGAGATGTAAACTCCAAGGTAGCGGAAACCACCAGTTTTATTTTAACCGGACAATTCTCTGGCACTCTAGGGGGGTCGCCGCTCAACACAAAGAGGACCGACTTCTTCCAATTAATGGCGAAACCCGAATATCTCCCATAGATCTCCAAGATGTCCATGAAGACAACTAGGGACTGCCGGGGGGAGGTCAAATACATAAGGATATCATCAGCTTATAGCGAAATTTTGTCCTCCCTCTCCGGAGTCCAACGTACCCCTTTGATCGATCTATCCCATCGTACCCAAGCCGCAAGCGGCTCAAGGCCAGGGCAAACAAGAGTGGCGAGAGGGGACATCCCTGCCGGGTGCCCCTCCCAAGCTGAAAGTCACGGGACTTATGACTGTTCACCACAACCCGGGCCAACGGAGCAGAGTACAGGAGACGGATCCATCGTATAAATTCCGGGCCAAACCCGAGTTTCTCTAGCACCGCAAAGAGATAAAACCATTCCACTCTGTCGAACGCCATAGTGGCGTCCAACGACAGAAGCACCGCAGGCTCATGAATGCGAGCAGAACCCGCCACCACCCCGTGAAGTCTACGAAGATTAAGAGCAGTGTTGCGGCGTGGCATAAAGCCGGACTGGTCCGGATGCACCAGCTCAGATAGGACCTTCACCAACCGATTTGCGAGCAGCTTGGCCAGAACCTTAGGCTCTGCATTTAAGAGAGAAATTGGGCAGTAGGAGGAGCAATCCAAACGAGGCTTGCCTTCTTTATAAATCACAATAATATTAGCGATACGTTGGTCATAAGGGAGTACACCATTTTCCCTGCTCTCGAGATACATAGCCTTCAGGAACGGAGCCAGGGGGTCTGCATGAAGTTTATAAAGTTCAACGGGAATACCGTTCGAGCCCGAGGCTTTACCGTAGTGTACCCCCCGGATTGCCATCGCGACCTCGTAATTTATGTCAGAATCCCAAAACTCCCTATTCTCAGCCGATAAAACGGGCATTGGGATGGCTCGGATCACCTCCGCATTCTCTTCCACAGTGTACAACCCCACCGAAGTATAGACCTCATAATAACGGGCAAACTCGTCCACTATGAGCTGTGGATCAGTCATGACCCCTGAGCCCGCAATCTGCAGCTCAGGCACCAGACGCGACCCCCAGTCGCCCTACTCCAACCATGCAATTAGTTTCCCGGCCTCATCGCCATGTTCATAGATTCTGCTTTGGGTGTTAGCGTGCTGCTCCCTCGCCCCATCGCGCGCCAAGCGTTTGTATTCATCTCGTAGGAGACCGAGGCGGTGTATATCCCCGGGTCCGCAGTGGTGGAGACCTCCCTTTCCAAGGCAGATAGCTCTGCCTCGATCCTGTCTATTTCTGCCCTACTCTTCTCTCTGCCCCGAGATTAGGGAGAGAGCCTCTCCCCTGACTACAGTTTTGTAGGCCTCCCAGAGAGAGCAGTCCGAGTCAACTGTCCCTGCATTCTCTCGGAAGTAGCTATCAGTTGCGCGCACCAGCTCTTTTTTGATAACTGGGTCTCTCAACCGCCAAGCGCTAATTGGGGGGACCCTAGCCACATTGCTTGGTCCTACTTTTAGTTGCAGCCAAATCGGCGAGTGATCAGACACTCCTCTGGCCAGATGACGTACTTCCTGAACTAACATCGTCTGGAAAAAGAGTGGTGCGCTGCTGACATATGCGTGTACTCCAAGTCACAGGGGTGCCGGAGTCTCCACCCATCAACCATGCCTGTTCCGGAGACAAAATCCGACAACCATCTACGAGAGGGCAGTAACACACGGAGGGGTACCTATCCAGCTCTCCATCCATGACAGCATTGAAATCGCCCCCTATTACCATGATGCCAATGGGTAGCGACAAGAACACCCTGCAAAAGGTGTCTGTCTGCAGTGCGGGGGATCATATACAGAGAGGAACGTGATCGTTCTGTCCTCCCAGAGTCTCGAGATGCCGACATAGCGGCCTCGGTTATCAGACCAAGTAGCTTGTATAGTGAGCGGAAAGGAATTTTTGACTAGTATCCCCACCCCTCTGGAACCCGAGGTAAAACCGGCATGAGCAACCAGCTTATACCCTCCCCTATGTAGCGCCATACATCTTTCCCATAAGATGAGTCTCCTGGAGTAAGACCACATCCGGTGACCGGCGCCTGATCAGCTGCCCCGCCATGGCACGTTTGATCTTGTCTCCCAAACCATTCACGTTTCAACTGAGAACGGACACTCCCAAGCCCAATCTAGCTGAAGCCATACTCATCCCTCGAGAATTCTGAAGCATTCCGTGACATCCATTGCAAGCACTGGTCATAAACAAAACACTAATCAACAAACTAAAAACCCCTCAACCCGACCCTCCAACCCCCCACCCTGCACCCCTGCATGCAACTTTTACACATCCCCAACTAGCAGTGTGCCTGTCTCCCCAGATCCAACTACGAAATCTAAACGTAGAAAAAAAGGGAGGACCTTACAACAGGCCACCAATTTCCCCCATCCCAACCCGCATACAAACCCCATCAACAATGTCACATACGGAAAACCTCAAAAATATTAGCAATGTCAGTGCGGAAAAAGATCGCCCGATCAAATCAACGCCCCCGCCTCCATAGTCGACTGACACGATAAAAAAGGGATCATTGTTCCTCATTGTCCATCGGGGTGTCCCCCCTCCTTGTCCGGCCCCTGGACTCGGTCCAGTCAGTCCGCTGCAGAGTCAGGATGATCAAAGAACCAAGCTTTGCTGTCACAGTCTATCCGGAGGCGGGCAGGAAACAGCATAGAGTACTTGATTTCCGAGGCCCGCAACCTTCTCTTAATATCTATAAAACCCTGCCGTTGTTTCTGAACTGCCTGGGTAAAGTCAGGGAAAAAAAGCAGGGACGCGTTCTCGAATGCCAAAGGTCCAGAGGATCTTGCAGCCTGCAGAATAGTGTCTCGGTCCCGAAAGTTCAAAATGCGGACAATCCTAGGACGAGGAGGCGCCCCCGTCTTCGGGCGTCCACCGGGAACTCTGTGGGCTCTTTCCACAGTAAAAAAGTTACTGAGGCCCTTGGGTTTTAGATGATTCAGGATAAGATCCTCAACGAACAGATCCTTGGAGGTGACTTCTTTGTCCTGAGTACAAGATAAAGAACATGCCCATGGCTCTTCTCAGGTTGCAGACAGCAAGTTCAGTCCCCTTCCGATGTTCCTCGGGTCCAGGAGTGTTTTGCATTGTTGCCTGGAGATGCCACATACATACCTGGCACAAACTAGTGGATGGGAAGAGCCCATGGGGATGACCTAACCAGTGGGCTAAAGGTTCCTGGGTTTAACCCCACCAACCTTAGGCATTTCCAGATGGCGAAAGATGGCCTTACTAAACTTGGGGTGGGGGTGCTCGTTGGGATTGTACTATGGTAGTCCTGATATCCTCCAACATCTAACACCAACATCCAGTTTGAAGCAGTCCCCGGTCCCTCAAGAAACCCAGAGATTGAAGTGTGGTAGAACAAAGCTGGATTTCTAGCAACCAGGCAGTGAATATACAACAATTGTTTTGGCATCTGGCCTCTCCCTTTGAAGTGTGTCAACTCCAGCAGGAGTTCACGCTATTGTCCAAAAGAGACCTACTGTAATTGTAGTTTTGTGGTTATTTTGACAGGTCGAATTTGTAGTTTAAAACTGCACAGCTAAGCTAGAGAGGAAGCCTGTGGTCCTGTTTACACTGTCACTGTAGTGGATGACATAATGGAGTTTACAGGCCCCTATTGACATTTACCTATACATCCCTAGTATATGATAAAACATTTACCCAGGGCCTGTAAGTTAACTTGTATGTACCAAATATCCCAATTTTCCCATGTAGGAAGGAGGAGCACACACACTTTATAACTGGTTGGTAGGGCTAAAGTGCACACAGTTCTACAGCCAGCAAAGGGTGAACGATCTTGGGCGACCTTGCAAAAAAACGTAGATTTCCTACAATATTCGTTTTGCTCCTAAATGATCCTGATGCAAAAGTGAAATATTGTTGCTCACTTGGAATCTTGTGTTGCATATAGATCTGAATGTGGGACTAATACAAAGCAGACTGTTTTGAGACGCCTTATTTTTCTAGGAGAGAATAGTCTTCACTAATTTTGAATTAGAATTATGGGTATGTTGATCTTTAGATATTGCTCTTTTGTTAGCCAGTCCTGTGAATGTCAAAGAGAAAGTAAAAAGGTCAATTGGTTTTATATATGCTGTGGAAACTTTGTAAAGTTTGTATTTTGTCCAGTCATAATTAGCCCAATATGGGCAAAACCTGTTATCTTGATGGTTGGTGGTAGTCTGAGTTAAGTTTTTATCCTGTCTTGCAGATTACACTGTCCATATTTTGAGTTTGTAAATCAATTTAGTTCGGTCAATCTTTATTCGGAGCTGATATCACTGCACAAGGCCGCATGTGGAGTTTGCAGCCGAGACTGCAGAGTGAGTGAGCAGAGCAAGCGCTTGCGGGAGCAAGCAGGGAGGACGTGGGAAACACAGAAACCATGGCTCCTCCGCTGACACCGCTGCCTTCTTTCTGCTCTAGCGGGTAGCCAAGTGGAGCAAAGTGAGCTGAGCAGAACAACCAGGAAAGAAGATAAAGCAAGCGGGAAAGGTGCCGAACTGCAGCTTTCTCGAACCGCGCCCCTCCAACCACTACCCCCCGCGGCCCAGCCCCCCTGAAATCTGCAGCCTCTCATTTAACCTTCCTTCTCTCTGCGGTGAGTTGGCATCTAGCCGTGGTTTGCAGGCAGCGGTGACTTAAGTAGGGCTGAGTGTGTTGAGTCTGCTGAGTCTCGGCCCTCCACTGTTCTGGTTGGCCTCACTTAACTTTGTGCGGCTAAGATAGTTCCAGACAGCAGCAAGCAGTAACACAGACGAGCAGCTGAACCGTGTGTTGGAGCTGTGGGCACGGACGTAAGACGGAGCAGCGCGCTGCATAACAACCGAGGTATTGGCCCATCGGCGACTTTCCTCAGTGCAGCGGCAAAGACTCGGGCCCTCTAGCACTTGAGCGTGCCTGAGCAAAGGGAGATCCCGCTACTGCAGTGGCAGTGTCCCCTTCCCTTCCCCCTTACCCCCCCCCTCCTCCCCCCCCCCCCCCCCCTCAACTCCAGCATATCAGACAGGCAAAGGCGGCTGTCGCACAGGGCTCAGTCAGCATTGGTGATCTGTGGCACTGCCGTGGAGCTGCAGTGGTCGCCGTCCCCACGTGCATCACTGGCCTGAAAGCAGACTGTAGCAGCACACGTAAGGGTACAGCACACAGAGCAGCTAGCTTACAGCAAGGATGGGTCAAGCCAAGTGGACTTAATTCCTTTTGTTGAGGAAACTGCCCATTCGGCCAGGAGGATTGATCTCCTTGACCGCACCCGCTGCAACACAAGCAGACTAAAGCCTTAAGTTCCCAGTGAGTGAGCCCAACATCACAGCCTGCCCCAGTTGCTGTAACTGCTCCAGGCAGGGGTGGTTCCTAATTAGTGTGTGCTCCTGAAGCACCACAGAGGTACCACTGACGTGCTAGGGCATTGAGGCACTGAGGCATTACAGTGGCACTGCTAGTTACTTCCTCACTACACCCTTGCAATGAGGTCAGAGAAAACCAGGAAATTGCAACCCAAACCCCTACCCAAAGCCATAAGGCAAGAGTCCTTAAGTGATAACTCCGACACGGCGGAAGCACTTTCTCTGGCCACACTCCAGCCCAGAGTGACTCACGGACATGCTCAGTCACCATCAACTAACCTTTCGATTAGCCCTGGCACTTCTTCTCCCCCTACATTGTCCGGGCCAGCACCCTCTGTCTGCTCCAAACCCTACATTGTCCGGGCCAGCACCCTCTGTCTGCTCCAAATCCTCAGATACAAAACAAGGCATGACCGTCTGTGTAGCCACTTCCCCCAAACGGGTGACATTGAGGGATTTCTTTAAAAACGCTGCAGCCACAAAAAAGCAAAGGCCTTACCTCAAATACTCTGTGCAGCACTACGCGGGAAACTACAGTCGGCCCTGTGTCTTCAGATCGGAAATTAAATCAAGTAAAGGCTATCATTCATGACGGCCCTCACAGGTCAGGCCTTAGTCCACCTCAAATCACTTCATCCTCAAGAATTTCAACGAAGGTCGAATACTCCGCTCCAAATGTTGCTGAGAGCTGTTCACTATCACCTCTACAGGGATTTAACATGTTTCAACACTAGAGGGATTTAACATGTTTCAACACGACCAGCTACCAGCCAATACAAAGCCAACTCTAGTCTCGCCTCAAAATTCCCCTTTAAGGAAGGACGATCAGCTTTTTATTAATACAAGCTCGCCACCACCATAACAACAAATGCTACAGACTACGATTATGGTTACGGACGAGCATGTTGGGAGTTAACCAGTATTAACCACCCAAATGGAACTACAAATAGGGCCTGCCTTATGCGAGGACCTCTTATCACCCACAAAGTTCATACCAGAGCCATTTGACCAGTGCAACCACATGGGCCCCTCAACAGGCAGCCCGTTCATTAAAAATTGATTTGATTGGTATTTTTTCAATGACGATCACAACCAGCCTCCGGCCATGGAGAGCTGCCACTTGTACAACGAGAATATTCTGTGGCCTCAACTCCTGTAAACACTCCAATCAACCATTTCAGCTTTAAACTATCATTCTGATAAATTGGACTTGCAGGTGGACCTCTTAAACACATTGGTAGTGTTCACAGACTGGATTACCCAAAAGCTAGAGGGCCTTAACACCCTGATTACAAAGGCACAATCTAAAGCTCACCTGGTGCAGGCAGTATGTTGCTGTTCACCAATAATCGACAGCCTCTCCTCGTTGCCTGAGTTCATCGTGTCCGTTCTAACTAAAGTCAAGAAACTCCCGCTATCAGGGCAGACCTGTATTCATCCCAGGATTATTGTTCTCCTGTGTATCCGACCCAGTTGTTCAGAAAACAAACGGCTATTAAGGCCCCGATAATAATAAAACCTTATAAGAAAGTTCGAGAATTGACAAACTAACAACCCCTGGCACTACCAAACCCCCTCTTGAACTTCAAAACATGGACAAGACAAACCACATAATCTCCATTGCTGACCGCGCTTCGTTGGTAGACAGACTCATTCCTGTTGTGTTCCGGTATGTACAGGTCCTACGGGTAACTAGTTTCCAAATATCTTGGTCCTCTCAAACTCTATACTTATGACCCCGATCATCATTTTCACAGACGTTGTACTCGCTTGATGACGGTCTTCGCCGCATCGGTTTTTCTTCCGCGATGTGCCCGACCCACGGGCCAATCTTGAACTTCCCTGCAATCAATATCAAAGTAAGCTTTCATTCCTTGTCCACCTTCCTTTTTTGAACGGAATGTCGTTAACGACTGGTTGCCAACACCGGAGCATGCACATGAGTAATGGCGTGTTGCTTTGCTTCTTTTTAGATTCGAGGGTCCATGCACCTTTATCTACCCATGTGAGTCTTTTTGTAATCTACTTACCCCAGTGTCCTCTGTGATTCCAATTCCAGTTGGTTCTGTATTTATTTATTTATTTATTTATTTATTTATTTTCAGAGTTTTATATAGCGCGAACAAGATCTTTGCAGATATCAGAGCGCTTTACATAGAAGAGTACATGAGGGAACAAAGTCAAATAGGTAGGTCGATAGTTCACAGAGTACAGAAGGGAACATGAGGGAACAAAGTCAAATAAGTAAATCAGTAGATCATACAATACAAATAATACAATTGGGTGGCTGCAAAGCAATCAAGTGGGTGATAAGACAGCTCGTACAAATAGATAAGGGGTCAAGCAAGTAATAAAGATCATCGCAGGGTGTTGATAGGGTTCGAGATAGTAGTACAGGTGAATTTAGCCATGAGGATAGCTTTTACTTCTTTTTTGAAGAGTGTAGTGGAAGAGCGAAGCCTGGTTTCGGGAGGGAGTGAGTTCCAAATCCTAGGCGCCATTCCTGAGAAAGAGCGCTTGTATGTTTTCTCCTTCCGGAATCTTCGAGGTTTCAACAGAAGATTGTTTGCGCCTCTCGTGTTTCTGATTCCCCCAGAGATTGTCAATTTCTGAGCAAGGTAGCCGGGTGAGTTTAGGTGTACAGCCTTGTGTGTCATGCAGGCTATTTTCAAATGTATTCTGGCTTCAAACGGCAACCAATTCAGGGATTTCAAGTCAGGGGTGATGTGGGAGTGCTTTTTTGACCCCGTGATGAGTCTCGCTGCAGCATTTAGAGATGCTTTTAGTGGTGCGGTTGTAGTTAGTGGGAGTCCGCAGAGGGAGGTGATGCCGTATTCAATTCGTGGGATGACTAGTGCTTGCACCGCTGTTTGGAAGTCTTTGGCTGGGAGGTAGGGTTTAAGTTTCCTCAGAGTATTGATCTGGAAGTTCGCTCCCTTTGTAGCTTTGCTGACATGTTGCTGCATGTTGAGATTGGTGTCGAGTGTTATGCCTAAAGATTTTGCTGATTCCACGATGGTGGGTTGGACATTGAGTGCGGTTAGGAGTTTAAGCCAATGTTGAGTGGTGGTTATCTTCGCTGAAGGTGCGATCAGAAGGAACTCTGTTTTCAGGGCATTGAGTTTGAGGTGATTGTCGGCAAGCCAGGATTGGGTGCATCTGATCGTTGAGTTCAGGAGCAGGATGTCATTGGGAGATTGCAGTTTGAGGTAGAGTTGGGTGTCATCGGCATACATGTGAAAGTGTACATTGGATTCTTGTAGCAGAGTGGTGAGCGGTTCCATGACTAGGTTGAACAAAGTTGGGGATAGAGAAGATCCTTGGGGGACGCCTAGCGTTACAGGTACTGGCGTGGACATCAGGTTGTTGCTCTTGAATTTCTGCGTCCTGTTGCGGAGAAAGGAAGTGAACCATTTGAGGACAGTTCCAGATAAGCCCATTCTTTTGTTTAGTAGTTCTAGTAGATTCTCATGTTTAACGGTGTCGAATGCGGAGGAGAGATCAAGAAGGATGAGGAGGCAGGTGTCATTTTGGTCTAGCATTTGAAGTGCGTCGTCAATTATGTGAGTCATAGCCGTTTCTGTGCTGTGTCCTGCTCGGAAACCTGATTGGTGAGGGTTGAGGAGATCGAATTGCTCAATGTGTTTAGTCAATTGTAGTTGTGCGCATTTTTCCAGCAGTTTGGCGAGAGTGGGGATATTGGTGATGGGACGGTAGTTGTTGAGATCCGCGGGGTCGGCTGTTGGTTTCTTTAGTAGAGGTGTGACCTGACCAACTTTGAGGGAGTCAGGTATGCTTCCTTGTTGGAGAGAGCTGTTGATGATTTTAGTCCAGAGAGGGAGAATCAGAGGGGTAAAATCTTTTACTGCGAAGGCAGGGAGGGGGTCCGTGAGGTGATTGGAAGGTTTCAGGGTGCTGAGTAATTTGCCAATTTCTTCTTCCGAGTATGTGTCAAAGGTTGACCATGTCGCATTGTTTTTTGGTTCAACGGGTGCTGGGCATTTGGGTTTGGAGTAGAGGCTTGCGTCAGTGAGGAGATCGCTTTTTATTTTGTCGGTTTTTTGGATAAAGAAAGCAGCGAAGTCTTCACATGAGGGTACCACACGCCCAGTGTTGAGTGGTTGTGGTAGCTCTTTGGATTGCGATTTGATTAGCTCAAACAGTTTTCTCGGGCGGTTCTTTGCTTGGTTAAGTTGGAGGCGGAAGAAGTCCGATTTTGAGCGTTTTATTTTCCTGAAGTAGGCGTTTCTCTTCTTCTTCAACTCTTTTAGGTGCATTGCAGAGGGGGCTGATCTCCAGGTCCGTTCTGCCATTCGCATGTCTCTTCTATCTTCGTTGAGACTCCCGTCGTACCATGGTTTGGAGATTTTAATGGCGACTCTTTTTAGTTGCATAGGTGCAGCCTCATTGATTATCGAAGTCATAGAGTTGAGATAGTGGTCAGTCAGGGTTTGGACGTCCGAGGCGCCTGCAGGAGGGAGTAGGAGATTGCAGCTGTTAGGGGGCAGAGAGCCAGGGTTGAGCTTTTTCGAGTTTCTTTTCCAGACCTTGGGCTTGGAGAGCTGCACAGGGTTGACTTTGACTTTTTCGTTGATAAAGAATGTGATAATGTGGTGATCCGACCAGTCACAAGGTTGGATGGATTCAAGTTGGATAGACTGCTCCTTGGAGATGATCAGGTCGATGGTGGAGCCTTTCTCATGGGTCGGACTGTTGCATATTTGGGTGAGGTTCAGGGCATCGAGGACATTTTTAAGACTGTTTACCACTGCGTCGTTGCTGTCATTCCAGCGGAGGTTGAAGTCACCAAGGTATATTTGGGTGAGCTGGCGACTGGAATTGGTTGAGATCATATCCATGATTTGTTGGGAGAAGGTGAGGTTGTCCCTGGGTGGGTGGTATATGCTGTGCAGAGTGCATATCGGTTTGCCCTCACTAATAATGTCGAGGCAGATGTATTCACAGGATGTTGGGGATGGCAGGGATGTGGAATTGACTTTCTGAACAGAGAGGTTGTTCTTGTATATGCATGCGATTCCGCCACCTATTTGGCCTGTTCTGTCGAGCCTGATAATGTGGAAGTTGGGAGGAACCAGAATGTCCATTATGGGTGTCGAGGATTCAGTTAGCCACGTTTCAGTCAAGATGATTAGGTCAAGGCCCTGCGATAAGAGGAGTTCAGCAATGGCTGCTGAGTGTTTCGTCGCCGATCTGCAGTTGAGAAGCGCGCATTTGAGGCGGGGTGTGTAGAGGGTGTTAGATTGTTCTCGCGAGAGAGGGACTTCTCTAAGGTTATTGGGGATGGAGGCTCTGCTGTTTAATGTGGGTGGTCTAAGGGGATTTGGGTGTATCGTGGGAATGTTGCGGTGTGGGGTGCTTGTGTGAGTTTGGGGGGCTGGTTCATAGGAGCGGAGAAGGGTGAGTGTGTCGAGGTCAGAAGAAGAGTTGTGGGTGCGGCGAGGGCGGTTGTTGCGATTAAGAGCTGGGATTGATGTCAGCTTGGGGCATAGCTGAGTGCGAGAGTTGGCCTGAGAGGTGGGGGACACATTTGGCGGGGAGGTGTGGATGTGTGAGGCGTTGCAGGGGCGATGCTGGGGACTACGGGAATTGCTGCGCCTATGAGCAGGGTTTGAAGCCTGGTGTGGGGCGTGGTGAGGGTGGGGGACCGCTGGGGGGGGAAGGAGGCAGGTTGGGAAGGGGGGTGGAGGTGGCTGGGTGGTGTATAGGACATGTGGAGAGTCGTTCTTTGATGACCTGGATGTCTTCTTTGATCTGAGTGAGGGTGGCCATGATGAGTTCCATCGTAGGGTAGGTGGTGGGGGTGGGGGTGGCAGTCAGGGGTGATTGGCTGGCCAGGGAACTCGTGTGCAGGCGAGGGGGAGGGCTGGTGTTCGGGCAGGTCTGCGTTGTGTTGGAGCGTGGGATGGGGTTAGGGAGGTGAGAGGTTCTGGACTGTTGGGGAGTGGATGGGATAGGGAGGAAATTGATGTTATGGGTGGGGGCATTGGCGGTAGGCGTGGGGGACAACGTGTAGGCTGGGAGACTGGTAGCTGTGTTGGAAGGAGGATAGCAGGGGCTGAGAGTAGGAGGGGGAGTGGGAGTGGAGATGATCCTGTTAAGGGGAGGGGGCGTTAAATTACGAGAGGGAGTACGTTCTGCGCAGTAGATTGGTGGGTAGTGAGGACTGAGAATGGGGGGGGATAAAAGGGGGGAATTGTCAGAATGCGTGTAATTCTGGTGCTGGACTAAGTTGGGAGTGTTAAGTGTGGGGATTGTGCTGTCAGCGCCGAGCGGGGTGTTAATGCCCGCTGTAGGTGTGAAAGGTGTGTTGAGGGTATGTGTGGAGGTCCGGACGTTGGTGGAGGGGGCGGGGGAACGGGCGGCGTATGAGGGGGAGCGATCTATGTCTGAGATGGGGTGCTGAGTTGGGATAGTGAGGTTGTGGGTGGGGGATGGGAGGTCAGGGGTGGTAGGTGTGTCCCTGATTGAAAAGTATGCAGCTGAGAGGTCATGGTTGGTGGAATTGGGGGAGATATGCGTGTTTGTCCGTGACTTGGAGAGGTGTTCTTTGAAGGTGGGGAACATGTTGTCTAGCAGTTCCAGGTTCTTGTCTGTGGATTGTAATAGGACAATCCCGGTATTGTAAATAGTGATGGTGGCTCTGCCTGGAAAGACCCGGGATGGGGAGATGGAGAGTGTTTGGCTGTGTGCGGATTTTCTAGTCGAGGAGACGGTGAGTAGGGTGAAGAACGCTTTTCTCCATTGAGCTCTGCGTGTGGTGTGGAAAATGATATCGGTGTTCAGGGATCCATTAACCGGTGAGAAGTAGGTGTCAGCGAAGGGCTTTTCCGAGTGTGACCTAAGGAAGTTGTGTTTAAAGCGTTTGGCGGCTTTTTTGGTGAGTGATGGTGGATATATGATTTTGTATGTATGTTTGCCGATGGGGTCCATGTTGCGTTGCAGGATTAGGTGGGTATGGGAGGATGCAGTAGTGGACTATAGTAGTACCATAGTGCAGACAGACAAGTTTGCAGAAACGGGTGCAAACAGTTGGAAACACAATGATAAGTCACAGCAAGCAAGATGTTATAAAAAGTGACACTAGTACTCAACCAGCCTTTCCAGGCTATGAGAGTGAGCAGTAGGGCAAATACATACGGTAACTAGTAAGGTACAAGGTGTAATAATAGGCATAATACTGATAAAATATAAGGGTGGGGTACAATGGGTGATACAACGTTACATACAATGTTACATACAACATCCTTCTCTACAGGTATTGAAATTCCCCATTTGGCAAAGTTTCCTTTCCTTCATCCTCTCCCGAGACAAGCAACCATTGGTATGTCTTGTCTTATACACCCATGTGCTTATTAACTATATCATTTTGATTTACGCAATACATTGTAATATAGATTCATTACTTATTTAAACAGGTCTCTTTCCCCGTCCTGATAACGACCCCACTGCAAGGAGATAATTAGTGCCTGCTATTATAAAGGGGGTCAAAACGTCGCCCCATGATTATGACAATTATTGTACTATGTGGAGCATGATACTTTTCTAATGAATTTTTACATTGATGGTCTTTTTGTCTATGTCTGACTTAAAATACATAGTACAGTAAGGCCGCTTGGCCATTTTTATGTCACCATCCTTTACCCTCACTACCCTTCACTTTACCACTTCCCTTCTTCCCAGGGGCACTTTGAACACCTTTTGAATCATATTTATGAAACGTATGTGGTAATCAAAACATGACACCATTGTGAATAAACAACAATGTTTGTGAATTAATTGTATTCCCTAAAATGTTTTGCTACTTATTGTATATAGTTGGTTATCTATTACTGGGACCCCTCTTCTCAGTGCTAGGGACCTGTTATGGCACAAATTAAAAATGAGGAATCTCGAGTGACCGTTGAAAATTAATAATCCAACCTCAATAAAACATCTGGATTCGCATAAAATTGGGTGATGGGTCACACGTCTCAAGAAAAATACAGACTTTCTGTGGAGTCAAACAAGGGTGTGTGTTGGCCCCTCTTTTGTTAAATCTTTTTACCTCCGATTTATCCCACCTATTGGATAAGGTCAACTCTCATCCCCTTCACTTGGTGGATCCCGAATTAGTAATTTGCTTTTTGACAATGATTTTGTTTTACTCAGCCACACGAGGGTCGGTTTACAGAGACTTTTTGACCAGCTGCTTCTTTTACATCAAGTAACGCTCTGGAATTAAACCTTTCAAAAACGAAAGCGATCACCTTCGGGAATCGGAAGCAGCAAACCTGTGGGTGGTTCTTTGATGGCAAAAAACCAAACTGTGGCATCATATAAATATCTGGGCATTCACATGGATTCCAGGGGCTCTTTTGTGAAACCGAAAGAAGCAGTCAAAGCAAAAGCACTTCTCCCTCGAAGCAGCAATGATGAAAGTTTTGTCACAGCTACTTGGCCCAACCTTATCCCCCCTCCTGACAATCATGAAGGCAAAGGTTACAAACTGTTTAACCTACGGCCAAAAAATTATGTTGGGGAGCAATTTGTCAATGCTGAATAAAACAACAACTAGAATCTACAAATGAGCCGGGCACCTTCCGAAATCTGCATCTCCGGCTCAGATCAGGCTCGAGTTTGGCCTTCTGAACCATGAGGGCGTTGGTGCAGGTGCTTTCATCAAGTTGTGCCACAGACTGCGTAATTCACGGCAAGGAAGCCTGGAGACCAAGTTGTGGCAAGAAATATCAGGTCAACCCAGTCAAAAACAGCGATGTTTCTTTGACCACTCTTTGAAACTGCTCGATGCCATGGGCTATTTGGGAACGAATCCGCCCCAGCAGGCACTTAAATTGTCCATTAAAAGAAGTGTTCGCCTGTGGTCTTTTCATCAGGCCATGGCACAATTGTCTAAACGAAAACATGCCTGGTCTATAATTACTGAGCTCAAGCCCAGATCAGAGGCCCCCTATCTTTCGAGCACATATGCAGCTGTTTGGAAGAAAAGATTTATGGCCTGAGGATGGGCGATTGGCCCTTTTAAAAACCTGTGCCTGCATGGCGTCGTTCAAATGAGGACACTAATTGTAGGTGCTGTGGTCATTACTCCGAATCAATTGAGCATGTGGTGTGGGTTTGCCCAGCATTTCTCAAGGATAGAAGGCGGTTGTTGCGAGGTGAATGGATCAAGCGTTCGATCAAGCCAGCAAGCCATTATATCCACAATGAACCCCAACAACACAATGCTTAATGTTAAGTTTGCAAAATTTGTTTTCCAAATTGCAAAATAACGTAACTCCGTAGGTTTGCAGAACCATTGCCACAATCTTCAAATGCATGACCGGTCTGGGAACCCCCAACCCCCCTCCCCCCCTATTATACTCCAAGACTCTTACTGGAGCCTTAGTATGTTTTACTGAAAGTTGGAGGCGGGTTTTACACTCGCCAACAAGGTCATTATGTTTTTAAACACATTTTACCTGCTTCTTGAATAATTACTTATACATATATATTTCACACTACTGTATTTTGTTAAACAATTTAAATTTTTTGTTGCATTTAAGATGCAACGTATTTTTGGTTTGTCTTTAAATTGTCATGATTTTTAGTAATCGAACAATAATGTATACGCACTCCATAAACAAATTAGTTAAACCTTAAAAACGATACAGCTGTAAACTTCCGATATTTTTGTGCAAACAGTTTGCAGTAACATAAATTACAATGCAATATGAATAAAACATCAATAAAACAATGATGCTCAAATGCCGAGCACGTCACAAGACTGCATCACATTAACAGAGGATATCTCAGTTGGACCTTTCATTATCTTTATAACACAATTTAAAAGGTTAATACAGAGAAACATACAAAGTGCAAGTGCATCTTCTGTAAGTGTAATAACACCAAAAAATACCAAATGTACAGTAAATTGTTAATCTAAATCATCAGACTACATCCAGGTAAATGTAACAGGTCATGGTCTGATAACTAAAAATATTCAAGTCAACCGTATTCAAACACGTTTGTAAATCATACAGTGTTTTTGTAGTTAAAATCTTGGCATTCAAATTTTTGTATCGTTTCAATGATCTGATACAATGTAAAGGTTTGTTTGATGATTTTGATCACTAATGCTCTTGTAAACTTATTCATTGCATGTATTGCTCTGTCCTCATTCCTAAGAAGAACGATACCGTTCACAAAACTGCAACATTCCTTTTAGTTTTCTCTCTGAAAGAAATGATATTTCTAATTAGATTGATGCATTGCTTAATATTGCAACAATGACAGATGCTTTTTCTTTTCCACGTGAACTGCCAAATCTACAGATTATTTTTTGCAAAAGGCTTCTATTTCAGTACAGCTGAAAAGGGCATTAATACCAGAGATAGAAGACTAATTTAGAAGCTAGCAGTGTTAAAAATCTAACCACTAAATTAATAGGAGGCTCTGTTACAAGATGAACAGCTGCAAATATGGAATTCTATCGCAAATAAGGAATGTTTGGTCCTGGAAACAAATCTAACCAACCCACAATTTCTAAATTAAAAGCCTGTCATCTGTATCACTTGCAAGCCTATTATAAGGTCAGATAAAAGCTCAGCAGATTTTAAATGGTTAATTAGAAGAACAATTTTCCACATCCCATCCAATGTTCAGTTAGCTCCTAGGAAATCGGGGTCTGAAAAAAAAACCTCTGCACATTTATTGGACATTTTGCTGTAAGGCGCCTTAAACATTCAATTTCTTGGCATGAGACTGTAGTGTAGTTCCTATTTTCCCCATAGGCCCTGAGCATTGGAATAACATAAACAGCAGTTTAGACGTAGAAGTGCGGTCTTCCAGGTCTCTACTGACTATGCTAAACTTAATTGGGTTTGTACCAACTAGCTCAGAGGTCACTGGAAACTTTCTTGACTGAATAGGAAGTGATCAGCTTCCCTGGCACAGACAAGAAGGGATTCAGTTTTCCAACAACCGCATAAACATGACAACTTTGCTCCTTAGAATAAGAGTCAATCTCTAGAGTCGTGTGAAACAATAGACAGTTATTTTACTCAGTCAATTGTGCAGATTACTTTCACCAAGATGCAGAGAATAGAGAGACTGGCGTTTTCAATAAAAGGTATTATTTATTGAACAGTCTTTCTTCTCATGCAAGAGAAATGAATTGCCACAATTGCAAGACTTGTTATTATAAAAAGTGCGTACAGTAAAAGGAGGATTGCGAAATACTGTAAAAGCATTGATATGGTTTCTTAGCCATACAATGGTTAAAATGAATAAAATATATACATTCATATATACATTTAGCTAACGTACTCAACTGGTGCTTCTAACTACGCCTACCCCAGTGTACCTGACCTAAGCCTAATACTTGGGAGGGAGTAAGTAGCAGTTTAAGTTAAGTTGGTTTTGCTTCAAGAATTCTCTCTAAGGGTTTAGTTAACGCCATACCTCTGGAATAGAATGTTGGAGGTCTTGTATCTCCTTCCAGGACTCGATATCCCAGTCACTCGCAAGAGTAGGCTGGAAACGCCGGAGCTGGATTTTCTCGGCAGGAGAAAAGACAGCGTCTCTCTCAGCGCGTCCAGGAGGAGGAGGGGCAGCGTCCGTGGGCTGCTTGCATCTGCTGGGCTCTGCAAGGGACAGCTGTTCGGCTCCTGTATTCATCACACCATCGCTGTTGCTTAAGGCAACGTTGGTAATATTTATACCTGAAAGGTGCCTTGTTTGACGTACGTTTTTGGACATAAGACGTCAATAAAGATGTCACTAGGAAGTGATCGTTCTTGCAGTGCTCATTAGAGTTCTATTACTAATCAAAACATAGCAAGCGGGGCTTTCGTAGGTTGCTGGGGTTTTATCTTGTTGAAGAACTCTGAGTGTAATCTAGGAATCTAAGATAGTGGCTTCTGCTGTGTCATGTACTGTAATGAGCTGCAGAGGCGAGTTGCTGAAATATGGCTGAAATATGGCTCTGATCGTTTATGCCATTATAGGGGTATGAATGGATTATAGCCGTATAGGGGCATAAGGTCCTTTTGATCGGAGTCCTAGATTAGAACACGACAAGACTATGGATTCAGGTTATCAACATTGAGAGCTACCCAATAAAAATGATTAGAGAATGTAACTTGGATCTAAGAGAATTCCTATAGTCTCAATATGATTCGATCTTCTAATTTCTGAAATAAAGATAATGGGAAGAGAAACAGAACTAATGTAATTGCAATACTCTTTAATGCCAAATATTTGACTCTGCTTCACTGAATAATGTTGTGAATACAAAATTACTTCAAGCACACTCAAGGGTGTTTTAAATGCAGGTATAAATCACAAAGGTACCCCCACATCCCCCAAACTCCAGAAGTCCGTAGTATACTAAAAGAAGCTTTAAATCCATGTTCCCGAGTATGACGCTAAAATCCAATTCGCTGTTTGGCCATTCCCTTTGATGAGGAGTATGTATGCCAAAATCAAATTCGTTGTTTGGCCATTCCCTTTGAGGAGTATGTATGCCAAATGTGTTTGGTGGGCCTAAAGCAGTGTGTTGATTTGAAAATTAGTTATGCGAGTTAAATAGTCTTATTAGATTATACCTTTGACACCATTCTGTAGAGTCCGACTTAATATTTGCGGAAAAGTTGGGCATGCTCAAATATTATACTATTTCTCAGTGGAGTCCTCTTAGTTGACTATAATGAACATTAATTTTCATTCCGCATTTATGTATCCAGCTAAATATTTTGGTCTACATTGAGGATCAATAGTACACAAAGAAACCTATAACTGTAGTTCAGGCCTTGTCTTTTCCTACTCGACGTTAAAGTCTGTGATATGACACCGTATGCACTAAAACCTTTTTCCTAGGGGTTGATTCTGAAAACTCTGGAATTCCCATCACCTGAAACTCGGGGCATATTGTTTGGGGTCAATGACAACAAATTGTCTCTTGTTCACTGGGTAAGTATGCCAAATACCCTGCAGCACAAACTGTTTGGCTGCGGATTTACAGTACCACAGTATGGTGACGAAAAGGAGAATGAAAATTTGCCTCACTATAGTACAGCGAAGTTTCAATTCTATTAAGGACACAGAGTCGAGGATTATGCCATTCTTCCTTCGCTTTTATTTTTCAGCCTCCATTTTAAACATATAACAAACTACTACTCCCGTAAACAGCAGGGGGTAGGAAACAAAAGTTCCACTAGGAGTCCTTCCTCTCTGTTCACAGTCCAGCCTCCACTTGGTACTTATACTGTTTGCTTTGTTTTGCGCTACCAGCTTCTTCTCGAACCTCCCGCATCCTGTTTGGACCCATCATTTCCCTTAACAAAAAACTGCGTCAGACCCCACCTCAATATAAACAGGTCAGCAGAGCAAACACAAAACGGGCAATGTTAAGCAATACAAGGTCATAGGCAGTTACCAAACATGTAACTAAATTCTTAATTGACCAACAGTCCAACCAACTCTGAAAATCAAGTACTTACTTCATAATGGAGGGGGTCTGCATCCTCATTGATGGCCGGGTGGGATAATCCTCCCCTCCGTGTCCTTTATAGAATTGAAACTTACCTGTACTATAGCTAGGCACATTTTCATTCTATGGCGGGTCAGGAGCCTCAGATTATGCTACTTCAAAGCTTATCCACCACCAGTTGAGCAACCTCTAAAACTGGCTTAAAGTAAAACCTCTTAAAGGTCGAATCCAAGGACCAGTCGGCCCGTGCATAAGATCTTCCAGACATGCTACGATCGAAAATGCATTAGAGGCTGTAGCCCCCCTTGTTGAGTGGACTCCAAACTTCTTGGTGTCAATGCCCGCCTCCTGCATCACCCAACGTACCCATCTGGCTATGGTTGGTGAAGAAACGGCTTTGTACGGTTTTCTTGGTGCGACAAGCAGCTGTCTTTTACTTGGAGGGCTGACCTCCTCTGTCAATTCTTCATATGCTCGCAGGCACTGTAGCACACACCATTTGGGAGATTCTCGAAATGCAGGGTAGGAGATTTAGTCCTTCTACTGACTGTGAAAGAAACCCCGTCTTGGAAGAACACTCTGGCCGAGATGTCAAGGCCTCGTACATCAGACAGGCGCCTGCAAGAAAGAGTTCTTTGCGTGCCAGAAATCTATTTGGCTGCCTGAAAAGGAAGAGATTCAGCACTACATTCACATCCCACAATGCAGAGTATTGTGGCTCCGGTGGGAGTGAAAGACTAATGCCCCTGAGGAGCCTACACACAGACAGGTGTTCCCACACAAGGGATCCTTGGAAGGGATTATGTCCCGCCGAGATTGCCGAATGGAAGATATTGATAGTGGTAAGCCAACCCTTCCTCCGCAAGCCTCGCCAGAAAATTGAGAACATGGACTACATCTGCGCCCACGGGATTGCTACTCTGTCTCAAACTTCAACTGCACCATCTGTTCCAGGCGGAACGGTATCTTTTAGTTGTTCTATCTGCTCATGCCTTAGATAATAAGGACTCTGCGTGTCTTGATAGGCCCAAGAACGACCATCGCTGCCTGAGATCCGCCAGGCCATCAGCTGGAGCGTCCCTTCCACTACCAGGCGGTTGGGATTGCTGTCCGGATCCAGCAGAATGTGAGTAAAGTGGGATAGTCGGATTGTAAGATCCCAGGAAAGTTCCAGATGAACTGGAAAACACAATTAACATCTCCAGAGAGGGGTGATCAGCACCACCTTCGCCTGTTGGGGGCGAATGTGAGCAGACAGTCTCGTGATCATGGAGAAAGGGGGGGGAACGCATAACCCTGTTCCAGCTGCAGCCCTGGAGGAACACATCTGTTGCCTCCACTAGAGGATCTGGTCTCCACCTGAAGAACCTCGGTAACTGATGATCCAGATGCGATGCAAAAAGGTCGACTGAACAAGGCCCCCACCTTTCCATCAGCTGGGAGAAAACCTGGGGATCCAGTTTCCAAACACTAGCGTCCAGGAGATGGCAAGAGTACCAAACTGCCACTTTGCTCACTCTACCTGAGAGATATTCCACTGTAACAGACACCTGGTTGTCCTGGTAAAAGGTCCAGAATTCCTTGGCGACGTTCGCCAGTGCATGGGACCTGGTGCCGCCCAGATGGTTGATATATCTGAGGGCTGAGATATTGTCCATCATCCTGTCCCTCGCCCAACACTGCGCACCAAATGAGCCCTCCAGTAACTCCACAGTTGATGTGAAACGACTGTTCTTGTGCAGACCAGATACCACCGGTGGAAAAATCTTTGTATCTGGCCCCTAGCCAGTAGGGCTGGTGTCTGACTCGGTTACAATGTCTGAGGCTGAGCTGAAGATTGCTCTTACATTCCACGCCTCCATGTGGATGAGCCATCAAACCATCTCCTCCTTCACTTCCACCGTAAGAGGGACGGATTGAGTACAGGTCAGCCCCTTCCGGAGAGGGTGGTGTGCCTTGAGCCGCTGCAACATACGATAGTGCGAAGGGCTGGGAAAGATGGCCTGGATTGAGGAGGAGAGAAGGCACACTAGGCGAGCCAGTTGGTGCAGAGAGGTGTGTGACTTGGCCATGGTTTAGTGGAGCTTGTGCCTGCTCTTTGCCATTTTCCGGGCCAGCAGGCTCCGAGTTGATGAGGTGGAATCTATTGTGAACTCCAGAAGGGTTGCGCCTTGATCCGGGGTTAGGAGAAATTCGTGAAGCCCCAGGGTGCGGAGGATAGCCCGAAAGGCAGAGTGGTGAACTTATAAACCTAGCCACCCCACCTGAACTGCAGGAAACAGCAGTGAGGGTGGAAAAACTGGAACAGTGAAGTATATGTCCTTCAGGTCCAGTCGAACCATCCAGTCCAGAGGCCTCAACACGTCCCTAAGCAGGTGAATACCTTCCATTTTGAAGTGGCGATAAACCACCCAATCGTTGAACTCTTTCGAGTTGATTACAGGCCTCTGCGTCCGCCTTGTCGACCAGGAAAATATTGCTGACCACTCTGTGGGGCTGTTCAGTAGAACAACAGATCGCCCTTTTCTGAAGAAGG
Organism: Lissotriton vulgaris; assembly: GCF_964263255.1. Lineage (NCBI taxonomy): Eukaryota > Metazoa > Chordata > Amphibia > Caudata > Salamandridae > Lissotriton > Lissotriton vulgaris. Next base: position 187,624,612 of record NC_141690.1, on the reverse strand, counting down.
GTGGAGACTTCCTTGCTTATCATCCTTGCGTCTTGTTGAGAGAAAGAAATGAGACTGGGGTGGAACGCTTTGTAGGGGTGGTCATGAAACTCCACCCGCAAGCCATGAACCGTCTGCAGTACCCAAGCATCACTTGTGAGAGAGGCCCAAGCGGGGAGGAAATCTGCCAAACGACCCCCCAGTTGCAGGCACGCCAATGGAAGTACACATCTTTTCCAGAATTCCTGGTCTTATTTGAAGCCTCCACGACCTCTGAACTTCTGCCCTCTGCTGGGGTAGAACGTGTTGAAGCATGTACCATCCTGGTATTGGCCATGCACGGCGCCTTGCCCCTTGTTAGTGTAAGTGGACCGGCTGGTCTAGTGGCCCCTGCCACCACCGGCCCCTTGGAAAACCTGGGGGGAAATACCCTGCAGATGTTGAACTGCGCCTTGTCCAGTGACATCAATGTCGCCACAAACTTGCTCCGTTTCTTCACAAAGGGGTCCCCAAAAACGCCCCGTAGCCTTAGTCTCCTCTGCCATATCCAAGATTTTAGTGAGGGGCCCTACGGCATCGAGGAGCTTTTCCTGGCAAGAAAGCCAGGGCCTGTCAATACCCTTCTTAGGGTCCTTGACAAACTTAACCAGGATTGTCACCATTTTTAGGTCAATGTCTGGGGTAAGTACAACTTTGTCCTCCAGGCAAGGGCGGCGGCACTCCGCACCGAGGTGGTTACGAGCATCTTTTTCCATAAGTTTGAGAAGACTGTTCTGCATGACAGGTAAGTAACCACTATGGCCAGTCAAATGCAAGTTGGGAGGGAGCCCAGACAAATATTGGTGTACCTGAGGCGCACAATTCCATGGGCGGAGCCATGGGGCCACTGAACGCCCTGAGGTAGTCTGAAGGGCTCCTGCCACCCAAGGAAACAAGCATTTGCAATGCAAAAGGTCTCGCATTAGGAAAGTTTGAGCTATTGGTACTGTAAATGACACATTTTTTATTTATGTGTTGGTTTGGAAAATAGTGAAATTAATAGCTTTGTCATTTACAATGGCAATAGTTTTAACTTTCGCAAATGTGACACCCATAGCATTTGTAATGCAATATGTGTTGTATTTACATGACTTAGATGTATTGATATTACAAATAATTTTTTTTTTTTTTAATACTTAAATAAAAGTTATTGTAATTTATAATGGCAATAGCTTTTGTAAATAACTTTTGTGAAGATTATGTTCATTGTATTTTGTGACGAAAATCCAAGAACAGAAGTGAACTATTAACATATTTTTGTGACATTTGTAATAAAGCTTGAAACGTTGAGAGAACATATTTGAACTAGTTGTTGTTGAATGGTTGCACAGATTGATGCTGTGGTGGCTCTGAGTGATGTTATGGTGGCGATGAGTGATGCTGTGGAGTTCAGTGATGCTGTGGTATTGCATAGTGATGTTGTGGTGCCCCTGAGTGATGCTGTAGTGGTGCTCAGTGATGCTGTGGTGGTGCGAAAGATAGTGAGTGTGATAGAGTGAGGGCGATCGATAGATTGAGGGCGATAGATAGACAGATAGATAAAGTGTATTTATGTTGCATTGAGTAGAGTAAATATGAGGTGTATAATTATATGGCACTGAGTGGTATTATGTGGAGTGTATTTATGTTGCATTGAGGAGTGCAATTATGAGGCTTGTAATTATGTGGCACTGAGTGGTAATATGGAAAGTGTATGTTGTATTCAGTAGAGTGTAATTTTGTGGAGTGTAATTTTGTGGCACTGAGTGGTATTTGGAGTGTATGTTGCATTGAGTGCAGTGTAATTATGTAGCATATAATTATGTGGCACTGAGTGGTATTGTTTGGAGTGTATGTTGCATTGAGTGCAGTGTAATTATGTAGCATATAATTATGTGGCACTGAGTGGTATTGTGTAGAGTGTGTGTTGCATTCAGCAGAGTGTAATTATGTGGTGTGTAATTATCTTGCACTGAGTAGTATTTGGAGTGTGTGTTGAGTGCAGTGTAATTATGTTGCATATAATTATGTGGCACTGAGTGGCATTATGGGGAGGTTATGTTGTATTCAGTAGAGTGTAATTGTATGGCATGTAATTATGTGGCACTGAGTGGTATTTGGAGTGTATGTTGCATTGAGTGTAGTGTAATTATGTAGCATATGATTATGTGGTATTGTGTGGAGTGTGTTGCATTCAGTAGAGTGTAATTATGTGGTGTGTAATTATGTGGTACTGAGTTATTTGGCGTGTATGTTGCATTGTGTGCAGTGTAATTATGTGGTGTGTAATTATGTGGCACTGAGTGGTATTTGGAGTGTATGTTGCATTGAGTGCAGTGTAATTATGTGGCGAGTAATTATGTGGCACTGAGTGGTATTTGGAGTGATTGTTGCATTGAGTGCAGTGATGTGGTGTGTAATTATGTGGCATGAAGTGGTATTTGGAGTGTATGTGGCATTGAGTGCAGTGTAATTATGTGGTGTGTAATTATGTGGCACTGAGTGGTATATGGAGTGTATGTTGCATTGAGTGCTGTGAAATTATGTAGCATATAATTATGTGGCACTGAGTGTTATTGTGTGGAGTGTGTGTTGTATTCAGTAGAGTGTAATTATGTGGTGTTTAATTATGTGGCACTGAGTGGTATTTGGAGTGTATGTTGCATTGAGTGCAGTGTAATTATGTTGTATATAACTATGTGGCACTGAGTGATATTTGGAATGTATGTTGCATTCAGTGCTGTGTAATTATGTGGCGTGCAATTATGTGGAACTAAGTGGGATTTGGAGTGTATGTTGCACTGAGTACAGTGTAATTATGTGGCGTGTAATTATGTGGCACTGAGTGATATTTGGAGTGTATGTTGCATTGAGTAGTGTAATTATGTGGCGTGTAATTATGTGGCACGGAGTGGTATTTGGAATGTATGTTGCATTGATTGCAGTGTGTGTAATTATGTGGAGTGTAATTATGTGGCACGGAGTGGTATTTGGAATGTATGTTGCATTGAGTGCAGTGTAATTATGTAGCGTGTAATTATGTGGCACTGAGTGGTATTTGTAATGTATGTTGCATTGAGCGCAGTATAATTATGTGGCATGTAATTATGTGGCACTGAGTGGTATTTGGAATGTATGTTGCATTGATTGCAGTGTGTGTACTTATGTGGCGTGTAATTATGTGGCACTGAGTGGTATTTGGAGTGTATGTTGCGTTGAGCGCAGTGTAATTATGTAGCATATGATTATGTGGTATTGTGTGGAGTGTGTTGCATTCAGTAGAGGGTAATTATGTGGTGTGTAATTATGTGGTACTGAGTTATTTGGCGTGTATGTTGCATTGTGTGCAGTGTAATTATGTTGCATATAACTATGTGGCATTGAGTGGTATTTGGAGTGTATGTGACATTGAGTGCAGTGAAATTATGTGGTGTGTAATTATGTGGCACTGAGTGGTATATGGAGTGTATGTTGCATTGAGTGCTGTGTAATTATGTGGCATTGAGTGGTATTTGGAGTGATTGTTGCATTGAGTGCAGTGATGTGGTGTGTAATTATGTGGCATTGAGTGGTATTTGGAGTGTATGTGACATTGAGTGCAGTGTAATTATGTGGTGTGTAATTATGTGGCACTGAGTGGTATATGGAGTGTATGTTGCATTGAGTGCTGTGTAATTATGTGGCACTGAGTGGGATTTGGAGTGTATGTTGCATTGAGTGCAGTGTAATTATGTGGCGTGTAATTATGTGGCACTGAGTGGGATTTGGAGTGTAGTAATTATGTGACACTGAGTGGTATTTGAAGTGTATGGTGCATTGAGTGCAGTGTAATTATGTGGAGTGTAATTATGTGGCACTAAGTGGTATTTGGAGTTTATGTTGCATCGAGTGCAGTGTAATTATGTGGTGTGTAATTATGTGGCACTGAGTGGTATTTGGAGTGTATGTTGCGTTGAGCGCAGTGTAAATATGTAGCATATAATTATGTGGCACTGAGTGGTATTGTGTGGAGTGTGTGTTGCACTGAGTAGAGTGTAATTATGTGGCACTGAGTGGTATTTGGAGTGTATGTTGCATTGAGTGCAGTGTAATTATGTTGCATATAACTTATGTGGCACTGAGTGGTATTTGGAGTGTATGTTGCATTAGAGTGCTGTGTTATTATGTGGGCGTGCACATCTAAAACAACCATGTCTTTAGCAGTCTCTCGAAGATGGTTAGCTCACCGCAGGCCCTAATGTTCTGTACAATTAGTTTGGAAAAGTGGCAACAGCGTTGCCATATACGAGGCATGAGAACCAGAAAAGAACAGAGATTGGCACATGTCACAGGGGTTTCACTCCCATATAAGCCTGCCGAAATCATGCACACACACACCAGATATAGGAGTCAAAGTGGGTGGTGACCTTCTGGCCTAATGTCAAGAAGGATGGTGGTGGGGTCAAGCCGGCGAGGAGAGATATATATTATATATATATAAGAGAGAGAATTGTCAAGCAGCTTACAAGACATTTTACCAGCAGACAGGTAAAGAAAACGACAAAACAAACTGGGAACTCAAGTAAACTTAGGTCGGGGGCTGGAAAGAATATGGCACAAATTAACGAGATATGCAGAAAAGAAACATCCGATTGGGATGCAGCACTATCTAAAAGGCTAATTACTGTACAGTACAGCCTTTTCGGTCCCATTACAGGAGAACAGTCCGAGGACTCAAACAGGATACAACCAATAAGATAACAATGCAGCCACTAACGTCGATTGCTCCTAAAAGGTGGACAGCATCTCCAAGCCATGAGCAGGTGTTCCGTCGGCAGAGTAACTATTCCCGACTCGATATTCAAAGGCATGGCGGTAGGAGGAAGACGACGAAACAACTGCCTAACAATGCAAGTATTATAAAGTAACGGTAGAAACAGACACGGTATTTGTACACAAGTAGGTCGACACCATTAATGAAGAATAGAGGTTACAAAACTCTAACAATAATGTTCTCGCAATAAAAAGTTTCATTTTTCCGGTATCTCCTGGTATAATGTAAGAGGCGAGAGTCACTGTGTAAACATCTTACTGCAGTCTCGCAAAACCTCGACCTGCACCAACACAAAGCTGCACGTGGTACAAAGACAAGCACACCGCCCTTGAACAAATAATTATAACAGTGGAAGCACTGCAAAGAATCCAAAAAACATGGGCTCAGTTTATTCAAAGACCCATAGACGATAGGCCCTGGTACCTTGCCGATCTTATTATCCACAACTTCTTTTCAGACACTTTTTTTGGTTCGAGTAAGCCACACTATCACCTTTACGATTCTACCGCCCATGACCCAGAGGCCTCGGCTCATCGAAGACTTCCCCACTTCGGAACTCAGTAGTAACAAGGATTAAAGCAAGCTGTATAATTAAGACAGTCCCAGTAATCATAAAATAAAAGCACAAACGATTTACTTCTGTAAATAAAGTATAATAAAAAAGAAACCTTAGATGACATGTTTCCAAAACGGCAACACTTCTTTAATGACTCAGTGCATCTAAAACAAGCTAGAGGCGGCTCTGGCGCAGCACGTCGTCTTCTGGAGACGTGCGAGTTCACAGAGCATAATCGGCTCGTGCACAGGCCAGTAGCCGCTCGTTCACAGCTCTATCTCCCTTGCCAGTTAGCACAGTGACTATAGAACTTGCGCTGGCGGGAGCGCTTTGCGCTCCAACACCAGCTCAACCTAAAAAGTGTCCCTTGCGGCACTGCAGCCGCCAATACTACACCGCTGGGCGTCACGCACGAAGGAAATACAGACCTAATAGGGCGTAAGGAAAATAGGGGTCATACAGACCCACACGGGTGTCACTCGGGAGGCTGGGGACCTGGCTTGGCTCTCAACCAGGCAGCACTCATCAGCACTCTATTAGTGCTAGACTCGCGCTGCCAGGAGAGAGGGCACATCACCCCCAAGCGGTGGGAGGACCTTACTGCAACACACTAGGGGATATTGTTGCGTAAGGCACGCAAACGCGTCCCGCAACAATAGGGGATCTGTAGGGAACAGTACATAGAAAAGAACTGCACCTTATCGGAAAAGGAAGCAAAGTAGAAGGACTAAGTGGAGGCCGGACTGTGAACAAAGAGGAAGGACTCCTGGTGGAACCTTAATTTCCTACTTCCTGCTGTTCATGGAAGTAGTAGTTTGTTATAAGTTTAAAATGGCTGCTAAAAAATAAAAGGGAAAGAAGAGTGGCATAATTTGAGCCTCCGGTCCTGACATAGAATTGTCTGTTGAAAAGATTAGCATCCATGTGTAATAAAATGTTCAAAATTGTTTGTGTGGTGCATTACCACACAGCTCTTGGGGCATGTTCTCTAAGAGAATACAGTGAGCTGTAAGCTCAGATTGCATTACTGATGGGGAGTGCAATATAAAAAGTACAAGTTTTCAGAATTTAACGATTTGTGTCTATATTGTCCCCACAATGCTCCTTGATTATACGCAGATAAATGTTGAGGAATGGAAGCAAGATTGGTCTTTATTTTACAAATAAATTTACCCAAATAATTACAGTTGAGCAATGAATGAATAAATATTGTATTTATAAAGTACAGATTTTACTTCCAAAGGAGCATCTTGGTGCTTGGGGAGAAGGATGAGAAAATCCAGGTTTTCACTGATTCTGAGTTGATAAATCTCAGCTGTTTACGGAGTTGATTCCAGACCCTAGGCACTTGCCCCTTGCCCCAAGTACTGCCAGAGATTTGCCATCCTTGGTCATGCATCAAAAGGGTGAAGGTTACAAGCAGTTTTGTCAAACTGTTTAGCAATTTCTAAAGAACACCTTTGAAAACAATTATACTGGGGGCATCGTTTGCTAACATGTTTTGATGCACACATGTTAATTAAGTTAATCATAGGGATCCACTGTAAAACCATTCAAGGGAACATTAAGTTCTTTGATTTCGCATCGGGCGGCTTTGCAATTTTTCAGGAATTTATGAATTTAAAGAAGCAGGCCTAGAAACCATTCCCCTAGTAAACCTTTGCAAATTCTATTTTTACATGATTATATATACAAAGAAGGGTATTTGTTAATTTAAAATATGCATATTAAGTGATCTTCGTTAAACTTTATTTGTTTTATCTCTGGGGAAAAATATTTTCCCACGTGGGCCAACTCATTTCTCTACCCCCCACCTTTTGTATTGCACGGGGCACTGTGCCACTCTGGAAAAGGTTTACTTCTGCCCTTGTCAGCAATGAATTTGTGATACATACCAGGAAAGATGTGAATAGCCTTTAGTACGTCTTGCTATATACTATATGCCCGATGCAGGAGCTGTAAATGGTGTCTGTGCCTGAGATTCAAAAGACTTGGGGAGCCTCAAGAAGCTATCCTTTCTTGAGAACCAAACCGCTCTCGTTTCAACTCTGTAATGTACCACTGTGGTCATTTAATGATACATGGGATAATGGATAGATGTAGCTAGCATCAGATTTAGGAGTTTCCCCAGCATATAACAACTTACAGTTTAAGTACCTGTTGTACCAGCAGGCCTCTTTACTGGAATTTTCTTTTTAAAATATTATGGGTGCCAAAACATTAACTTTGTTACGTTTCCCCACAGTCACCGTGAGGCATAGCATTAGGTTGTGTTGACTCCTCATTGTGCACGAAAGTTGTAGTGCAGATAGGTCTTACTGTATTGAACTTGCTTATTTTATTATGAAGTACTAGCACCTAAACAAAGTCTTCTCAGGCTAAAATATTGCTCACTTTGCATCTGAGATAATGCCCTCTGCAAAGCGTATGTTTTGTGTCAGAGGTCCTTAAACAGCTCATTAAGTTATAGTATCCTGACTGTGTTCTTTCCTTTAACATAGAGGGCACAGTCATAGCAGATGCCTCCAGTGGAGTTCCCCTCTTGAAAAGGTCTGGGTGAATATATATTTGGTCTGGAATTTCAGGTAAGGTTCTTGAATCATCTTGGGTGGCACTTTTTCAAAAACAAATCACAGGTCTCTGATGTCCCAGTCCTGCTTGCAGTAAACTATTGGAGAGTCATCTTGGTACAGGAAAGAACTAGAAACCTTTGCAGAATACAAAGTAAAGTATTTGAATTTACAGTCATGGGTACACATGCAGTCTTTTTTACATTTAGGGCGCACACCATCAAATCCACGGACTTCCTCTTACTCCAATCCCTTTTCTCGTTTTAAGCAAATGCCACATGTGCTTGTAAGTCACATGTTCACGCTTTTGTTTTTCAGTGAGATCTTTCTTGCAAAAACATATTTTGATCATCAATTTTTCAGCTTGGGTGTTGGGTACTAGGACTAGTTTTCGTTTAAAATGTAGTGGGGGGGGTTGCAGACTCGTTAGTACACAAATTCTGATATGCATAGAATTGGGATGTTAAGTACTTGGGAATCCTCTCAGTAATTTGAAATAAGGGAAATTGAGGCTTTGGAGTATTCACTACTCTAGTGTATGCCTTGTAAACCTAGTCATTCATCACCTACCATTTACCTCCAACGCCATGGGGGCATGTCTGTTAATTTGACATGGGCACATATCCAAAGATCTGAAGTCCAAGGAGGCCGGCTTGTGGGTTGGAAGTGGGCATGGGTCTTCGCTTCCATGGGTACATGGAATAAAATAGGCTTGGGTTAGTGCCCTTTTTACTAGCAGTGCAAGCCACTTCAGAAAGTACATTGTTCTGACACATCTACTAAGCATGTATATGAAAATGCAGCTTTTTCAATCCGTGTTATTCTGGATTCAAATGTCCTTGACCAAGAATGTAGTGGGGAAATGCCTCCTTCTAATGAAGTTACCTATTGCCTCCGTTATTGATGAAGTTCTTACTAGTCTTTGCTGCTATCGATTTAAATAAGTTTACATGGGCCAGGACTATTCAGCACAGGCTGGGCTTTGTAACTTATGCCGAGCCCGCAACTAAAGGCCCTAGGGGCAGACCATCCGGTGGATTGACCATATGGGTGGCTGTTCATCTTGGGTTCTTGGTCAAGAGAATTAACACCAATTCTTGTGATATTCTGTGTATTCTTTTGACCGGTAGAAACACACCCAAAATAGCGATTATTAACATCTATCTACGTCCGGTTTTGGGTGGTACAGTTTCTCATGTCCTAGAGTCCTTAATTGCCCTATTAAATAGCTTCTCAACTGATACCAAGGTGATAATAGGCGGGGATTTTAATTGCCATTTCGAACCACTCATGGGTGTCCCACAGCTAACAGCAGACGAGGATGACGCCTGCCGGATTCCACCCCCAAACATCTATCCAGTTAAAAACTGGACTTCAACGGCCATGCAGCTCACCTCACTGACATATACTTTCTCACTTAGAGCTTGCAACGGCCGCTTTCCGGGGGATAGCCCTGGCAAAAGTACCTATAATGGAATGGGTCACTCGTCAACAATAGATTATTTGTTGGTTAGTATGTCTGTATGGCATCTGATTCGATGTTTCCACGTTTCGGATCGCGTCGAAAGCGATCACTACCCTTTGGTTGCGGAACTGGATGTCCCAAATTATGTTGGGGAGCAACAAGCGGCTGATTTGGTCTCTGGTGCGATTAGGATCACACAGGGCGGTAAAAAAATCCGATGGTCTTCTATTAAGTCGTCCCCAGATAACCTGGCATCACTGTATAAAAGCGTAATTCCCCAGTTTGAGCATCTAAATTTATTGTATGAAAATGCTTCCAATCCTGACAATGATGTTAAATGTTTAGCTATACATAAAGAACTGATGCTGACCTTAGCAGCTAGTTTTTCTAAACCTGTAAAATGTATTAATGGACAGGCACGTACCACAAATTCCTGGTACAATCAGTCTTGCAGGAAGGCGAAGACCACCCTAGTTTCTGCCATCAAATCAGGCCATAGGGCTAATATTTTGGCCGCAAGGAATTTTTATAAGAACCTCCTTTCTCATGCAAAATCTGAATGGGAAACAGAGAAATGGAAGGCCATTAAACAAGCGTTAATAGCGAAAGACGCCCGAACCTTTTGGAACTTGGTCCACACAGGGAAAGCAGAAGGGAAGGTAAAACTTGATCCCAATATAGCTGAGGAAGCCTGGTGTGCATATTTTGGTGATCTCTATTCTAACACCGCTTCCGCCTACAATCTGTCCCCTATAACGATCTCGAGACCGAGTCTAGAATGCCCCACCCCTCCCTTTACTATGTCGGAAGTGACCCTTGCAGTCCAAGGGTTAAAAAGAAATAAGGCCCCTGGGCTGGACAAGATCCCCGGTGATCTTTTTAGAGATGAGCCGAAGATCTGGGTCCCCTACTTGACCGTCATATTTAATGCCATTCTTGACGGCCAAGAGCCTCCTAGTACATGGCTGGGGGCCGAAATAATTCCGATTTACAAAAAGGGTTCTCCGCTGGCCCCGTCAAATTATAGACCAATTAGTCTAATTGACGTTACTCAAAAAATCTATGCCAAACTGCTTTTGCAACGCTTGCAAGATTGGATTAGTGAGAACAACATCCTCTCCCACTTGCAAGCAGGGTTCCGTGCCAAAACCTCGACCATTGACCAACTACTACGGCTCCAGGTCCTTTACTGGAAGCATGTGGTGATGGAAGGGGGGAGCCTCTACCTGACATTTGTGGACCTAAAATCCGCATTTGATATGGTGGACAGAAATCAACTTTGGAGCATATTAACAACAATGGGGGTACCACCCTATCTATGTCTCCAATTCAAAAGACTCCTTGACGGCACCTATGCAAAGGTTCGCTATGGCAAAAATGGCCAGCTAACAAGAGATTTTCCTATTGAGAAGGGAGTTAGGCAGGGATGTGTACTGGCCCCTACGCTATTTTCCCTCTTTTTAAATGGCCTTGTTGATGACTTAACTAGTGTCCAAAACAGTGATGCTCCTAACTTAGCTGGTGGTAAATTTCCTGCACTCATGTTTGCAGATGACACCCTGCTACTCTCAAAAACACCTATGGGGATGCAGCGGGTGTTAGATCAATTTACCAAATTCTGTAGGGACAGGAATCTGGTAATAAACATAGACAAAACTAAGTACATGGTGTTTAATGGCATTACAACTAATTGCCCTTGCCCAACTATGGATGGACGAGCCCTGGAAAGGGTAAACCATTTTACCTATCTAGGTCTGACCTTAAATGATATAATGAGTTGGGAAACCCAAATGACTAAGGCTAATCTGACCCTCTCTCAGTCTATGGGGGGTATCCTTAAAGTGCAGAAATCTTGTGTTCACAAGCTGGTCAGTGTACCGCTGGAAATATACAAGGTACAAACCAGATCTTCTACCCTTTATGGGGCAGAACTCTGGGGCCATTGTCCAGCGAACGAGATTAGTATAACAGAGAACCAATTCCTTAGACAACTGCTCTCCTTACCCACTAACACCCCCCTAGTTCCACTAAGGCTGGATACAAATCTGAGGCCAATTGCATAAGTAATTGCCTCACGCCCGCTTCTTTACTGGCGTAGATTGTGGAGTGTCCCGGAGCTTGAGTGTTATAGAGAAGAATTAAAAATTGTTATGGCTCGCCCGTTTGTGGGGAGGATAAAGTGGTTATCTTTTATAAGGGGGCATGCGTCTAAGATCGGCATGGAGAATCTCTGGTCTAATCCGGAGGACACATGCAAATCTATCTCAAAGAGAACCCTGGCTGAGTCTATAAAACATCATAACCTTGAAGAGGTCTTTCGAACAGCCAGGCCATCTAGTCTCACCGACAGTTTCTTGCACTTTAAGAATGTTTACAGTTTTGAGAAAGAGTTAGATGCTATAGAACCTGTCCTAGCAAAAAAATTGTTTCTACAATTCAGATATGGTACATTACCCCTCTACTCCTATTCTGATAAATGGAAATTGGGTTTAGCTCGTCCTTGTCCAGGTTGTAATGATCCGAATGAATCTCTAATCCATGTAATCTTGTTTTGTCCTGCTTATTCTGTCAGCAGGAAAAAATGGATTATACAGTTATGTGTTAACCTAGGACTGAGGAACTATATAGACTATTTTAGAATTTTAAAAACTGATACTAATGCATTGATAGTTACTGCTATTTCTAAATTCTTGTTCTCGATGTGGTTAACTAGACGAAGACTGATCCATGTGTAGTAACCCGCTTATTGTGGGTGGATGGCTCTGTCTTAGTAATAATTAGTTTTTTATCTGTTTTAAAGGAAATTTCTTAGTTTCTGTATCTTATTGTTATGTCCTTATTGTTATATTATAACCGCACGTCAACCGATTACTGCAAATATGCTAATTGAGATCTACAATGCATTGGATGAGTTGTAAATGTATTCTTTTTTTTTTAACTGTTATGTACTTTTATGGTTCATTAACAAACCGAAATAAAGTTGACTTGATGATGATGATGATTAAATAAGTTTACTTTGTCTTGTATTTATGTTATGGACTTCCCAGCAGGATTTGGGCATGAAAGGCATCAGGAAGTTTGTATTGATTTTTAGTCTATGTTGCCTCAAACGACTCAAAGATTGTTGTTATAGTACCCGTCCTGCTGTAAACTTAATGTCTAGACCTAATAATATCTAGGTTTGAAACTATTGATCTTTATTTTAGAATATTTTGTGTTTTAAAGAAATTTTTGTGTAGTTGAATGTCCATTACATGTCCATAATTGATTTCTCTTTAGTGTGGCACTCTGTGTAATTTGAACAAGTAAAATCGAATTTAGTACTTACTACCTGTTGAAATGAGTGGAGTGTCTATTACTGGGGGACAGGCAGTATAGCAGGTTAGAAAGGCAAAGAGTATTAGTGCAATAGCAGTTTTGATCAGACAATTCTCCTGACATGTCAGAGGTTACCATATAACAAATGAGCATTAGTATGGGTTGGGCATTTGTGTTGGGCCTAGCACTTCATAATTGAACCCCCAAGGGCAGCATATTTGTTGATCCGTTGAGTTCAATGGCACTTTATAGAATCCTCCTTCATTAGTGTAATTTCTTGCGCTAGTTGAGGCAAACCTCATCAAGGATTAGTTAACGTAAATAAGATCCTAGACCAATCTGTGGTAATTCTGATGGGCTCCTTCGTGTTTACGCTTCATTTTCACAAGCGCAGCATCTGGTGAATTATGACATCTCTCATGTGTTAAGTGGTGGTGTCCTCTCACTGAAAGAATGAATGAAATCTGATGCCCTCCCAGATCTGGGTGTGTTCCCATATGCCTAGTCGTCTATAATTCTACCTATGGAGCATCTCCAGTTCAATATGAGCCCTGTGTTTTGCTATTTCTGTCTATTGCAACATGTTTTATCCTCTAGTAGATATCTAAGCAGTGGCTATATACCTTTTTTGACAGTGCTAATGCCAGGTATATTAATTTATTAGTCTTCCATTTTTTATGGCTGTTAGACTTGGCATCTATTGGCGTGTTTCCCCCGAGTTTTTGCTTTCTGCCTTCCCGGTTTTTACTCTGTTTTTGCTGGTATAACGTTTCTGCGCGCTTTTTGCACTGCTGATCATTGGTAAAGAGCTGGTGCTCCTGTGGTAAATTGTGTTATGATTGGATGTGTGACTCACTTGTCAGCCTCCAGTAAAGGGCATAGGAGTCCATCGCTGCTCGTGGGCCTGCAGCACGGATTGTGGCACCCACGTACGTAGCCCAAAAAAGTTATAAGTGAATGAAGTTTGGTATGCCTAAACTCAGCGTCTGAGTTCATAAAGGCCACTTTTAGAAAGTGGGTATTGTTTTGCTCGGTCATCCCGTGTGCCTCATTGGAATGTGGATTGCTTGTCTGGTTTTTGAGATGACAGATGGCTGGGGAACGGGGTGGCTCCTGATAGTCTAGCTAGATCAGGAAAGGGCTCAACAGACCTGGGTTACGATGGGGGAAGAGGGAGGGAATCTTCTTGCACCTCAAAGGACCTGGTCTGCCTCTGACACAGCTGTCTTCACCTCCTGCCAGGAATTCACGCCAGAGACGGTCCAACTGGTTCTGGCCGGACACAGACACCCTCCTGAAAGGTCAAAGGATTTTTCGGTACAAATGCTTGGTGCCAGAGAAGCTGCGAAAGGAACAACTGCTTTGCTGGATGCTTTGCTGAGTTGACCTGCAGTTGCTGCTTCTGTCTTGGGCAGTGAAAGGCCTAGACTGGACTTTATGCAACCGAATTGGTGAGACTCTCCAAGGGCTTGAGGTAGAGCTTGCCCCATGTTCACGAAGTCTCAGGAACAGCAAAGACTTAAAGTTCTTCGACCCGCAGCACTAGGGTCTATGTGTTTTGTGCTGCAACTCGAAGAACACTCCTCGACGACGTCTACGACGACCCTGCCGAACCAGTGTCCTGAAGGCACCACAGAGGGCACCGCTGCAACGCCGCACCTCGACCCTGGTCTCACTGCTACCGCCTGCTGAAGCCATCACCGAGCAGCTGCTCGCACAGCGACCTGTGGGCACAGCACTCGCACCGCCTTGCTTCACGCCAAAGCTTTGGCTCTGCAGAGGACACTGCCGTGACCCTGGTCTCAGGTCGACGCCTGTTTACGCCATCGAGCCGCTGCTCGCACTGCGACCTGTGGGCACCGTATTCTGCACCGCCACACTACACGACACGACTACTCCGTGGCCTTCCTGACGTCGCCACTTCCTGTGGAAATCGCAGCTGCCTGCACCATGGTTCGGGGGCACCGCTCGTGAGTTACACGACGCACCGCCCTCATCTCACACCACAGCCTTGGCCTACTGACGTCGGTGCCATCGACTCCAGCTCGTCAACCGACGACAGTGTTTCCGCAACAACAACGCCGCTGCTTGCACCGTGACGAGCACCGACTCCCATCTCGCACCGCGACCCTGGTCTCACCGATGACGCCGCCAACGGGCTGCTACTCGCACCGCGACCTGGGGCACCGCATGCCGCACCGCTGCAATTCACACCGCAGCACCCTACGCCTGTTGGCGCCAGCACTCCTAATCCCATCAGAAAGGAGTTCGACCTGCAACACGAGTGGCTCCAAGGGCCCCATCGCCCTGCATCTCTGAAAGGTACTGTTTGCGGGTCTTCCCGACACCGTAGTTGGCCTGCAACCCCGCGATCAGTCAGAACTGTTTTTGGATTTGTTCACAACGCCGTGATAGCCCCTGACGGAGGTATCGACATGAAGGAACTATTTTTAAAAGCCTATTTTGGAGCCTATCTTGAAGCCTAGTATTGTGGATTTTATCGTATTTTGGTCTTGTCTTAAGTATATAAAAAAGTGGATATTTTTCGAAACTGGTGTGGTGTCCTTTTGTTGTGCGTACACTGTATTACTGTTGGTTATGTGCAGATGCTTTACACACGGGATCTAAGATAAACCTGACTGCTCCTGCAAGGCTACTGAGGGGGTGAGCAGGGGTTATTTTAGAAGTGTAACTCCCTTATCCTGACTTAGGTGGTGTTTTCCGCCTTGCTTTGGTGCAAGTCTCAGCTAGCCAGAAATCCCATTTCTAACAATGCCAAAGATTTTGCCCTAACAGACAAGATTTCAGATAACCAAATAGTGGCTGACTAGAGGTCTGTTCTATTTTCTCGACTACTACTCCCCAGTACTCTGCAAAAACACCACCCCAGTCTTTTGGTTCTTCCTGATACATTGGATATCACCCAGTTGCATTCTGGAATATCAACTCCAGCCTTTAGGGAGTCAGAAATGTTCTATGCAGGTACATCATTGATGTCATTCAAACCATGCATTTCTAGAGATCTGGGCCAGATAATTTAAAACTATCTCCCAGTCTTTATCTGTGAATTCGAGCACTAGATCTTGTGTCCACTTATTCCTTAGGCTGAGAAGGTCCTCATCGAAGTCGGCATGTAATACTCTATACAGTTGTGTGAAAGGTTTGCCCTAGCGTTGGTACAGTTTTAGGGTGTGGTTATGGTCTAGTTCTGTTACCACTGAAGGACTCCACCTTTTACATTGTTTCCCTACAATTACTCCATAGGCCAGGAAGAGACGTGGTGGAGCATTGTGTTTCCATTATTTCCCCAAACTTTTAAACATGTGCCAGAGTTGGACCAGTCTCCCTGAACAGTTACCCGTAGATAGTTCCATTCCTGCACTCTGTTTCCTCTTTTCCCTATCAGGAATCTTATTGATATGTCACGGGAGTAAATCTGTGATTGGCAATGCTTACATTGCTATTCTCTCCACCATTGTACTATTGACTCCACAGGCGGTGATATATTCCTCGCCCTAAATGTTGATGCAGTGAAAGGCAATCTAATATGTCTGGGTGTTTTCGAAGCCATGCCCATTTTACTTCTCCATGTGCTTCTCTCAATAACAATATGTTCGAGGCATGTGGGCTGCTGAATTCATATCTGTGCATAGATCGCCGCCTAGTGATGGGTCCGGATGATTTCACATTGTTGTCCTGGAAGAGTCTTCGAAGTATCACGAGATAGGTGGCTCCTCCCCTGGACTACAGTGCGCATGGGCATCCTCTCCATCCGTAGATTGTTTTTTTCCGCCATTGGGTTCGGATGTGTATTTCCAACTCTGAGTTCGGAATCAGTAACAAACTTTTCTAAAAGGCCAAAAGGCCTTCGGGGGCGTCGGTATTGTTATTGCGATCGGTATCGACAACTCTCTTTCTGTAGTTTCTCCTCCGAACGTTGAATCGGGCCGCGTGGCCTTTTCGACACCAAAGGACCGATCGTCGATGGAACGAAGTCCATTCAAAAGATGCCCCAACTGTAACTCAAAATTTCCACACATCGATAAACACCCTGTGTGTAACAAGTGTTTATCTCCGGAACACAATAAAGCCGACTGCTTAGCTTGTGCGCAGTTTAGATCAAAGAAGACACTTCGGCTTCGAAGAGCAGCGAGGCAGACCATGCAGAAGCCAGCGCCTGAGCCGGAGAACATCTTTGAAGACGACGAAGACTTCGTCGAAGCTGAGGACTCAGACCAACAGTCGGAGCAGGGTCGGAACATGACTCCAACTACTACGTCGACGACTAAGACGACCTCGTTGAGGTAGGGGACGACGATCCGTCGAGGACGACCCCGGCGAGGACACGGGGCCAACCGTGAGTACGGAGCCCAGTACTGTTACTGATCCGCTTCCAAAGGCTCAGGTCGAGGCATCGCCGGAAGGCCTTAGCCAAGATCAGAACATTGATTCTATAGCCCCGCAATTTAGCCCGACTAAGAACATAAGGCAAGAGCCATCTGTCCAACATTACCATTCCTTGATAATCTCGAAACCTAAAGTGAAGGAAGCAAAACAGAAACCGAAACTAATAGACTTTACAGTCTTCGGACCGAGAGGTGCGGAACCATCGGCGCCGACAAAAAACAAAATGGCCTTCGACCCGGCTGGGTCGCATGAGGGGTGTCGAGCCGAGAGCCAGTACACCCAGAGACATGCCGAAGCTGAATGCCGTCGAACCGACGAGATCGATGTCGACGCCAGGCAACTTAAACAAAGGAATCCCGCAGAAGATGGTTGTCGATCTGAAGCAGAGAGTCGAGAAGCCGGTGCAAACTAAGACACTCGACCCGAAGGCAAGGATCGAGGCGAAGGGGTCCGTCGAGCCGAGGCAACAAATCATCGACCCGAAGCAGCAGGCTTCCAAGACGGCACAAAAGCAACAAGCATTTGCAATGCAATAGGTCTCCTATTAGGAAAGTTTGAGCTATTGGTATTATAAATGACACATTTTTTATTTAGGTTTTGTTTTTGAAAATAGCGAAATTAATAGCTTTGTCATTTACCATGCCAATAGTTATAACTTTCGCAAATGTGACACCTATAGCATTTGTAATGCAATATGTGTTGTATTTACGTGACTTACATGTATTGATATTACAAATAACAATGCTTTATAATTTTTTTAAATAATTAATACTTAAATAAGTTATTGTAATTTATAATGGCAATAGCTTAAACTTTTGTAAAGAACATTTGTGAAGATTATGTTCAGTGTATTTTATTGTGACGAAAATCCAAGAACATATGTCAAATATTAACATCTTTTTCTTACATTTGTAATAAAGCTTGAAACATTGAGATAACATATTTGATCCAGTTGTTGTTGAATGGTTGCACAGATTGATGCTGTGGTGGAGCTCAGTGATGTTGTGGTGCCACAGAGTGATGCTGTGGTGGTGCTGAGTGATGCTGTATGCTATGCTACGTTTTGTTATGCTATGCTACGTTTTGTTATGCTATGCTATGCTATGTTATGCTATGC
Source organism: Lissotriton vulgaris (assembly GCF_964263255.1). Lineage (NCBI taxonomy): Eukaryota > Metazoa > Chordata > Amphibia > Caudata > Salamandridae > Lissotriton > Lissotriton vulgaris. The sequence goes on along the minus strand of NC_141690.1, from coordinate 187,606,369 downwards.
TATGTTATGCTATGTTATGCTATGCTTTGTTATGCTATGTTTTGCTCTGCTATGCTTTATGCTATGATATGTTTTGTTGTGTTTTATTATGCTATGCTTTGTTTTGCTATGCTATGATTTGTTATGCTATGTTTTGCTGTGTTTGGTATGCTATGCTGTGTTTTGCTATGCTATTATATGTTTTGTTAAGCCATGCTATGTTTTGTTTTGTTGTGTTTTGTTATGCTATGTTTTGTTGTGTTTTGCTATGCTTTGTTATGAGATGTTTTGTTTTGCAATGCTTTGTTTTGCTATGCTTTGTTTTGGTATGCTATGCTTTGGTATGCTATGTTTTGTTATACTATGCTTTGTTATGCTATGCCAAGCTTTGTTTTCTTATGCTATGCTAAGCTTTGTTTTCCTATGCTATGTTGTGTTTTGTTATGCTATGCTTTGTTGTGTTTTGTTATGCTATGCTTTGTTGTGTTTTGTTATGTATGCTATGGTTTGTTTTGCTATGTTTTGTTTTGCTATATTTTGTTTTGCTATATTTTGTTTTGCTATGCTTTGTTTTGCTATGCTTTGTTTTGCTATGCTTTGTTTTGCTATGCTTTGTTTTGCTATGCTTTGTTATGCTATGCTTTGTTATGCTATGCTTTGTTATGCTATGCTTTGTTATGCTATGCTTTGTTATGCTATGTTTTGTTTTGCAATGCTATGCTTTTTTATACTATTCTATGTTTTGTTTTACTATGCTTTGTTTTGTTATGCTATGCTTTGTTTTCCTATCCTATGCTTTGTTTTGTTATGCTATGCTATGTTTTGTTATGCTATGCTGGTGAGGGTGGGTGGGTGGGTGAGGGTGGGTGGGTGGGTGAGTGGGTGAGGGTGGGTGGGTGAGGATGGGTGGGTGGGTTAGTGAGGGTGGGTGGGTGGGTGGGTGAGTGAGGGTGGGTGAGTGAGGGAGGGTGAGAGGGTTGTGTATCCTATGCTTTTTTTTGTTATGCCATGCTATGTTTTGTTATGCTATGCTGATGAGGGTGTGTGAGGGTGAGGGCGAGGGTGTGATGGTGTGAGAGGGTTGTGAGGGTGTGAGGGTGTGTGAGGGGGAGGTGTGTGCGGGTGAGGGTGTGTGAGGGGGTGTGAGGGTCTGAGGTTGAGTGAGGGTGCGTGAGGGTGTGAGGGTGTGTGATGGTAAGGGTGTGTTAGGGTGGGTGAGGGTGTTTGAGGGTGAGAGGGTGTGAGGATGTGTGAGGATGAGAGGGTGTGAGGATGTAAGAGCGTGAGTGAGGGTGAGTGAGGGTGTGGGTGTGTAAGGGGTGAAGGTGAGTGAGGGTGTGAGGGTGTGTGAGGGTTTAAGGGTGTGTGAGGTGAGAGGGTGTGTGAGGGGGTGTGTGATGGTGAGTCTGCAAAGAAACTGCAAATACCTACAAAACGTACCATTTCTAAATAACAGTTTAGATAAAGGTTGCTCTCCCACACATAAAAAATAACCACACCACCCGAACCAGCTTTAGTATTAACTGCAGACATTTGATTTACAAATGTCCACTGAAGCATCCCTTTATCAGCGCAGCTCAGTCTGCAGCACACATCACGTTTGCACCTACAAGCTGGCCTACCGCTTTTCACGAATTCGCTTTTCTTGGCACGAAAAGAAAGACATATTGTAGGGTGGAGGGAGTGACTGATGGGCTGAGAGCCCCTCCCTGCGAGGAGGAACCAGACCTTCAGCTATTACAGAAATGCGGTAGTAAATGCAGCACTCACTGCTATGGAGCCCGGGATTGCTTTCCCGCAGATCGCGCGCGGTGCACACGTCCATTTTGGACGTTCTGTTTTTGAAGAAATGTATAAGGCACTGCCGCTCACTTAATGTCAGAACAAACCAAAGAAAAAGAATACAATTAGATGGGGTAATACAGGCGAGGCCCCTGGAAGTGGAATGGTGTCATGTCAACATGGACACAGTCACAGTGTTGGCGAGTCGCACATTTTTTTTTTTTGTTAGTTATTTATTGATTTTGTTATCTTAACTAAGGCCGACAATTCAAAGTAGAATGGTTTTCAGTTATTCTCACAAGAAATCACGATGTTATCAAATACCAGATATGCGCCTTCTCCGGGATAAATATTCCTGTTTAAATGGTTTTTAAATAATAACACCAAGTCTCTTAACGCAGAGCCATAGAGACATTCAGCACCCAGATCCCCAGCAGCTGAACCTTGCAATCTGGCTCCTGCAGTCATAGAGTTTGGCTACCTAAACTTACCTCCTGACTGCATGAACATTATCAAAGAGGCAAGAAGACCTACCTACCACAAGAGCATGCCATGCGGCAAAGTGGAAACGTTTTGTCATTTACTGTAACAACAATAACCTAAACCCACTAGACGCATCAACTCAAAATATCATATGCTATCTTTTGCACCTACACCGCTGCAATCTAGCCTATACATCCATTAGGATACACTTAGCTGCCATAGCAGCTTACCTTCAGAACAGGCAACACCTTTCACTATTCAGAGTGCCTGCAATTAAAGCATTCATGGAGGGGCTCAAACGAGTGATCCCCCAAGACACCCACCTTCTCCTGTCTGGAACCTAAACGTTGTTTTAACCAGACTAATGGGATCACCTTTTGAACCTTTACACTCGTGTGAAATACAATTTTTAACATGGAAGGTGGCTTTTCAGAGCGAACACTTCGCTTAGAAGAGTTAGCGAGCTGCAAGCCCTAACTATTCAAGAACCATTCTTCCAAATTCACGCAAATAGGGTCGTGCTTAGGACAAACCCTAAATTTATGCCTAAAGTGGTATCCCACTTCCACATCAATCAAACAATAGAACTTCCAGTGTTCTTCCCAAACCCACAGTCAGTTCCTGAAAGGGCTCTACACACACTAGATGTTAAAAGGGCTCTCCTATATTACATAGACAGGACAAAAGATTTCAGGAAGACTAAACAGTTGTTTGTTGCTTTTTCACCACAACACAAAGGAAACCCCATTTCTAAATCTGGACTAGCCAGATGGATAGTTAAGTGCATCCAAATATGTTATCTTAAGGCTAAACGCACTTTAACAGTTCCCCCAAGAGTGTATTCTACACGCAAAATGGCTTTCTTAGGCAACATTCCTCTAGAAGAAATATGTAAAGCAGCCACATGGACAACCATACATACTTTCACAAAACACTATTGTGTTGATGTACATTCCAAACAGCAAGCTGCAGTTGGTAGGCTGTTCTAAAAACTTTCAGACTGCTGCAGCTGGCACAGGTAGCCACTGCTAAGGGAGAGACTGCTATACATTCTATGCTCAGATATTTATTCAGCAGCCCACATGCCTCAAATGGAATATGCTACTTACCAGTATGCATCTGTTCTTGACATGTAGGGTTGCTGACATTCATATCGCCCACCCTCCTCCCCGGTGCCTGTCGCAGCTGTGCATTCATTCTAACTCACACTTTCCTGCATGGACATCTCTTACTGTACAACACTCCATCTCTGCCACAATGGCGAAAAACAATCCGAGGATGCCCATGCGCACTGTAGTCCAGGGGAGGAGCCACCTATCTTGTGATACTTCGAAGACTCTTCCAGGACAACAATGTGCAATCATCCGGACCCAACACTAGGTGGCGATCTATGCACAGATATGAATGTCAGCAGCCCTACATGCAAAGAACAGATGCATACTGGTAAGTAGCATATTCTTTCTAGCCATAGTAGTTGGACAGCTATGTGATAGTACTCAAAGTTCCCATTTTTAGGTGGTTGTTTCAATGCACTCAACACGATTCTGCATCTCCCTTCTGTCCAAATCATTGATATCATTAAAGGTTCTAATTCCCTTTAGGGGCCCAGGGATAATTTATATGGTAGTGTGACATAATAGTAAAGCATCACAGGGAGCATTACCATTTTGGTCATTGCCACCCTCCCCATTTTTCTTAACTGTAGTGTCTTCCAGAATTCCATAGTGTAGCGTAGCACTCTGACCGCTCTACCAGGGTTCGCTTTGATGACTTTTTGCTTATTGTGTGATATTTGTATACCAAGGTATTTAAACCAACTGCGTTCACATTGAATCATTCCACTCCCCCCTACTACTCCCTGCTCTGTCACAGGTGTTAAGTTTGCGTTATTTGGGAATATACATTTTTGGACCACTAACCATGAGTCTTAAAATCTGCACAAAGTTGTCCAGTATTGTGATTGTGTGGCATAGTCCCCGATACAGTTCTCCAAGAAAGATCAGGAGATCATCTGCAGATAAGGCGACAACATTCCGTAATCCCACAGCTTTAATCCCCATTGACATGTTCTTCACCTTAAAGCAGGCTGCTAGTGGCACCATCATCAGGATGCCCAAGAGCAGGGACAGGGGGGCTCCTTGCCTCGACCCTCTGTATCTTTAGGGGATCTGAGGTGACCTTTCCTGGCTTCACTCTGGTCACTGGAGATGTGCTAAACCGTTAATTAAGCCATGCCCTGGTCCGATTTTCCTCAGCACTACCACGTGGAATGGCCAACTGATTATACCAAATACTTAACGTAAATCAACTGATTAAAATCTCCCAGTTTCACATGCCCATCTAGGTTAAAGCTTCCAATATGCAAAATGCGCCTTATATTTGGTGATGTGCTGCGTCCAGGTACGGAATCACTTTGGACTGGTTGTACCTGACTTGTCATCACCTCCAAGAGTCCAGTGGCAATAATTTTAATCAAGTATTTCATGATCAACATCATGAGAGGCCTACATACTCCTGCTATCTTTGTTAGCATGCCTGGCTTGGGAAGTGGGTTCAGGAGCGCCTCCGTTATTGAGTTAGTAATTTTTCTCTAGTCATGTATCGTGTTGTATAGCGTCAATAATGTTGGTGCTAACTGTGTCGGATAAGTCTCCTAAAACCCATCATAAAACTATCATCATGTTATTGACTGCAGCCTTTAATTCTTGAACGGTGATCGGGCCATTTAGGTCTTCCTTTACATGCGTGAAAGGTAAAAAGTTGTGTATTTTGTAGAAAGCCATCAGTGTCTATTGATGGAGCAGAAATGGTACCCCTCCCTCCGAGTAAAGTTTTGTGTAATATCAAAAAGACCCAATTAATATCCTGCTGTGTGTATCTCTGCTGTCCTTGTCATTCTGTGTTTGTGCGCTCACCTCTTTGATCTCCGTTAATAAGCCTGACCAAAAGTGTGCACACCTTGTCGCCGCCAGTGTTTCTGGAGGTCAAACGATATTTATAGGTATGGCATCATAATTTATCAGTTAGCTGGGTATGTGGCTCTTTCAACTGGACCTATTTCTCTCTATTAGCCATGGTCTGGTGTGTGACATGATTCTAATGCTGCATTTGTTCTTTTACCGAGGTTAGTTGCAGAGTGAGGGATGACAAGAAATATGTTGTTGCAAAGAAGGCCCCACAGATAACTACCTTAAATGCCTCTCTTATTAGTGGTTTCAACTGCTGTCCTCTCATTGGCTTCAAAATCTATATCAATGTCCCCACTCATCCGGCCCTGAAAAGCAGGGCCCGAGACTGTAGTCTCCATGTTGGGATCACGGCACATGGATGACCCCAAGTAAGATGTGGTATCGGAGAGTTATGGTCAGAATATGTTGTACCCAGTTATTCTGCGTTGAGAAAATAGAGGGCGCAGTTCCTCACTATTATATATATATATATATATATATATATATATATATATATATATATATATATTATATATATATATATATATATATATATATATATATATATATATTTTTTTTAATCTGATAATCAGATCATGGAGGGAGAGTAGAACAAGTATTCTGTAATGTCAGGGTGCAGCCGCCTCAAAGTGTCTTGTCAGTGCCCAAAGTTGCCAACTGGTTAGTGCTGTAGCCACCTTTGCTGATGTTACCGAACTCTGGGAAGGGTGTGAATTTATCAAGACTAATGTTTTACACCTCACTAAGGTATCCTCCTTTAATAGGGGACAGCCAGCAAACCTAGTCATTTCCTTGGCTAAGGTATTATAAATGCCCCCTGACCTTGGCGCATATATGTTGACCAGCAGCACCACTTACTCATCGAGCTGGGCCTCCAGAAGAAGGTACCAACTCTCAACATGCACTACCTGTTTCAAGGGTTCAACAGGGAGCTCAGGCATTTGCCCAAGGGATTAAAGCTCCTCAGGAAAATGTTGAAAAAATGGTATAGTAGAGTTGCCACAACCACAGTATTTTTATTTTAAAACTCTATCAACTGAAAGATGCATCTCCTGGAGCATTGCCATGTCTGCCCTTCTGTAGGGAAGATGTGAATTCAACTATGCCGCTTAAATATGTTGTTACATCCCCTGATGTACCAGGTTATCACATATTTGGTCTGCTTAATCATAGAATGGTTGTTGCCTGCCATAATCTGCCTCACTGATGAACTTCTGGAGAGAGGGTGGACGATACCACCTTATCTTCAGTGACTCCTTTCTGTCCCCCCGCCCAAGGTTCTTTGAAAATTTTGTAAATGCATGATACCACTTAGGAAGAAACAAACAGCAGCAACCACGCTGAAAACCCAACTTAATTCCCATTCCCAGGATAGGGCTAAAAGTACACCTGCTTAAAACGTGTGAAAGAAAACTGTTCTAACCAACCAATGATACCCATGACCAGTTCGAGGGGGTGTTCTTCTTTGCTCCGTGTATAGTGTTTTACTAAAGCAAGTGTGATCGTGGATGTAGAGGGCCTCCCTCTTAATGATGCCCGCCACAAATATTTTACTCCATCTGAATGCATATCTGCTCCAGCGTATCGGCTGGATGGATCTTATGAGCCCCAGATAGGAGTCTGTGGCCCCGCCAACCTTCCGTTATTTACCAACAAAAGAGATCCCTCTGTTACAGAAGTTATCTTCCACGCTGGGAGTCAACCCTGGCCATTCTGCACTGGACTTCACCATGACGTCTGAAACAGAATCCAAGCTCGATTTGCCTTCCTGTGAAGTTGCTTACTACTTGTCTCTCCAGTTTGCCATGTGTTTGTGGCTAGTAACACAATCTGTTTTCTCCTGTCTGGCCTGTTGGGCGATTTATCGCAGAGGATGGTTGATTTTCAGCCCTGCAGCACCTTCATTTTGGCTTCAGTCAGAGAGAGGAGGCACCATGAGGCTTTATTGGTATAGCTGTCTTGCCAGTCCCATGCCGCCTTAAGATCTTCAAAGAATTCTCTCTCCATTCAACAGAATTTTCAAGCATGCTGGGGACATCAAAGCATATTTGATCCCTTGTTCCTGGAGTATTCGCTTGACTTCCAGAGAGCCTCCTGTGCTGCACTGCTAGTGTATAGCCTAGGAATAGCATTAACTTTGCACCCCCAATAAAGAAATTACTGTTTTTTCATGCAGCTATTAAAATTGCATCTCAATCATCATAGTTCCATATGCACATTATCTCTGGTCTTGATGCAGTCCCAGGTGGAGGGGATATGGCCAGAACACTGCACTTGATCACAAAGAATCCAGAGAGTTTCTGTGACACAACTTTACACCGTATTCATTCCTCCAAATATGCAATCATGTAGTTGCCTTCTTTATACTCTGGTAGGCCCATCTATTTAAGGTTGTTAGAGAAAAACCTTCTGTCGAAGCCTCCTGTTTTCTCGGTGTGCTTGAAATTATCACCATCATAATAATAATTAGCCTGAGGTGACCTCTGATTACTGTCCCTATTTTTAAACAGAAAAATCCACCACCTTGGTGCACATATCCCAAACTGATGTAACAAGCTGCAAAGAAGAACACTACTCTCAAGGTACATTTAACCCTTTCGATGCTGATGACGAGCTCAGCTCGTCATGATGCACAGTTGAGCTGTGCTGATGACGAGCTGAGCTCGTCATGATTACAGCAGAAGAGTAATTTCCAGCACAGGGGGGGAAAACACATAGCAGCCAAGGTGTTAATAAGATAATTAAAGGGAAAAGAGGAGGAGAATGACGGGGAGCCCCAACAACAGATTGTAACTTTTGTTATATACATCCATTTCAGAAAAATATCATCACTGCTAAATGCAAGAGCCCTGACGAGTCCCTGTACTTAATGCCCAGGATTCGAAACACGTTGGCATACAATAGCAACACAGAGGAATGATGAATTAAATTCCAGTCTGTATACTGAGGAAAGCTACCTGGTATTAGACATCAAAGTGTGCCCAGTGTTCTTTTTTGACCAAGAGAAGATGCTGTGTATATTTGAAGAGATCCTCAAAACTTCGACATTGAGGGTGGACAATTTTGACAATATTGATTGTGGCTAGAAACAGCTGGGGCCAGTCTCAATCTTTCAGTGTTTGGAGTTTAGCATCCTTTGTACATTACTTGACCAGGGATGTGGTTGTAAAATCTTCACTTTCCACAAGAATCTCCGCTTGCAGTTTAGTGGCTGTTTCTGTCCTTGCACCCGAACCCTCACGTTGCAGTGACCACATAATTAAGTATAGGCAAATGGACTTGTCTTTTTATGCCTCACATTGTGAATTTGTGTAATGTGTACATGCGTGTATCAGGGGTGTGGAACTTGATAAAAGATCTGCTTTTCCACAGGACAGATTGCTTCATAAATCTACTTGTTCTGTTAAAAATCTTTTAAAAATCCACTAAACCCTTTATGCTCCTTTAGTTCCATGCAATGAGGCGGCAAATTATAGTATCAATCTTATTATAAAAGAGTTCTGACAATAGCCTCTGATTATGCCAGGGCTCATACTATAGTAGGGTTTGAATACATGCAATTCACTTATTTTACCACCTTTCCGCAGATTTACATACTAGAGTTAGTTGTAGGCATAAGTTCCAGGTTTGGAATGCCCCTTTGATGTGTGCAAACCTGCTAACTTGCATGTTTTAAGGGGTTTCACCGCCTCTTTATCTATTTTTTCCCATTCAGAGAAAATTTACTCCTGACAAGGGCAGAGGTAAAACTTCCAAGGTTGGAGAAAAAGTATTTGGAGGGAAAGTTAACTTGTAAACGTTCAACAGATTTTCATATGTGCAGATATTCACATGCATATTTATTCATACTAAATTGCAGTGCATAAATATTTTCTATGAGTAAGATTTATTGGCCTGTTTATGTAAATTCTTGTGAATTTATTAAATGTTTTAAGTCTGCAAGGACATATACCAGGAGTGGACTTCTGTGACTTTCATTGGGATTTAGAACTGGGTCTCTAATTGGGATCGTTTTGTTTTTTATTGAAATTCTCTCTGTCAGCTGACTTCACTGTGAATGACAGAATTGTGTTCTTTCACAAGGAGCATATTGGCACACACAGTAGTTTCTCCTTCTCCTTCTCCTTCTTCTCCTCCTTCTCCTTCTCCTTCTTCTCCTCCTTCTCCTTTTCCTTTTCCTCCTTCTCCTCCTCCTTCTCCTCCTCCTCCTCCTCCTCCTCCTCCTTCACCTCCTCCTCCTCCTCCTTCACCTCCTCCTCCTCCTCCTTCACCTCCTCCTCCTCCTCCTTCACCTCCTCCTCCTCCTCCTTCACCTCCTCCTCCTCCTCCTTCACCCCCCTCCTCCTCCTTCACCCCCCTCCTCCTCCTCCTTCACCCTCCTCCTCCTCCTCCTCCCCCCTCCTTCACCCCCCTCCTCCTCCTCCTCCCCCCTCCTTCACCCCCCTCCTCCTCCTCCTCCTCCTCCCCCCCTCCCCCCCCCCCTCCTCCTCCTCCTCCTGTTGCAGTACCATTTAGCAAGAGATAGTCCTGAACTGTTCCCCAAATATCTCGTACTTGAGAAGCTACTGGCAGCAATTCAGCATATGTGACACTTTGCTCCTGACAATACAGTAAATCTCCTATCCATTCCTTAAATTTTGGGACTCTTCCCCTTTCCCATTAACATGCCACCCTCTGTTTAGCGAGTAATAGAGTGCTATAAGCTTCCTCTGCTGTGGAGGTATTTGTTCCGTGTACCCTAACAATGTTAGCAGCGGGTCCCTCTCCAAAACACATCCAGTCATGGTACTCCATTCCGTTAGAACTTGCTCCCAATAGTCCTGTATAGTCGGGCACTCCCATACTAAATGAAGAAATTCTGCTGCTGGCTGCTTGCACCTTTGACACCTATCTGTATCACCCAACTTAAACCGATACTTAGTTATAGGCATATAATATAATCTATTCAAATATTTATAATGGATGACTCTCTGCCTGCGACAAGGCTGCTTTTTGGCGCCTTTCTTGTTCCTAGTGTATACAAATGGCCTGGAGAAGTACTTGTTGGACCATTGCTGTGATTTCCCAAAGGTAAATAGCAGGAGTATCCCGATGCTCTCTTACACCGACGACACGGTATTAATGACCCTTACAGGAAATTGTATGCAGATTTGTCTTGACGCCTTTAATACCTTCATGCTGGACCTGGATCTGAAGGTAAACTTTGCAAAATCTTTTGCAATGGTCTGTGGTCCAAAAGGGGCAAAAACTAGGAAGTTCATGGTAAATAATTTCACCATTGAAAAGGTAGATAATTTTAATTACCTGGGAAACCTTTTTAATAACAAACTGAGCTGGGCCCCACTAATGAAGGCTCGAGTTCAGAGTGCCAGTCGTTCCATAGAAGGTCTGTTCCGCTTTTGTGGTAAGCTAGGTCAAAAACCGGTCGCACACCTAAAAACCCTGTATAGATCTAAATGTCTGTCTGTGGCCACCTATGGGGCAGGGGTATGTGGGACTGAAAGCCCTGCCACGATACAGGTCATGGAAAACAAATTCTTAAAGCGTGTATTATTAATTCCATCGGGTTCACCGAATAGTTTCTGTCATGACGAAATGGGAATGAGTTATGTGAGTGATATCATTCGCCTCTCGCCCTTATTATTATGGGGCAAAATATGGCTATCTGAGGACCTCCAGCTTTCCAGAGATATTCTCCAAGACTGTAAGAGCCTTGATAATGCAAAGCAGATCCCTTGGTTGTCATATGTCAGTGACATGTTACATAAAATAGGCCTGGGTCATGTTTGACAATCCTGAAAATATCCAGGGAGACATTAAAGCCCAAATTAAAACAAGTTACTGGAAATCTTCACACACATTTTCCTTGGTCAGGTCAACAGGATGTGTGGTTAAATTACAGCACCAGTTCTACTTAACTTTTACAACCCATGTGCAATGGCGGTTTTATCTTACAAGGTTCAGGCTAAACATTCTGCACTTTCTTTTCGCCTTTCCTAACCAAGGGGGTTGGTGTGAGAGGCTGCCCCCTTGTCCTTGTAATAACAAAGTTAGTCAGAGTACATGTTGTCCTCTTTTGTTCTTTATATAAGGAACCAATGACCAGATTTATTAAGCCCATTTTGAAGGGGCGGCAACCATGTAATTATAAAGAAGGTTATGACTACTTGTTATCATTAGCATCTGCTGGAGTATGTTGCGCCATGTTAGACTTTATACGAGTGTCACTCCTGATTAGGAAACGGTATGGCTAACTCTGCCTTAGACCTGTACATCGTTGTGGGAACTTGTATTTACTTGCTGCTGTATGATGGCCATTCAATTATAAATACTCTGTGAAATAACACTTGCTGACTTAAGGTGATCAGTGCGGGTTCTATTGTCTGTATGTTTCATCCTGATAAATGACTTGTGGAATATATCAACTTATGTTTTAATTTTCTTAATGTGTAATTTTAGATGGTTCATTCTAAAATTAAAATTGTAATCCTGTTTTGTAATTTAAAATGTATACTTTTATGATTGTCTGTTTGAATCGAATAAAGTTTTTGAACCGAACCAACTCTCAGCCTACAGCTAGCCGATATCTGTGCCGTTTGCATGCAGCAGTAGTCCCATTGATCATCCGTAACTTCCCGCCTTAAATCTTCAGCCCAATGCATACATGACTGACTGATCACTCCTGGTCTGTGCATACGGATACAGCTATATAATCCGGACACGATGTGCTTACCATCTGTGGATGCCAACATTTGATGTAATGGTAGGAGACATCCAGGCCCTCCGTATTAAACAAACCAGAATGGGAGGCAGGTCCTTTTCCTATCTTGACCCCAAATTCTGGAATGATCTTTCCCTGGACATCCGTTCTTCCCCTAACTATTTGATTTTCAGGAAAAAACTAAAAACCTTTTTGTTCTAATCATGGTCCATTCCTTCACTGTCACTGTCCGAGCGCGGAGATACCCCATTTGGGGTGATTCAGGCGCTGTACAAATAACATAAATAAATTGGGAAAATCAGGAAGAATAGACCGCATCCCTTGCCTAAGTCGTTTATAAAGGAATACATCTAAGGGTGTAGTCTGCACTCCGCCTATAAGTTGCTCCATTGAACAAAACAACCCATCCTGGTATAGGTCTCCCCAAGTGGCTATATTGGCCCTTTTACATAATCTCTGAAAACCTGTCTCTTGTAACAAGGATAGATCTGGGTGATACGACAACAGGAGATTCTGGGCGTAAATGAAAGGCAATTCCAACAATGTCGCTGTCCGATGCCATGCATTCACCGTGCCATTGACAGTATTAGGCAGCGTCGCCCGCGTGGTGGCAGGGTCATGTAGCGCACCAGACAGCGGCACAGGGTCAGCCAGCCAGTCCGCTACTGCAATTTGCGTCATGTACCGGGGGGGGGGGGGTGTATCCAACAGTATGCATAATGTGCCTGTGCACTGAGAAAGTATAATTCAAAATCCGGGATGTCAAAACCCCCCTGTTCGTATTGCCTCGTCTGCACCGACCAGCAGAGTCTCGCCTGCTTCCCCCCCTATAATAACAGTAGCAACTCCGAACTTAATGTTTTGAAGAAGAATCGTCCCGGAGCATAGGGGACATTTAGGAATAAATATAGGAACTGGGGGAGCACAACCATCTTGATAAGGGAGGCCCTGCCAGCAAGCGACAGAGGCAAAGATATCTAGCGAGTGACATCAGTGAGGCGTGCTATGGCCGTGCCATAGTTGGCCTGTATGGTTTCCTCCCTATCTCTAGTTACCCGTATGCCAAGGTACTTCAACTCCGTATTGCACCAATCTAACAGGAAGTCAAGCGGGAACTGCGTGACCGCCAGTGCAAGAGGAAAAACGTGGAATTTTCCCCAGTTAATACATATCCCAGAGAGGCGACCAAACTTGATAAAGTCCCGTGAAATGGGGTTAATATTCTGTTGCGGGTCCCTTATATATAAGGTAATATCATCCGCATACAGTGACACTAAAATTGGACGAAGACAACACCGAAACGCGTTATCCTGGTGTAATTGCCGCAGCTGACACACCAGGGGCTCAACCGCAATGGCAAAAAGAAGCGTGGATAACGGGCACCCCTGACGAGTGCCTCTGGAAATAAGGGATTAAAATAGATGACCATTAATCAAGACTCTAGCTGTGGGACGTGATACAATAGTGCAATCCAAGACAGATACCCCTCCGGGAACCCCATCCTCCGAAGCACCCCAAATAGATAATCCCACTCCACCGAGTCAAATGCCTTAGTGTCGTCTAAAAATACTGCGTCGAGCGGGAAGTCAGGTGCCACATTCTGAATACATGAAAATAAAGTCCGACGGTTATGGGAGGTAGCCCTACCAGGCACAAACCCCACCTTGTCAGGTAGGACGAGTTTGTCTAAAAAGAGGGACAGCCTATTTGCAAGAACCTTTGCCAATATTTTCGTGTCGCAGTTCATCAAAGACTGTGGCCTTTAAGAATCGCAGGATTCAGGGGTCTTCCCGGCTTTAATAAGGACATGACTATCGCCTCACGCATTGAAGATGGGAGTATACCCACCTCTAAATACTCCTCGTAGACCTCCTTCAAAACTGGCGCCATAATGTCGATGTACGCCTTATAGAATTCAGCTGGGAGGCCATCTGAACCCGCTGCCTTCCCTTTCTGAAGCTGCATTATAGCCTCCCTAATTTCATCAATTTCAAACGGAAGGCTTAGAAACTTCCGTTGGGTATCTCCAAGCCATCCGAGTGCCACCTCCCCCATGAAGTCCCCCAGATCTACAGTGCCCTGTCTCTGTGAAGCATAAAGTGCAGTGTAGTACGCGGTGAACGCCTCCAATATATGTAGCGAGTTACGATATGGCGGCGCGCCTGGCACCCGTATTTCTAGTACATGCGTGCTGAAGCGAGGGCCCTTTGCCACCGCCTTCCCTGGCCTCTCACCTTCCCCAAATTTGCGTACCGTCCAGTAATTCCCCCGGAACTTCACCTCCCTGTGTGCAGTATCTTCATATTCACTAAGTGTATCACGAAAATCCTTCTGCACCTGCCCCTCTCCATGTCCTTCAAATCGTGCTCCAACTTTCGTATCGTGTTCTGTATATCTCTTAGGACCCCAAAGCACTTAAACATACAGTATCGACGGATGGTTACCTTTTAGGCTTCCCATATCATTTCGACACTCTCTACAGAACACTTATTTTGCACAAAAAAATCTGTTTTTTTTGCCTAATTCTTTTTGGGACACTAAATCTAACAAGGCCGTAGGTTGCAGTCTCCACCCCGGACGAGGCCTATCATACCACGGTAGAGATAGTGAGACCTTTACTGGACAATGATGATCCAAGAAAGTCTGAGCCAAGTGCGTGACATTACGAAGAGCCGGGCCATGCCCCCTAGACAGTAGGCAGTAGTCAATGCATGCCCAGGTTCCCGTATATGAGGTAACATGTGTGCCCTCCTGTTGTAGAGGATGCATGTGTCTCCAGCTGTCTATCAACCCCCCCCCCCCCTACCATGATGCCCTGCAGTTCCACTTGTACCCTGGTGTAATGCTGCGGGCCCGCATTGGAGCGATCCAACTGTGGACAGAAAGCTACATTGAAATTGCCCCCCCTCATCCCCCCCAAATGATGTGGGCTGACACCCACCGCCAGGATTTTACCCCATAAGTTGGTAAAGAAGTCTGGACTGTCAATGTTTGGGCCATAGCAATTAACTATTGTAACCGTATCTAAACCCAGCCACCCCCAGAGTAGAACATATCGTCCCTGCAGGTCGTCCAGTGCTCTCATTTTCTCGAATCTGGTATGCCGATTACATAGTATGGCCACGCCCCACGCATATGAGGGATTTGAGGAGAACACTCTGCAGCCCGCCCATCTAGCAGCAAAATTATTTGTGGCCCTCGGTGCTATATGTGTTTCCTGCAAGAGCGCCACGTGGACCTGCTGCCGATCCAGGTATGCCAGGACTTTCCTCTGCTTCCTTGGGTCCTCTAGGCCTGAACATTCCAAGAAATCACCCTGAGGGTGCTGCTATCCTCCTGTGCCTGCGTGTCCAACATGTCCCCACTGAATATCATCAAGCTGTTGTACATATACCAGTGCTCGTGAGCACAACAAGACATACTTAGCTTTGAATACCTGTGCATGTGATTCACTGTGACAAACAAACTCCCCCCTCACGCTCCCCCTCCCACCGAAGCATCCCAACCATGCCAGTAATTAGTATCCCTCCCCCCTCCTATACAACCCACATCGTTTCGTCTAGGTGAACCGGGCCCAAGCCTTCCTCTTGTGAACCGGAGTGAAGACTCGTGAAAACCATTAACCAAAGTTACAACAATAAGAGTGTTCTCCCGATAGGGGAATACGCCCAGGGGGTTTAAGAAAACCTCTCTTTGGACCAAACACTACAGATCACCCAACGATGTTCCGGGTCCAACTCAAGGGTGACCGAGCAGTTCTCATGCTTGCTCACCCTCCCAGGTATCTGCAAAAGAGAAGGAGAACATTTCTTTTTTCCTTTAACCGATCAGTGAACTGGTGTATCATTTTATCCCAAGACCATAACCCTGCTCAGTAGTCCAATCCTATCCACAAAGCATAAGGCACTCTTCCATAGTAAATTAACGTCTTGTGCCATGAATCTCACTCTCCGCTAGGTGACTGCGAGCTCGGGGAATCATGTTCCGGTAACGCTCTCTTCTGCCGTTTAAGTTGTTTCGGGTAATCTTCCACCTGTTGTGGATTAGTAAAGAATTTGTGTCCCCTGATAGGTGACGTGCAGGCGAACGGGTTATAGCAAAGCACAGTCTATTTGCCTGAGATTCTGTTTAACTCCCAGAAATTTGCGACGCTCCTTCTTGCACCTGAAGCGTAAAGTCCGGGAACATAGTGAAGGAGATGCCATCATGGGACAGTTGCTTTTTCTCTCGTGCGATTCGTAAGGCAGTGTCTCTATCCCTACAATTTAAGAGACGGCCAATAATGGGTCTAGGGGCACTACCAGGGGGAAGTCTTGGACCCAGCGACAGGTGCACCCTTTCAACAACGAATTGAGAAGAAAGGAGCTGAGTTCCCACCAAGGCCTTGAGCAGATTTTCAATGTACACCTCCATCCTTGCCGTGTTCATGCTTTCCGGTATGCCTAGCACCCGTATATTATTTCTCAGACTTCTGGCCTCAATGTCCTCATTTTTCGCCGCCATGATCCTCCGCAATTTGTCCATTTGTGTTGTCGCCTTTTTCAGCTGCGTGGTGGTATCCTCGACATCAGAGACATGCTGTTCTGTCTCCTTGATACGTGTTTCGTGGCCCTCTATCTTCCTCACAATAGCGTCCATTCGCGTCGACACCGTGCCTATTTTTTCAGACATGGTCGCAAATCTGTGCCGGACCTCCGCAAGCAGTTACTTGAGAACATCGCTCGGCAGTGGTTGACAGTCCTGCTGCGAGGCCTCCCCTGCTGCATCCCCATCCGTGTGTGGCTGCTTAGCTGTTTTTTTAGCATCAAAATTAAGCCTCGGTTGGCGGGCATCCAATCGCCCCATCATGTCCCTGGGAGTAGTCCGAATAAGCCTCAGAAGTGCCCTTCACTACACTGATCACGTGCGTGAGTCGTCTTCTCGGTCACGCGCAGGTAGGCTTTAGAGCCACCCTCCAACAGCGCAATGCCTAAGTTACCTGGACCCACTCGGGCCCTTTCTGCGCTCCCTCCGAGATTGAGCCAGCACAGATGTTGAAAAACCAGGGCTGTGTCCAGGCAATGTCCCTCAGCAATGCTGTGCTGTGCGCACCTCCCACCACTTCTCAGGCCTGGTCCCAGGGCCAGCAGAGAGGTACCTCACTCATTCTGTTATCTCTGTCTAAACGCCGATCTAGTCCATATAGGAGTTCCAGTCAGGCGACAGCACCCCAACCGAACCGATCCTTGCCCTCATTAGCCACGTGCACCGTCTACAAATATCACCAGCGCCCTGCACAGTACTGACCTATCAAGAGCAAAGTCTACGACCGCTGTACCCCAGGGAGTGCGCTCCTATCACTACTCCCTGCTCTCCACTGAATCTTCGGGGCTTTCCCAATGTCGTCCACCACAGCAGTACCTCTGGGACGCTTACGGGCAGCCATGCGCTTTATAAATCCAATTTCATTTCATTTCATTCATTTCACCTCCAAATGTTGCGCCTCCTCCTTTGTTGCACCCCCAGTCATCCCGCTCTTCCAACATGGTCACTCGCCTCTCACAGCATGCATGAGCCGTAGTCCATTAACATTAAGGCAGCGCGCCCTTCATATGCGCCTCGGCATTACGCGCAGCAAATGGCCGCTCCCTCGCCACCAGTGCACCCCTGTGATCCGCTCCACCTCACTGGTATCTGTAGCCTGAAGCAGAGCCCACAGTCCCGGGCAACAGTTCTGCCCACCTCACATGCCATCCAACAGGGCAGTAGCCGGCGTCACCTCCTGCACCGCCAGGCCGGGCCCGATCATCACTAGAGCCTGCGAGGTCCGTCTCTGAAATGGCCGCCCACCACTGTGCCAAGTCTCTTCTTACTGGACCTTAATGCTGCGGACCAGTTCCCAGCCACCAAGGTACCTGATACCTCTCTCCACCGCTGCTGCACGGACCGCCGACGTACCTGAAGACTGCAACGCCGCGGTCCCACACGAGAGTCCACCTCTGCGGCCCAGCCACCGCGTGTGAAGCCGGAGCTTCAAGTAGCCAACACCTCCGACAGGCAGCTCCAGGAGCAGTGGAAGCAGTACTCGGCTCTCTCTTCCCCCACTCGCCCGTCCGCTCAGCCGTCGTTCTTCACGTTGACATCAGCACCGCCCGGGCACAACAGTTAAGTGACGTTTTCCGAAAGTACAGGCGAGAAGCAGGATAATTGCCGGATTTTCTGGTCGGTCTGCGGGAGCCTTAATCCACAGCGGCCATTCAGCTCGTGCGCCCCCGAAGCCGAAATATATTTTAACTTTTTGTCAATGTTTTATAACAATTAAGGCCCGGCAGATCTCGCAACAATAACGTTTTACAAAAACCCTGTCCTAACAGGACACACATAGACAAAAACAAAAGGCTGACCACCAATGCCAGACCAGTGGGCTCTGCCTGTGCTTTTTTATTTTCATGTTTCCCTGTTTCCCATGATCTTGTTGAAACTCGTTATTTATTTTACTTAATGATGTTTCAAAGAAATGGTACCTACAATTTCACAGTAGTAGCAAAACATTAATTTTTCTAGTTGCTTTTTTTGTGAACATGTTATTTTGAAAGCAAAGAATCCTCATTCTTGCTTTATCCCCTCCCCTGCTGATGACGGAACCGCTCCGTCATCAGCTGCGGTGGCGCTGTGCTGATGACGGAGCGGTTCCGTCATGGCCCAGCCACCGCGCCTGCGCGGCGCGTTCTATTGAGCGGGGCGGGCCATGACTGAACCGCTCTGTCACGAGCACAGCTCAACCGCGGCTGGTGACGGAGCGGTTCTGTCACCAGCATGCGCCCGCCCCGCTCTTTTAGCGCTGCGGCGGAATAGCCGCCGCAGCGAAAGGGTTAAAGCTTCTGCAGATATTTGCATCTAATCCGAGTGCATTTGGGAGCATTCTACATACCCTCATATTATTAAACTTTGCAAACGTGTGTACACATTTTTATACTGGAACAGTCCGAGCTTACATTTCCTCAGAGCGCTCACCCTACTAAAAAAAAAAACTTTGCCCTAATGAACCATATTGACAAGTTTTAACAGCATTAACCTATGTGCACAGATATTACATTAACTGCAGACAATTCACTCTCCCTGATGTGGTACTGTAAACTGGCAGCCAAAGGGATTGTGCTTCAGGGGGTTGGGCCTGCTTGTTTCAGGGACTAAATAAATATGAAACCTTTTTTTGTCTGACCCCAAATAATGTCCTGGGCATCTTGGGATCGGGCTATAGGAATTGCGCACACACCGGATGTATGTACATTTTTATATTCAAGGCAAACACAAGGAGATGCTAAACGAAGCACTGAAACATTTCAGACATTCACCCTCTGTCACAGATCTGGGTTGAATCCATTGTTCTTTAGCCCACTTCGCCACCTCAGTTCAGACCCAGCTATATGCAAATCAGTCTTGACCCTGTGCCTCATGGGAACAGTCCAGCCCTGGCTTCCCTGAACCGGAAACCAGCATCCTGCTGATGTGGGGTGTTACCCCAAAACCTGTCCCAGGTTGCTTGTTTCTGGTTCAGGGAAAGCTTGGCAGTTCGGGTTGGACTGTGTAGTTATTGTTCGATGCCTCGCTTTTGTGTACATTGCTGTCTTAAGTCAAACTATGGATTTCCATAATTTTTAGACGCAGTCTCATTCTGTGAGTTTTATTGCTTTTGAAGGTCGAATTCAAAATTTTAATTGATTCAGACCTCAACTGAGGTCAACAAATAGATCATATAAGATAATTGGATATAAACTTGTAAGATTACATTAAAACTCATAAAAACATAATGGGTTAAGATTTTTGGATAAATGTATGTGTTTTTTCTTATAACTAATCAAGATCCATGCTTTTAGTACAAATCTAAGAAACACTTAAAAAACTTACAGGTTGTGGCAAACAAATGAATTAGGAGGGGATTTGCACAGTGTTATTAGGTCTTGAGTTAAACCTACTTTCCCCTTGGCCGTGAGCAGGTGACCAGGAGCCCAGCTCCCATAACTGCGTGGCCTGCTATCCAGCAGCCACAAACCGGAGGCCCCCTGCCCCTCATTGGATAACATTGGGCCTAACTACCTCTGCACCCGGCTGCCCCTGTGCCGCTGATGGTGAACCAACTGTACCTACCTGACCCTGGGGGACCCCTGAGCCTTTGCCCAGGACCCTAACTTCCCCAGTCGAGTACTCACCTGGAAACCGATAACTCACTTCCCTGACATTGGATAACATTGACTGGTTTGACTCGAAAAATCTTCTAAGTGTGAAGTTTTGAAAACTTAAAATATTCCCATAAAATAAACCGAATTCCGAAGTACTCACCTGTGTTCAGGAGAGAAGCCAGTGCTGCATCTTGTAGCCCAGTACTGAACCGCAAAAGTAATCGGTCGAGTTTACTAGTAACTTGAATTTTCTCCATAGGAATCCATTGTGTGCTTTTCTGTTAAATTTCTTCTGTCTACTTTTGAAAACTTGAAATATTCTTTAAAAATCATACCAAATACTGAAACGTAATTACTTACCTGTTTTAAGTTGAGACCCCAGTGCTGGACCTAGGAGACCAGTACTGGATTACAAACGTAAAGAGATCGTACTTTAACTGCAACCTGAATTTTCTCCCATTGGATAACATTGCCAGATTTTCATTGAAAAGTTTCGAAGTGTGAACTTTTAAAATAGTTTTATATTCCTTAAAAATCACTGCAACAACTAAAACGTTTTTACTAAACTGTTTTTCAACTTAGATTCCCGGACTGAACCTAGGATCCAGAATTGTGTTGCCTACTGCAACCCCTGTACCTATTGTGTTTACAAAATGTATTTCCTTTCTGCAAAGTACTCTTTTGAGACCTCTCGTATTGAGAACAGTATATTTTGATACTTGTTGGTTCTAGAAATAAAACCACTATATCTTTGATATAAAAAAAAATTGGCCTGGAGTTCAGTTTGTGAGTGTGTGAAACCTTTTGCTGACTGTGTTCAACAAATGCTTTACACTGTCCTCTGGTACTGCTTTACTGCTCGACCAAGCTACCACTTTAGAGAGTAAGGTCACACCTGACTTTAACCTCTGTTATACCTCTGGGGTTTGTGGACTCTATACACACTGTGCCTTATCTTGGTCCAGTATATATAGAGCCACTTTCTCATATTAACTTTTAGCATTTTTCGTAGGATAGTCCCTTCTTTTACCTCTATTGGTCACCAGGATTTAATTTGTGTATATTCCAAGCCGTAAAACAAAATGGGTGGAATTTTTCATACTAAAAACCTCCAGCAAAGTGCCTGTTCCCAGTGGAGCAGTAGAATCTCTGTAGTACCCCAATATGGGAATCTGCCTTCCGCCAGAGATTCTGAAAATGGGAACCATTTTGGAGGTTGTATGAAAATATCCGACCCAAATAAACATATTCATTCACTGACTCCATCGGTTTACCTCCCAGGGACCAAGAAAACAATGGTAATTTTCTTCTACCTCTGAAAGGTAACATTTTTGTTTTGGAGGTGTTAGATATTCAAAAGGGAACTTTCTGGTTCCTATTTGATTCTTCCAAGTTCCTTTATATACCGATAGAGGTGCGGTCAAGTATGACCATGTCGTCCGCATACATTAGGCTATGGATTTCACTTTGTGCTAGTTTAGGGGGGAAATTATTGATTTGGAAAAGGTACCCTGGGACATTGCTTACATAGATAGAGAATAATAAAGGGCCAAGAAGGCTTTCTTTTTTTTTTGTCTTGTCGCACAGTAGATTAAGAACTGCTTTCTAATCAGATTATTAGAGTGTACTGACAAATTGTCGGGTCACTTTCCAAAGTGATGGGTCTTGTTTTTGGCCTTACTGATTGTATTTGAGTGGAGCGTCCCCACAACCGATGTTAATATGGCTTCATATCTGTTATGGGGTCTCCATCTGAAGTAGGTCGTTTGTGTGTTGTAATGGCTCAAAGCAGGACTGATCTGAATAGGCTGCTTGATGATTTAATGTGTCTTGGACTGGTTTGGCAGCATCAGTGTTGTTTCATGTGCATTGATTCCAAGTAGACCAGATGCAGGAAGCTCACATGTATACAAGTATAATGCATTAAATGCCTGCCTTAGAGACCGTACTCTGTTCAGGACTCATAATGTCTTTGACTGATGTGACTACCGAGTGTCTGGTGATTACTTTTATGCTTTTATCTCTTCATACGTGTAGAATTAGATTGAGAGATGGAAAAAGTACTTTTTTTTACTCCTTTACTACATTGAAGAGGCCATCCAGTGAACACTGTGACACAATAAAGAAATCCAGGCGGACATCATTAAGTGGCATTAAGTGGCATTTCGGAATGCTTACTGTTGGTGATTATTAGTGATGTTGAACTGGTTTGTTTCTCTGGACTGGATGGCCCCTCTAATTTATCTGATGGCTGCGGGAGATTATTTGAATGGGGAGGCGAACTGGTGACTACTGGAAAGTGAAGACATGAACATGGGCAGTCCTGCTAAGGCGTCTGGCAAAGTACTTCAATCACTC
The DNA here is from genome assembly GCF_964263255.1 of Lissotriton vulgaris. Taxonomy (NCBI): domain Eukaryota; kingdom Metazoa; phylum Chordata; class Amphibia; order Caudata; family Salamandridae; genus Lissotriton; species Lissotriton vulgaris. Next base: position 187,583,918 of record NC_141690.1, on the reverse strand, counting down.
TCTAGTCATCTCAGATGTATAAAACATGTGAGGCGATCTGAAGGATTGAGTAGGCAAATCACTATGGTGCACAAATTGTACTTTGTACTGAAGGGTCCTACTAGAAATTCTAGCTGAGCATCTAGAAGAACATCTACGAAAAATCTTACACGAATGACAGCGTTGGCTGGTCATTCATGTGTGACGCTCTTGAGTCATGCGGCTTACTCGGTAGGCATAATTGTTGGCTGCACTAAAAGCTTAACTTTGTGTTGAACACTACAGCAAAGTGTACGTTTGGAAGGTCTGTTGAACTGTTGGTGGTGCCCCTTTAGTTGGTTGTGATTCTCAGCCAACATGACATTTAACCTCTTACTTTTTGTGTATATTTGTTTTTCACTTATCTGTGCTTTTTATGTGGCTAAGCATCATTGATGAATAGTCAGTTTTATGAATCATTTTTAATTCAAGCAAGAAGGTTTAGATATTGCCATGCTGCTCTCTGAATTGAATGTTTTAGTTGAGGCTCAGTGTTGCAGTTTTGTAGTGGATCTCGAACAGCACATAGATTGGCTGGCTTCACAGTTTGTCATTAAACAAAAAGAAAATACCTCTCATTCTGTTCACTAATACCTTTCCTTTAATAACAAGCTATTTTCTTTTAAACAGAGCCAACGTAGACCACGTGGACCAACAAGACCTAATTCTAGATTACAACGGAAACGGAGAAGATCCACTACATCAACGCCAATGGCAACACAAACTGAAACGATAGAACTTGAAGAAAATGGTATGTCTACTTGACCATGCCTTAATGATTAATTTACTTGATACAGTAAATCTGCGTGTGTAGGCCCATCATATCTAGCACAAAAACAATCCTTGACAATTTTTTCCTCTTTGGGTGGTTATGTCAGTTCTTGAGAGACATCCTGATATCAATTGGCAAGGAAGGTAATAGTGTAAGTCTTGGAAACCAGTTTCACATTATTTTAGCCTTTCTGAGGATATAAACCGCATGTGCTCGGGACTCACGCAGATGTACTAAGGACTTTAGCTAACACCGTGCCGCTTCTTGCACTGTCACTTCCTCATTATTGCAGTTGAATTTCACTGGATATGATCTGTCACTGTGGCAGTTGTAATTAAATCTGTATCCACAGCCCTTCAACCACCTTGACATCACAGTCTTAAGATAAACAATTCATGTACAAGATGTTCCTTTTCAGTCTTAAACAGCTGTTTCTACATTCATAGCACATCCACGATCAAGTCAAGAAAGTTGTGAAAGAAGTCCACTGCTTCTCTTACAGAGTCCGTTCAAAGGCTGCTTGGAGAGTCAAGTCTAGCTGTTGTTCTCGCTTTCATCTTCAAATGTGGGTTCTCAGTAAACATTGCAAAATCCTCTCTAGTACTTTTTAAGTAGAATGTATTTAATAAGGAAATTCCACACACAAGTTGTACAAACGTCCTTTTCAACTAACTTGATTCCGGTTTCTTGAGGCCACTTGCATTTCATATTGTGGCAGTCCCTCTGCTTCTTTATCTGTGAGAGCACCAGGTTCACTATTTGAATATTCTATCCCAGCATGACCTGGTCCGCCTGTATCATATGGAATGTCTTTCCTTCACCCATCCTGGCAAAGTTCTTTCTGACTAATGCAGTTGCAGTCACAACAAAAATCAGCCAGGTTAAGGAGTTAGGGGGAGGCATCTTAAAGATGATACACTCAATCAATGCATTGTAGGACAGATCACATTCATCCTTGTAAATTTGCTTTAGAAGTTTTTTGTTGCTAAAACCTACCACTCAGTGGTCTGGTCAATAAATGTTATGGTCTGAGTGACTAATACTATTGGTCTCTTTTACATCAGACGGCAAAAAGCACTTAATTTCACTTTCGCTTCCAGTTAGCTTTGGAGATATCTGGACTGTCACCCAAGCAGTGTTCCTATTTGCTGCCCTAACTTTGGATTCCCACAGTCCTAAAGCATCCTCACTTCTTTCAAGTTAAAACAAAGGAATTCTTCGGCACCCTCTTGGCCTTGCGATTCTGAAACATTCAGACCATTCAGCAGTTCCGTAATCCACCTGAACTCAAGTGCAAACTGATTGTCTGTTGGATGGATGGAACAATGATGTGACGGCAGCCGCCTTAGGACTTGAGAATCCGTCCCAAGTACTAAATTTATTTTTAAAAACCACACAAAAATGACATGGGGGGGCAGGTTAAGGATTCCCTGACCCCCTAGACCTTGAGGATCTCAACTGGGGCAAAAACGTTTTCCTTTTCTTTCTTTCTTTTTACATTACCTTTAGCTGCCATTATATCTAAATCCCTGGATAGGAAACTGTTTTTCCAACTGAGGGCTGGCTCTCTACCTCTTGGTAACTTAACATCTAAATGGAGAAATAGAGATCCAGCAACTTGTTTAGCTTGTGGGGACGGGAAAGAGACTCTGGGGCATTTTTTGTTTGTTTGTCAAGCATATTCTGTTCCGAGACGTGTCTGGTTGGCCCCCATGTGCAGAAATTTGGGTACTAAAAGCTCCATGGTAGCCTTACGCATTATTAAAACTACCCCCTTAAACTGGATTATCATAGCGACTGCAAAGTATTTGGGGTGGGCGTGGGTAATTAGGCAGAGATTGCTAGTAAGGTGACTACTCTCTGCCTAGTTGTTCAGAGACTGCTAGTTTATCTATTCTCTGTTCCCATGCCTGGAGTCTATCTGACGAAAACTTATTTAAATTAATTTTTAATCATGTATGTTTTTATAATATGAACTTTGCACCTTGATGGTTATAACTTGATGAAATCTGTTTTTTAAAAAAAAGGAAAAAATCTCCTTTTTAACGTGTCTGTGCTTAAAGTCATGCTGACTCTGTAATTTAATTGTATTTTATTATGTGTTTGTTTGTCTGCTTTTATGAGTAATTACTCGAATAAAGCACTTTTGAAATACCTTTAGCTGCTAACTTACAAAGCATCCATGAATCTGCAGGAAAATGGGGGGAAAACGTGGTGTGGCGGCATATACATTATATTTAAGGGGAGGGGCCACAATGGCTACCTCCCCAACCTCAAAGCGGCCCCGGGGACACTGTCCCCCAGCGCCGATGCTGCCCCCCTCTACCCCTTTCCCTACCCTTCCACTCCCTCCCCCCCTTTCCCTACCCTTCCACTCCCTCCCCTACCCTTCCACTCCCTCCCCTACCCGAACCATACATGGGTTCTCTGGGGGCTGGCTCAGGGACGGCGCCCCAGGGTTCCCAACTCCCAGGGCAGGGAAAAGTAATGTTCTCCTACCGGGCGGGAGTACAAAGCTGAAAATAAATTTGCATTGCTCCCGGCACCTGGGACTGAAATAACTTCTGCCACGAGAAATGCCTGCTCCTGTTGTGCCCGGAGGGAGGCTAGCAGAGTAGCAGTCGGACTGCGGGGGCCGTAGTCCTCCCCTTGCATTCCACAACAACGGACCTTCGTCTAGGTGGGCACGGGACACCCAAATTCAAACTAATAAAAAACAAGCATTGGTATAGCCAATAGGTCTCGCCTTTTGGGCCTTATAAGTATTTAGTTATGCAGCACAATATGCTTAGTGCAACAACATTAACTGTTGAATGGTTAAAACACTTAGAAGGCCCAAATGGTGACCTTTCCTGTACAAAAATATCCTACCTACAAAGCAGGCCCCCTTGCAACATGGTGCAAGGGTGCCTGCGTTGACTAAAGGCAGCCAAACATGCGCCCAACACTAGGGAATTACAGTAACTCGCCGTTTAGTGGTAAATATGGCACATTCCTGTCCTTTCCCTTTCACATAGCGCCAGCACAGCAACGTTGTTTGCAGAATTGTGCTGCGTGAAAGAATGATAAATCTAGTGCTTAATTTGAGTCGGCAGTTTCCGGGGCTTAGCGCCAGCACTTAAACGTCAGCACTGGCACTTAGAACAGCTGCCAGATGGTGGCACCGCTTGTGTAATTTAGAGATGATCAGAACCACAGTTCTTCATTAATTCAATATACATAATTAATACCAGATGCCCAAACTATTCTTCCAGCTTTTGGGGCTTTGAACAGTCTGAATATTCACACTTAGCAGTGGCACTGGGCGGTACAAGCTTGGTAGCCTTCTGACCAGGGCCCAGCACTTTTGCTTTGTACAAATTAAGCACTGGATAATCTGTCCCTGGATCTGCCTAAGTTCAGTCTTGGCACGCCGCATGGAGGCTGGTCAATGGAGGAGGTCAGCGAGGGTCCATCAGACGTTTCATCTGCCATTGAAACACTTGTGGGCAACTCTAGGTAAGCAACAAGGGGTCAGACAGTTGCTGGTCACAGTATATGGGCAAGAGCCCTGCCCCTTGCGCAGTGCCCGCAAGGAAGGGCCCAGACTAGAAACAGCCAGTTCTGCTCTCCAGGTCCTTCGCACAGGGAGTCTCAATAGGCCAGACCGTATGCCCAGACACTGCTGGGCATGTCTGGGTTTATAGCTAGGATCATGGCCTGCAGGTTCTGAGTGTGAGGGCTGGGCATTCTGCATGGCTGTAAGTCATGCTCAGGGCCCAGAGCTCGCTTGGCCTGGCTGAAGGCTGTGCCTAGAATCTTTTTTTGGGCCACAAGATTGGATGCGGGTGGGATACTCGGTCTGGGAGTCCTTTGGCAGGGTCAAAGGCAGTGCCCTACAGGTCTTGGGGACAGGGTAGACGGCGCAGGGTGTGCCCAGAGCCTGCTGGGCAAGGAGAAATGAGAGTGGGTGATGGACAGTTTATTGTTGTTTACTAAATAAAACAAACCTCTCAGACTCTATTATCAAATCAATTACAAACATGGCCGTAGCAGCCGAATAAACCCAGGGTCCGTGGAGACTAGGGATTTATTGCATCCATGGCAGTGGCTGCATGACCCGGGTAGAGTCTGAAACCTGTGTGAAGCTCTGTGCTACCAGCAACCCTTTCTTTAAAAACTCTTCACACAATGCACAAGGTGTTAGCAGAACTATCTACATAGAAGCCCCATGAAGACCTAATCACAGCCCCAGGACCTGAGGCAGATGTACGCACAGTGGAGTCTGCCGAGCAAGTGACAGGAGCCTCATCTGTCACTGACAGTGTAGGAACAGAAGAAGCTGGAAAGAGGGCAGAGACAGAAGCAGGGCAGGAACAGCAGCAGGGCAGGAACAGCTGGCAGCAGAGCAGAGCAGGGCAGGGACAGAAGCAGGGCAATGGCAGCGCAGGAACAGAAGCAGCTGGAAGCAGGCCAGGGACAGAAGCAGGGCATGGACAGAGCAGGAACAGAAGCAGCTTGAAGCAGGGCAGGGACAGAAGCAGTTGGAAGAAGTGTAAGGCAGTTCTAGACATTGTTGAGATCAAGGCACAAAGCCTAACACCTATTGGTCAACAACTTCTGTTCCCATGGAGATAGGTGTTGGTGTCCATCGAGGTCTTGGGTATATTTTGCGTCCTATGGCCATGCGTGATATCATGTTTCACACCACTTCTAGCGTGATGCTGAGCCCAACCCTAGACATATATGGCAGAAACCGTTTCCGTAGGCGCTACCGAGCCAAATACGGTACCTGAACAACTGCAGGTGCTGGTACTGGGCAATCCGGTAATATTGGCCTATTTCTTTCTGCTCTGTGGACTCTTGAAAGCCTGGGAGCAACGCCAGAACTTCAGCTGAGCACAAGTGTGCGAAGCAGCACGGTCCATAAATTTGGTCTAAAGAAGAAGAACTTCACAAAAACAAGCATTGGCTGCCCGGCTGTGAAAGTGGCGCGGCCACAAAAGTGATTGCGCGCTCTGTGTTGGGGGAGGGGCGAGTACGACAGGCAGAGCGAGGCGCGTGGGAGAGCGAGAGGAAGCCAGATGCCGCCTCTGCTCGTGCTTGTGCACGTAACTGCACGCAGAATGCCACACACAAAGCTGTGGTAGGACTTTTAAAAGCCCACTAACTAAATGTCTCGGCAGACAGCGCATGCACTGGCTCAGGGGAGACCCAACAAGTGCCGGCTCCTGCAGAAGCAGGGAACCAGGGTGTCCAGGGAGGCCCTTTGGAACCCCCGGTAGCCCCAAAGAAAAAATTGTTGGGTGCCCTGGATGGGCACCCCTTAACTTAATAAACAAGCATTTGCAATGCAGTAGATCTCGCATTTACGAGACTTTGAGCTACTGACATTGCAAATGACAATGCCTTTATTTGTTATTTTTAAAACAGATAAATCAAAGGAATTGTCATTTACAAAGTCAATAGCTTAAACTCTCGCAAATGCGAGACCTATTGCTTTGTAAATGCGTTTGCACTAATAATATTTTTAAAACTCGTTACAAGAGAGCTTGTTCTGCCTGCAACTGCAGGGAGGACAAAGCTATTTGAGAGAATAGTGCTTGGACGCTGTAAATAAAGCCTACAGAGTAACAACACACGTAACAGGGTGTCACCATGGGAGTTTACAAAATGAGACAAAGGCAGTACTAAGGAGAGACTACTAAGCCTTTTGACCAATGAACAGCCACAGTTTACAGTGGACAGTGATGCAACCAATGTAAAATGTGGGCGGAGCTTCAAGTCCCTACCTGAATACAGCATGCCTCGCAGAGCCACGCATGCTCTGCCCAGGCTCAACCTAAAAAAATATATAAAATCTCCTAAAGAAGATCAGTCGATGGGATGTTCTGGTTTCAGTGCATTTCTTATCCATCTCATAGATGAGTAACATGCTTGTCACCCACGGATAAGAGGACAGTTTTAAGGTGGGTGATGCTCACAATGTGGCCTTTCTGAACTGTTTGGGTGTGCATGATGTTCAGTGTAATGTGTTATTTGTATGTTGTGTTTCAAATTTCTATTTAATGGTTATTACTGGTGGTGTGTCCTTGTATAGTGAATGGATGAAGATATTCAGTCCGTGGCAATCGTTACGAGTGGCCTGATAACTTCAGATCTGTCAGTCAAACCTGCTCATATTTACCAGGGAACAAAACGGACAGTAAATACCTGGATATGCAGATGTTGATGCAGCAAGCATGAAAACCTGCATGCTATTCCCATTTTAAGTAAAACAAGCATTTGCAATGCAATGGTCTCGGCATCATTAAAGGTAGAGCAATTGGCATTGCTCATGACATTTCTTTTTTTTTCTTTAAATCATAAATAAATGGCATTGTCATTTACATTGCCAATACACACCACTCTGCACCTGCACTCACTGCTCTGCACACTCACTACTCTGCACACTCACTACTCTGCACTCACTACTCTGCACTCACTACTCTGCACTCTCTACTCTGCACTCTCTACTCTGCACTCACTACTCTGCACTCTGCACTCACTACTCTGCACTCTGCACTCACTACTCTGCACTCTGCACTCACTACTCTGCACTCTGCACTCACTACTCTGCACTCTGCACTCACTACTCTGCACTCTGCACTCACTACTCTGCACTCTGCACTCACTACTCTGCACTCTGCACTCACTACTCTGCACTCTGCACTCACTACTCTGCACTCTGCACTCACTACTCTGCACTCTGCACTCACTACTCTGCACTCTGCACTCACTACTCTGCACTCTGCACTCACTACTCTGCACTCACTACTCTGCACTCACTACTCTGCACTCACTACTCTGCACTCTGCACGCATTACTCTGCACTCTGCACGCACTACTCTGCACTCTGCACGCACTACTCTGCACTCTGCACGCACTACTCTGCACTCTGCACGCACTACTCTGCACTCACTACTCACTACTCACTACTCTGCACTCACTACTCACTACTCTGCACTCACTACTCACTACTCTGCACTCACTACTCACTACTCTGCACTCACTACTCTGCACTCACTACTCTGCACTCACTACTCTGCACTCACTACTCTGCACTCACTACTCTGCACTCACTACTCTGCACTCACTACTCTGCACTCACTACTCTGCACTCACTACTCTGCACTCACTACTCTGCACTCACTACTCTGCACTCACTACTCACACTCACTACTCACACTCACTACTCTGCACTCACTACAGCTTCCTTCCACAGCTAGAACTAGTGCATAATGTCAAAACAGAGAAAACAAGGAAACACACTGAAGCTGTCTGTACCACGCCAAGTTCACATTTCGAGCAGCATGTGTTAAATCACGCTTTAGACTACTTCTCTACTCAAAAGTAGTACATTTCCTTCAAAAAGATAAAAATATGACATGCAAACAGTAATGCCGAAACAAACTGTTCAGCATGGGTTTTGATTTACATGAAAACATTAATTTCACTTAAAATAATAATAGTTTTTGCTAAATTAAATTTACATTTGGATTTAGGGCATATTCACATATTTTTAGTAAATTTAAATGTCAGTGGCAGATGGACACGCTTTCATTTAGCAGCCAAATATACAATAACTTACTGCCCCCGGAATTCCGCCGCGGCCGCACCGGAAGTCAGGCAAGGTCGCCTGTGACGGGGGCGGAGCCGCGTCCGGACCGGAAGAGGAGGCAGGCGGAGGAAATGCGTGGAGCGGCCCGGGGCTCCTGCGAGCGTGGAGAGCCCCCGGGGCCGACAACAGGACGTTGCACGCGTGTTGCGGGGCTCCCTTGACCAAGAGGGAGTCCCGGGATAGGAGCCGCAGCGTCAACTCTCCCTGCCGGTGCGGAGCAGTAAGTTAAAGGGGAGAGGGGGGGCCGGTGTGTGTGTGTGTGTGTGTGTGTGTGTGCGTGTGTGTGTGTGTGTGTGTGTGTGTGTGTGTGTGTGTGTGTGTGTATGAGTGGGGGGGTTCTGTATGTATGTGCATGCGTGAGCGCTTCTGTTTCTATGTATGCGTGTGTTGTGTGGGAGCCTCGCGCAGCGCTCGTGCTAATGCGCGTGCCAGTTTAGAATCGCCTGCGCGCGACCAGGAGTGTCTCCTGGGACTGCTACTCGCTGACATAAGATCTCGGCGGAGACGCGCTTACGCGCGTCTTTTAGCCGAGACCTAAAAACGTGTAATAGGCGGTAATTATCACACCCGATAAATTCTAATTCCATTGGTCAGGTTTTCCCAGGTACAACAATAATCTCACCAAACACTGGGCCACTGGTAACCAGGGCTTGTGTTGTGTGGTGTGTGTGCTTGTGCGTTGCGTTTACTAAAGGATAATGAAGTAAATCGCAACAAGATAGTCCTCTATCAATAAATCTAAGCTCTTGTGTGTAAGTATGTTCCCTGTTCTGTCTCATGTGTTTGGCAGTATTTAGTGATAAAATAATATGCTTTTTCTGTGTGGCATATTTTGTTGGGCGAGTGCTGGTCGCGAGAGACGTTGAACCCAGATAGGTTGAAAATGCCCCGGTTACTTACCGGTAACCTTCATTACTCCAAGTATAGTCTTCCTCGCCACATGACTTACATAGTGAGCTTCAGCTCCACACCAGAACCCTCCAAAGCAAAAAGCTAGCCTCCCATGCCTCCCATCCCTTCCCAAGATGGCCGACCCATTACCACCTGACCTCTATAAGAGGCGGGCCGGCCCAACCATCAGCCTGAAACCACCAAGCACAAACATGAAACCGATACCCAGACAGGGAGGGAGGGATGGGAACACATGTGGCGAGGAAGACTATACTCGGAGTAATGAAAATTACCGGTAAGTAACCGGGGCATTACCTCCTCGTTAGTCTTCCTCGCCACATGACTTACATAGTGAGCACATACCAAAGCCAAGCGGCTTCATGGAAAACTCCCAAGAAACCAACAGACCAGAAGGGGATGCCCACAAAAGAGGGCAAACCCAACAGACCAGGACGAGTGGAAGGACCACCCAGGAGAGAGGCCACCACGAGCAGGAGAACCAACCCGGGACCGAAGACACCGGGAAGGCCGAAAAACAAACCGGACCCCAGAGACGCCAAGTGCCGCCAGGAAAACCGCCCCAACCGAAAGAAGGCAGAGACAGGCACGGGACCGGACCGCACGGAGCCAAAAGGGCAACAGCAACCAGGGCTAGAACAGGAAAGGGCAGGCCCGACCAACACACCAGGGCAGCCCAACAGGCAGCACAAACCGAGAGGGGAGCAAAAGCCCAAAGAGAGGAACCGAATGAACAGAGGGCATCCCCACCACAGCGACCCAACAAAAAAAATCACTAGCAGAAAGAGACAACCAGCCTGCCCAACACAGCAACACTGCAAGGGTGACCACAACCCGCGGGAGAGCCGAACCAGAAAAAACTGGGAAGCGGCACCAGAGCCATCCAACAAAGAGGCAAGAGCCGGAAAAATGGAAAAGGGCTCCAAAAAGAAACAGAAGGGGGACAAACCCCGACACACAAAGAACCCCCGAAGGGACCGCGACTCCAAGGAGAGAATTCAGGCAGGCACCAGGGAAAACGAACCCAGGAAGGAGCCGGAAACAACACCGGAGAGAACCCGAGGAGAACCAACCGGCCAAAGGAGAAAAAACTGAAAACCCACAGGCCCGCGCACGGCCAGAAGGGAGGAGAAGAGGCAGAAACCGCCAACCGGCCAGGTACGGAAACACCCCGCACAGGGACCAAGCAAACCGGCCCAGGAAGAAACACAAGAAGGAAGCGAGCCGCCGAAGAGAGCACCCAGGTGTCCAAACAGCCAGCCAGCCCACAACTAGGCCCAGCCCAGCGAGACAAAGAAGAACCGACTGGCATAGTTTCGCGGTAGCAACACACCGAAGGCGTGAAGAACAGAAGGGCAGGGTGAAGACGAGTCCGAGCCACGACAAAACACCCAGGGAGCCACCAGAGCCAACAGGACCCGGGACCCCAAAACCAGGGGAAAAAGAAAAAACGAGGACACAAACCAAACTGGAAGCGCAGGGCCCCGCCAAGATACCCCACAGTATTGCCCAAAAACAAAAACCAGCAAGGGAAGAGAAAGCAGGGGCAGGATACAAAACCCGCGCCCCAAGAGGCAAAACAAGGACCAAGAGTAACAGGGTCAAAGGCAACCACCGCCGAGGTCGACGGAGACGTACCCAGGGGGACACCACAAACAGGGCAAAAAATCCCGACCAGGCCAAACAAGCCCAGAACCCTAGGAGGAAAAAAGGGACCCCAGGAAGTGGAAAGCCGGGAGCCCGGACGTGAAGGCCAAAGAGCCAAAACAAGTGATCCAAAGGAAGCAGACAGGGCCAGACGGACCCAGGAGACCCCCGAACCAGGCATCAAAGAGGCCCGACCCACAAACACCGAAGGAGAGCATATTAGAACAAGAGCGTACATGGCCAGAAAGGCCGGAGCCAAAAATGACCTAGGCAAGGACAGCACCAATGTGTCAAAAGTCAACAGGGGCGAACCCCGCACACACCCCGGAACACGAGGCAGGGGACAAACCCACCAGAAAGGCAACCAATAAGCCCCAGCAAGGCAGGGGAACACCCCAGAGAAGCCAAGGACCGGCAAACAGAAGCCAGATGCGAAAAACGCCCACAGGGAAACCCACCGACCCAGCACAGACCGGGAACCCAAGCATGCCCCCAGGAAGGCAACACCAACACACGGGAAGGAGGAACTCAGCCGTACCAGGAGACAGAGCGGGAAGGGCCGGGGGCAAAAAGAACGAAGGAAGGGCCAGAACAAAACACGACCGAGGAAGGCACCACCAAGGCAAGCCGACACAGAAGGTCCAGTCAGAGGTGGGCGCCAAACCCCTGAACCAATCATAAGAAAAGGCACCGAGGCGAGATCATCAGGTCCGTGGAATCTTGAGCCCAAGACCCGCCGAGGCGGGGAATCGAACCCTGGACCCGGGCTAGACACCTGCATCAGGGCCTGCCGCTCCAAACATTGAGTCATACTTCACACAGCAGAGCAACTGAAAAGCCACAGCCACACGGACAGGAGCCTGGGAGCCCAAGAACCGACCATCGGAGCAGGCAGGCAGAGGGCAGGAGCCAGGGAGCCCAAGAACCGACCATCGGAGCAGGCAGGCAGAGGGCAGGAGCCAAGGAACCGAGCCACCCAGGAAGAGAGGGGAGACGACAGAAGGACCACAACAAACTCTGACCCCTGGAGGCGAGAAGCATGGGACAGCAGAAAAAAAACTGGAAAAGGGGAGCAGGAGCCTCCCGTCAAGACAGCGAGCCAGCCAGGAGAGTCAGAAACGACACACTAGGAGTCCCACAGAAGCAGCCAAGGAACAGCACAACAACGGCGGGAACAGGAGGCCACATGACGAAAGGACCACAGGACCAAAACCCAAAAGGGAAGGAGACAGGGACAATACAGCAACAAAAAAAGCCGAGGCCCTGCAACCCAACGCCACATGCGCAAATATGGAAACAGTGAAAACTCAGGAGATGAAATCAACCCCAGAAAACACGAATTCGTAAACACCACACGTGGAAGTGGAAAGCGCACGCGCACAGAAGAGGCTTCACAAAAGGGCAATCAACATACCAACCCAAGACGGAAGAAGGGCAGGGCGGACGCGCAGGGGCACGAACCTGCGACCATGGGAGCCAACACAGGCACCAACAGCAGAAGCACCAGTCCACGAGCCACCAAACCCGACCCGAAGGACCGAACGTGGCTGCAAACGCAAAGCGCCGAAAAACTGCGCCAACAGAGGCCCAAGGAGCCCCACCGAGCTACAGCACCATGGTAGCCACAAACACCCCAACAACGGGGCAACAAGGCCGCCGAAACAACAGAAGCAAATCGTCACCCAATATAAAGGGGCACATGCCCATCGACCACAACGGACGAAAAAACCGAGCGGACCCTCGGAAGACGAAAGCAGGCACCTGCAGCAGAAGCAACAGAAGACTGAGCCACTGAACCCGATCCAAGAGCACACAAGACAAGGGGCAACCAGGAAGGCACGGCCGCAGGCACCAAACCAGGGAAAGAACAGACAGAAGGGCGACAAGAACCCAGGACTCCAAGAGAGCGAGCCCCAATGCAGCGCCAGAGGCCATTCAGCAAGCTAAAAAATCGACCCTGGAAGGAAGACAGGCCCATGCAACATGAGGGCAAAGGAACTACACAATGTCCATAGCCCCAAGCGAGGACACCACCATGAAAGCAAGAGGCCAAGAAAAAAGTCCACCAAACCCACGTCAAAGAAAAAAGATGACAGAAGGGTTTCGTAAGGACCCGAAGAAGAAAACTCGAAACAGCAACTCAAAGCAAAGCGCCGCTGAGAGCCGAATACAGGATCACCTGTTAACCAGACAGGCGCTTCAGCCAGGTAAGCCACAGCACCCACAAGCCACACACTGGAGCCCGAAAAGAGCATGCAAAACAAACCCCTGCACACCACAGCCGACTAACCAGGGACTCGAACCCCGGGCCACCAGAACAAACGCCAGACGCCCCACCGTCCAGTACAGACACCCCCAGGACTGGAAAGGACAAGCACGCCCCTACCAGCACGTAGCCAGAAGCGAGAGGGAGCACACAAACTCCAACAGGAGGTCGTGAAGGAAGACTGAGAACCAGCAGAGCCGCGCAGCCGCACAGAGCCCCGGAGGAACAGAGAGCCAGCCAGACGGCCGTGACCAGCCCCCTCGGAGGCAGAGTATAGAAAATGCGAGGACAAGCGGCACCCCGCCCCCTAGAAGCCCGGACCGCCCAGTGCGGGAAACGGGAAGAAGCGACTCGCGAGCCGCACCGGTAAGGCAACCGCCCGGAAGCACGCACAAGAGCAGCACTGAAGACGCCCGCCTGCCCCAACGGAGTGAGAGCGCAGGGAGCAAACCTGAAACGGTGAGTGCACCAGGGGCCCGCAAGTGCAATGGGGGCGTAACCGCGAAATGCAGGAAAAAAACGCCGGGGACCCAGCCAACCCCGCCAATAGCCACACACACACAGGGGCCAAGAGGAAACATCGGGGAGCCGCATCAGAGGGGCCCGCAGGACAGCAGCCGCAGTATACAAAAACGTGACAAGATAAGCCCGTTTAAAAATATGAATCTCCTGGAACGCTACACGAATGCGCGCTAAATCCAGAATATGTGCCGCCGAAGCGAGCACAACACATAAAAAACTGCAAGGGAGCACAGACAAATGTAAGACTGAGCTCAGGTCCGGTCTGACATGGATCAAAATACAGACCAATGCAGCACTGCAATAGTGAGCCAGAACATGGCCACAAACTGAGACAAAGCGAGGCACGTGATAAATGGGAGCAGAACAACAGAGCCCCAGACCATTCGCCCGCCCCCCCTATTAACCCCTGGCCCTCTACGGCAGGGCCTAACCAGCCTACAAAGAGACCGGGGAAAGAAAGGGGAGAGGTCCAAAAGCCCCAGAGTCCGCTAGCGCAGGACCACCAACCAAGGACCCATGCTCCCGCAACAGCAGGAACCACTTACCTGAAGACGCATCTGGAGAGAAATGACGCGCAGAACAAAAATAACAGGCTGATTGTTGGGCCGGCCCGCCTCTTATAGAGGTCAGGTGGTAATGGGTCGGCCATCTTGGGGAGGCATGGGAGGCTAACTTTTTGCTTTGGAGGGTTCTGGTGTGGAGCTGAAGCTCACTATGTAAGTCATGTGGAGAGGAAGACTAACGAGGAGGTAATGAGTTTCAGTAGGAACAGGGGTTTGATAAAGCTGACAACTGTATATCCGAGATCACTGGGGAAGGGCGGGTGGGGGTAGGAGTGTGGTACGGGTGAACTGACAGTGATAAATTACAGTCCCTCTGCAATGGTAATTCTGAGCACAAGGTCATGACACTAGCAAGAAGCAAAGTTAGTGTGTGTTTGTGAACATCCTTCAGGCAAATCTTTCATAATTGGGTCACCAGAATCCTTTGATGCACCAGGCCAGTAATATATGGGCTAAAGTACCCCTCTTCTGTATATTATACAAGGGATAAGGCACCCCCTGCTGTACTTTATAAGAATATTGCAAGTTACCAAGGAGCTCCGTAACTATTTAGAGGTGTGAGGCCGAAGGCAGAGTTCCTTTATAAGATTATGGAACTCCAAGGTGACCTGCAATATCCTTATTTTGTACGCTAGGGATACATTATCCTATGTAATACATGATCACACCATCACCTTTCCCACAAACCACTAAACCTTGCTGCGATGCAGTTTCATATAAAAGAGTGTGCATGTTAAATATTTGTGGCCAACAGATTTTCGAAACTGTTAATTACAAGTCAATAAAAAAAAAGCTGCAGTAGCTCGGAATGTGTAGAAACATACAGAACGATTTTCGTTTTTCTCTATCTAAGGAGTGCTATTATTTCTGCTTGTCATTGTAAGCTATCAAAGTAGAACTAAAGAAAGAAAAGCAATGTTCCTTTTTCGTTGCTTTAAACAGCTGTTCCAATTATGCCCTGTCACCTGACCTGCATTTCACCTTCCTGCTGGCAGCATGCATTGTGACATCAGAACTCAACTGTAATAACTTATAATAATCGAGTTCTGATGTCTTTTCTTTGTAATTGGCGATTAAGTGCGTCATAAGCAGCCGATTGTAAAGAAATTAGAGACTATAGTTTATACAGGGATTACAGAATCCCATGTATTATAAGGGAATTGTAAGTCACTGAGTAGTTCCATGACCATATATTGGAATCCGGCCAAAAGCAGAATTCCTTTATGAAGTTATGGAACTCGGAGGTGACGTGCCATATCTTTATCATGTACTGCAGAGGGTGCTTATTTCCTTAAAAAACATGGTCTCATCACTGTCTTACCCACAGCCACCTAAATTCTTGGTGTCTAGCTCTTTCATAGAAAAGAGAGAATGCTTGCAAGGATGAAAAATTAAAAATAGATTCTCTAGTGCAAAATTTAAAACTGTAGATATTTGTTGCAAAAATATACTAGAATCAGTTTAATACAAACCCGTTTTGCAGTATCTCGGAATTTGTGGAAGCATGCAGAAAGATTCTAATTTTTCTATAATTAGCCAAGGAGTATACAAAATAAACATGTTGCCATAAACTTTCTGCTTGTCACTGTGCAGCAAGAAAGAAAAGAGCAAAAGATAGCAAAACCATGTCTCGTTTTTGTTCTTTAAACAACTGCTTTAATTGTGCTTCATGACCTGTCTTGCCTTTCCCATTGACTGCTGGCTCTGACTGCAGTCATTCTGATGTCAGTACTCCACTGTAATAAGTTATTACATTTGAGCGGCAACATCATGTTCGAGGCATATGAACTGCAGATCACACACTGTTCATAGATCGCCATCTGGTGTTGGGCCCGGATGTTTGCAGTTTGTTGTCCTGGAAAAGTCTTTGGAAGTCACAAGGTAAGTGACTCCTCTTTTGGACCATAGTTCGTATGGGCATCAGCTCCCATCTTCAGATAGTTTTTTCCGCCATCGGGCTCGGATGTGTTTATCGCATTCCAGTTTGGTGCTGTTACCTATCCAACTTTCGACGGGCAATCCTGCACCCTTTTCTCCGGTATTGTTTAGATCGCAATCCCTAGTCGATGCCCATCTCTACAAGCTCGAAGTCTTCGATTCCAGTCGTCGATTAAGGCCTTCGGGCCTACCTAGGCCATTACATCTGGTTCATGGAAAGGGCTCCTTTTAAAAAGTTTCCACACACAGATCTTCATGAGGTGCGTAACCTCTGCCTTTCACCGAAGCACGAGGCTATAGACTGTCCAGCTTGTGCCTCCTTCTGCTCCAAGAAGACTATTCGGGATCGTCAAGCTCGAAGAAGCATGGCTCGCTCGTCGACATCCATTCCGGACGACATCTTCCAGGAGGGTGTCTATGTAGGCGTCAATGTACCAGAGCAGGAGCGAGTCGAAGAAGGCCTCCTCAGCGCCTCCGAAGATCACGAGTCCGACGTTGAAGACATCACTCCAGGGCTGCGGGTCGTAAGTAGTAATGTCGACCCCGACCCACTCCCCCCAACTCCGAAAAGGGCTTCGGTCACACCTTCACGCCTAGGTGCACAACAGCACACTACTTCTCATGCCCCGCCTTCGGGCCCGGCAAAGAAGTCCACAAATAAGCCTTCAGGCCACTCTGGATCGAGTCAGCCTCACGTTGGTATTGAAACATAAACCCTGGCACCCAAAAAGAAAGTCGTCGTCCTCCGTGCCGACCACTAGCTCCACATCACCGCACTCGGCACCGAAAACTTCTTGCACCGACCCCTCGACTCCCCAAAAATCGGAACAGAGTAAAAAGCCACTTCCATAGAGTTCGGACTCTCAGCCTTCGGAACCGAAAAAACAGGCTCCGCAGACTCCTTCAGAGACTAAAAAATCTGACGCTTCCAAGCCAAATGAGCATAAATCCACTCCGGAATCGATGCCACCCAAGCCTTCGAAACCAAAAAAATCGGCGCCGAAAGACCAACCTGAACCAGAAGAGCTTTTTCGTACGGATCCAACCCAAAAAACTCTTCTAAAAGACCCAAAAAAAGGTTAACTGACTCTCTGCTCCAAAAAGAGAAAAATAGACACACCTCTACCCACTCCACCTCCGCCAAAGAAAAGAGACATTGCAACATCTCCTCTCAGACTCCCTTCTCCACCTCCTCCTCTACCTCCCGCTCCACACCATTCCCTTACTCCATCTCCACCCCCATCACCTCCACCAGTGGATGATGATGACACCTCTGATGATGGGGGGGGGGGGGGGGGGACGGTGGGGGGGGACGGTGCATACAATCAACCACCGAAAGTCTTTCGGCAGTAATAACAAAAGTAATGGCAAATCCACAATACTCGCTTCCGCACCAAAAACTACGCCGCTTAACCCAGAACCATGCAGAGATCAGACACACTGACCCAGCACTGCTCAACCTAGCGATCTGGATCCTGTGGTCTTAGAGTTTGGCTACCTTAAACTTCCCCCTGACTGTATGAATGTTATCAAAGAAGTTAGACGCCCCACCTCTAGAGCTTGCTATGCAGCTAAGTGGAAAAGATTTGTGATATACTTTAACAAGAACGCCATCAATCCTTTAGATGTGTCTATTCAACACATCATAGGTTATCTACTACATCTCCAAAGGTGTAATCTAGCTTGCATATCTATTAGTTTACACCTCGTTGCTATAGTAGCCTACTTACAAAATAGACAACGTTTGTCACTATTCAGAGTACCTGCGATCAACGCGTTTATGGAAGGTCTCAAAAGAATAATTCCACCCAGGGTACCACCCTCACTTGTGTGGAACTTAAATATTGTTCTTACAAGACTAATGGGCCCTCCATTCGAACCTCTGAAAAAATGTGAGTTACAATTTCTTAAATGGAAAGTCTCTTTCCTAGTGGCCATTACTTCCCTCAGAAGAGTCAGTGAGCTACAGGCTCTCACTATTCAAGAACCATTTTTACAACTCCATCATAACAAGGTGGTTCTCAGAACAAATCCGAAAGTTCCTCCCTAAAGTTATTTCTCTCTTTCATCTCAGTCTGTAGAGTTGCCAACATTTATCTCCCATCCACAAACAGTCTCTGAAAGAGCTCTTCAGACATAAAAAGAGCACTCTTTTATTACATTGACAGAAAAAAACCTTTTCACAAAACAACTTTTTGTATCCTTTTCACCACAACATAAAGGCAACCCCATATCAAAGACTGGAATTGCTAGGTGGATTGTCAAATGCATACAAATTTGCTATCACAAAGCAAAACGTACATTATCTATTCCCCCTAAAGCCCACTCTACCCGAAAGATAGGGGCTTCATTGGCATTTTTAGGGAACATTCCCTTAGATAACATCTGCAAAGCAGCTACATGGTCTACACCACACACATTCACAAAGCACTATTGTGTAGATGTGCAAGCAAAACAACAAGCTAGTGTGGGCCAGGCTGTACTCAAAACACTACTTCAAACAACTGCAAAAGATTCTGGTGGTCTCCGCTATGGAGGGGTAGTGCTATACAATCTATGCACAGTGTGTGATCTGCAGCATATATGCCTCAAACGGAAAATGCTACTTACCAGTATGTATCTGTTCTTGGCATGTAGAGCTGCAGATCCACACATGCCCACCCACCTCCCCGGCTACCTTTTATCTGATCCAGTATTATCTTATTTAGATACAGCATACATGGGCATCTTTTCTGTTTCTTACAAAACTCCATCATTTCCCTGCTGGCGAAAAAACTATCTGAAGATGGAGCCGATGCCCATGCGCACTATGGTCCAAAGGAGGAGTCCCCTACCTCGTGACATCCAAAGATTTCCAGGACAAAAACAAACTGCAAACATCTGGGCCAAACACCAGATGGCGATCTTTGCACAGTGTGCGGATCTGCAGTTCTACGTGCCAAGAACAGACGCATACTGGTAAGTAGCATTTTCTTTCTTTATAACGAAAGGCAACTGGGTGTATTACAAATCGCCTATTATAAAGAAATTAGCAATAGGTATTTATATAGGGGCAGCAGAATCCCATCTATTAAACATGGTAACCTGTTTTATTAGGTCTCGGCTAGAAGCGAGCGAAGCTCGCTCTCGCCAGAGACCTTATTGTTAGCGGCTCAGCTTCCCAGGAGGACAGCACTGGCCGCGCGCGCTGATTTGTTAAGGCCACGAGAACGCGCTCGCGGCCAGGTGCTGTCCTCCTCGAAAGCTGCCTCCCTTCCCCGTGCAGGGCGGGCCGCCGCGCTGCCTGCGGCGACCCGGAAGCATTGCCGGCCAAACCGGAAGTAGGTGCTGTCCTGCAGAGCACCGCTTTTCAACTCTCTGCTCCTCATTGCCGGAGACGGCTTTTCAAGCTCCTCGTCGCAAAGTGAGTAGCTGTACTGCCTAGCTTCCTGCCCTCACCCGACGCCTTGCTTTAAATTGCTTTTTGGCGCTTGTCTCTGTCCCTCCCCCACCAAATGCAGCATGTCTAATGCTGTTTTATATATTTATGAAGTGCGCTGTTTGACTTCAAGTGCACACGCGCTGTTTTAGTCAATTGCTTTCCGTTCCATTATTCGCCGCCCTCCACCCTCCGAAAACAAACACAGCAGAAGCAGTCCTCCATTGGTCCGCCCATTCTCCGAGCAAGCCTCCACCATCTCCCTGCTCAGGTCGGGAGGAGACCGCCGAGGCGTCCTGCACATTGGCAGACACAAATGTCGGACATCGGCAATCTGAACTGGACCTTGCCAATGCTTGTTTAATGTTGGAAGAATTCCGTCATTACACACTTAAAAATGTGAATGCTGATGAATTTGAGTTGGTTTGATGTGTACCCCTACTTATAAAGGCACTAATCATGTTCCCTTCTTCGCTGATCCATCCTGCACCTTTATTTAACTCTTAAAAAAGTAGCTGTCGATCTGAAGATTGATCAGAATTACCTGGCCACCAGTAAGTATGCACAAACTGAACAGTTTCTCGAGGTAGGGCTGTAACTGGTGGAGTCTGGAGTGCCCCAAGGCTGCTTTCCTTGAGAGCTACAGACATCACGTTGCCTCTGCATGCACTTTGTGAAATAGGTTATTTGGTACTCCATATCCTTTTAAATTTGTGCAGCTCAAGACAGATTAACCTTGCTTGGCAAGACCATTCAGTGTTTGTTTCCGTAGTCGCCACGTTGAGTCAATTGTGGTTTGCGGGCCTGGGAAAGACCTCTGGATGTGCTTGGAATTCTTTCCAAACAATGAGAGCTGCTAAATGTGACCTTGGTTTGTGTTATTTTATTGGGACGGCCGTGAGTTTGTACAGTATGATACCAATGACCTGTATTTTTCGTGTTTAAACCCTCATTGAAGCGGGAGGGGGTCAGGCCAGAAAGTCTTTTAGACCTGGTCTGCGGTCTCCTGTAATCGATTTATGCCATGACAGTACTAATTATACGATCTTGTATGCAACCCAGATGACTAAATATCAACCCAAGAAATTAGAGTAACCTATGCATTCTCTTAATTTCATCTGCAAGTAGCAGGCGACGCTGTCTTTAGGGTGCAGTCTGTCAATGTTGCTCCATTTATGAAGCTGCGGGAGGCTGTACAAGACATGCAGCTGTGACCTGTCCCTGTGTACTCAAGTGTCTCCATTCGATAAATCATCCCTTGTTAATAGATTACTATCATCAGCCATGCCGGGTCCCTTATCCTCCTGATATGTAGGTCAGAGTCAGCGCTGCTGGAGAACATGTTTTTTTTTTAAACAAACTATTATTTAGATTTTGATTTTTCAACTTTTAGGAGGGCAGTTAATTTTTTGTAAGTGTTTTTTGTCGGCTATATGGGAACGTTAAACTTTAAAGGGTTGCTTTTAATGTTGCCTTCTGTTTTCTATTCTTGACTTTTTGAATCTATTTATTTATGCTTTATTGTTTTCTCTGCCTTCACTACAGACACATTTGTATCATGTTCTTAGTTAGCTTTTAGGCATCAATTGATATTGAACTACTTTTAAATGAATACTTCGCAGCTAGAATATGAATCTTGGATTTGCATATGATTAGGTTGTATGGAACTGCATGTTCTGGTGGCACAGACACACACACACTCGCCCAGCAGACACTCACACTCGCCCCGCAGACACACACACTCGCCCCGCAGACACTCCCTGGTGGAGAAACCATGGAGACATTACCCCTGTTGTCCTTCTCCACTGGAGTTCAAAGTTACCAAAGTAAGGATTTTAAATTCTTTGTAAGTCCAGGATGCTCTTCATCGTGTGGAGAGCACAGGGATCAGTGAAAAGTTTTTAAGTATTGTGCGGTTGCTAATCTGTTAAGGATACAGAACAGTATAGAGAAATAATGGACCTTTTTTACAATAACAAAAGGTAAAAAAAACACCTGGGACGATTATGTAATCTATATGCTACCCGTCAAGCAGACGTCAAAAGTTTCGAGAAAATAAATATACATGTTATGCTAGGAGAGGTGAAGACTAAAACTAGAAAAG
Source organism: Lissotriton vulgaris (assembly GCF_964263255.1). NCBI lineage: Eukaryota > Metazoa > Chordata > Amphibia > Caudata > Salamandridae > Lissotriton > Lissotriton vulgaris. The sequence goes on along the minus strand of NC_141690.1, from coordinate 187,562,122 downwards.
TCCGCCAAAAAGTTAAGGGGATAAGCACTGAATATGAGGATTGACTCTTCAATAATCACACACCCGTATACTATCCTTTCATTATCACTCATGCTTTTTAGGTCTCGGCTCAACGCGCGGAAGTGCGTCTCGCCGAGATCTTTTGTTAGCGAGTGTGCTTCCCAGGAGACAGTTCCCGCCGCGCGCATCCTTGGAGCCGATTTGAAACGTGAACGCGCGCTGTGGCCAGGCGCTGTCTCCTGGGAAGCTCAAGCACCACACACGCATGCGCATACACACACACACAAGTGCCCATGCACGCACATACATACATACAGAGACACCCCCTGACACATACACACACACACGCGCGCACACACACACACACACACACACACACAAGTGCACCGAGGCCCCCCTCCCTCCCCCGCCTTCACCGTCGCACACATACATACATACACACACACACAAGCATACACGCGCACACACACACACACACACGTGCACCAAGCCCCCCCAGCCTTTTGTAACTTACCTGGCCAATGTCGGGGACTCTTCTCTCAGCACGCGGCGCACAACCTCCTGCTAGCGCGGCCCCGGGGCTCCACACCGCTCACAGGAGCCCCGGGCCGCGAGACGCATTGACTCCGCCTGCCTCCTCTTCCGGTCTGGACGTGGCCCCGCCCCCGTCACAGGCGACCGTGCCTGACTTCCGGGGCGGCCGGAATACGACGATTTCATTGAAGCGCGAGCCTCTCCAATTTGGAATTGTACCTGCATTGCGCACAATATTTCCGGGTGATTATTTATTTCTTGGTGAAACATTCACTTCGTGAAAGTTTTACAATTGAGTCTAACAGTGATTGCTTCGCTTCTAGGGAAGGTCCTTAAGGTCACAGTGCTCACTTTCAGAAAGTTTGTTTGCTTCTGAGTCAGAGACCTCTAAGTGCTGTCCTCTCAAATGGTCCAGTAACACGCTTGTGGCTTATATGGTAAGGCCGAAGGGCTCTTGCATTATTCGCAAACCCAAGAAACGCATTCTGCATCATAAGGAAATAAATGTTAACGTGTAGATTGTTCTCTGTACAAGTCAAAATGAATAGGACTTCGGCGTCACTTTTGCTGAACTTCGTTCATACGACGTGGGCAGGGAACTCTGCTGCAATTGTCCTTTGTTCAGAGAACACCATTTCAATTGTGTTTCAAACATGAACATATGTTTTTAGGTAGTGATCTGAGGATAGTTAGGAATGTATTGAGTACCCGCGCTTCTTAAACCTGAATTATAGTCGACACAATTTCACGTGCAGTCCTGTTTGTTTTGGTCTTTAGGGCTTCATTATACGTTCCTGATTACTGCCCCACTTGTAATACTGCCCCTTAGAGAGATAGATGTATGTAAGTTTAGCATCATTGGTTAATGAAGGTGTGAATCTTCAATTCCTAACTTTTGATCCCTACATCAGTGGCTTGTTGTTACCTTTATTAATTCCATCTTAAAACGGTTTGCAAAAACAGTACATGGGCACTAGGCTCACAGATGGAGTAAACAAGGGCTAAAATATGTATTTTAGTTACAGTATTTTACTATGTCAAATGTATTGAATTAAGCCAGTGCTGGTAGCTCAGAGGTCTCTTGCATCCACTGCAGAGGTCAACTTTGGCCTCTATAGTCACAGGTCCACTCAGCCTTTCATCCTTTTGAGGTTAATAAAAAGAGTTGGATGAATTGGACAGTAATAAACATTAGTTATCTGACAATATCATGAAGAGACTCCTCAGAATGAAAGGTTCTCTGCAAGCAGCCTGGGTTGTTTGTGCATGTTTTCTTCATTTTCATCATATGTTGCAGTAGCGCTAAGGTGAAATCAGTCAGATGTATGAGGTTCTTGGGGCGCCACTGAATCTGCCTTTTCTCTGTTGCCTGGTAAGGTTCAGAAGTGTCATGTGTCTGGTTATACCGCATCCCCTCCAGCCTTTTAACTGTAATTCATTCACTGGTAGGAGATGTTACTAAATCTGAAACAGCCTGCCGACTTTTCAGGAGCAAATCAGTCGTGCCCCTGAACAATCCTCAGCCCTAGAGGTCTTTTACAAGTGTGGCTGCCACGGGAAAAACAATGGTTTACTTCTGTAAGCCTACCACTGGTAATGTTGACATGTCCTAGATATTGTTTTGTCTGAACATCTTTCACAGATGATCCTGGTGACTGCAGTGCTGGAAATTTGCACAATATTTTAGCCAGCAAAATTGTTGTATTCTGGGGCTTGAAGGTTTAATTTCCCCCCATTATACCTTTGTGTTCTCAAATCTGTGCATCAGAAGTTCGATTTTCACATCACTCTGGCGGCACCACCACATCACTCGGGGACACCACCACATCACTCGGGGACACCACCACATCACTCGGGGACACCACCACATCACTCGGGGACACCACCACATCACTCGGGGACACCACCACATCACTCGGGGACACCACCACATCACTCGGGGACACCACCACATCACTCGGGGACACCACCACTTCACTCGGGGACATCACCACTTCATTCGGGGACACCACCACACCACTCTGGGTCACCACCACATCACTCGGGGACACCACCACTTCACTCGGGGACATCACCACTTCACTCGGGGACATCACCACTTCATTCGGGGACACCACCACACCACTCTGGGTCACCACCACATCACTCAGGGGCACCACTCGTCACTTGGGGACACCACCACATCACTCGGGGGCAGCACTCGGGGACACCACCACATCACTTGGGACACCACACACACACACACACACACATACATACATACATACATACACACACACACTCCTCCCTCCCCCCTGCCCCACTTACCGCATCAGCCGCCACTCCTGACTTCTGCTGCCACCGCTACTCTCGCAGTAGACGGAAGTCCCAGGAAGTCCCGCCCCACGACAGCCGTGAGCATGCACATCCCGTAACCGGAAGTTCGGGAGCAATGTAAATGACAATGCCATTGATTATTTAAAAAAAAAAACGAAATGTCATGAGCAATGCCAATAGCTCTACTTTTAATGATGCCGAGACCATTGCATTGTAAATGCTTGTATAATTTAAAATGGGGCAGATCCCTGCATTGGGGGCAGCGCTGAGGCACTCTTCAAAATCAGGGCATAGCATTAGTGTTCACACTTAGTGGCGAATCAGGGCATGGCATAAGCGTACACACTCGGTGGCGTAGCAAGGGTGCTATAATCTGTCATGGAACATAGGCCCTTTACACAGCTGCATGCGCCAGATATTTTCCTACAACATAACGTAAGCTATGTTTCCCAGGTACTTTTGTGTCTAGATACTCCGGCCAGTTCCATTCTAGGACTTGTAGTCTTGTTTAGTGAATTATGAAACCAGGAATCAGAAAGCAACAAACATTGGCAAAGCCAATAGGTCTAACCCATGCAAGCCTTTTGATTTGTCAATGTTTTTAGCCATGTTGCACTGCAGTGCAGAGGGCAAGCAACGGGCAGAGACTGGAGGGGGCAAGCAAGGGTGGAGCAGGGTTGGAATGGGCAAGCAAAAGAATGGAGAGGGGAAGGAGGGACGGGGACGCAACAACACAGAGGAATGGAAGGGCGCAAGAAGAAGCGTGGAGATGGGTGGGTGGGGGCAAGCGACAACAAGGAGTGGGACAGAAGGTTGGAGGGGCGCACTATTTTTTTCTGCAAACAGCAAGTAGCTTACTAGGACATGTAGTTTCACTTTTTCTTACAAAATGGGCACGCAAGTCACAGAATGCTTGCTGAAAAACAAAAGCAAACTATTGATGGCTTTGCTTCTGACCCTGGAGCCTGAGGAAGGGCTCTGCTACCAATGCTGTGGTGTTCCAGTCCAGAGTTTTCTTTTTTTCTTGCATCTAATGCATTCTGGGAGTTGTAGTCCTGGGTAACTTTAGTCGTTCCAGATGTACTAACAACATTGAAAACAATGATTTGTAAAGGGAAAGCCCAGAACAGGAGCACCGAGACTTTGGTGACGTTATGAATTCTTCCAAGTCCTCTGTATCCAGACTGCTTCAACAGTGACTATAATTGAAACCTGCTATGAATGAATGATTGCTTCACTAGAGCGCTCTGGGGAATCAGCCTCAAAGCGCTGCCTGGCGTGAACACGCCCCGCTTCGTGCACCCCTATTCTCAGTAGAGCTCTGTTCCTCAGAGACTTAAGGCGTGAGGAAACCGAGGACGGGGCTCCAGGGTGTTCTGCAGATGGCCCTAATTATATGACTCTAGACAGTAATTCTCAAGGCGCGAAATCAGTGCTGGGAAAATCGAGACGCCAGGACGCTCCGGAGAGGAGTGGTGAAGCGCCTGAGCATTACCGGCACAAGCAGCCTGAAGCTGGTCAAATGCTAAATTATGCTAATGAGGGGCTTGCAAACTCTGGAACCGCCAGGACGGCTCTTGTAAGAGGTTAGATACCCTTTCCCTGACTTTCTATTTAAAAAACCTATTGCATTTTGAGAGTTGTAGTCTTGGTTTACGTCAACTGCATCAAATGCCCTGATACACATGAAAACGTTGATGTGACCGAGGACATGGAGTCATCTGCTGGCCCTACTTCTATTGCAATGGAATGTACCCGGTTTGAGATATCTTTGACACCAAGGTTTCCTCGCTGAAGCGGAAGTGCAGCCATGTTTTCAAGGAGCACCGGTTTCCTCGAAACAGCCGTAGGAAAGTGGACCAAGAGAACCTTGGCTCCTGTCAGACTGTCTAAGAGTTGCCATGTTTGTTACTTAGTGCTTAGAGGACTGGAGAAGTGTCGAGCAGAGCTGGGACGTCTCCCAGGTCCAGGCTCCTTGGTTAGGGAATCACTCCTTGTTTATTCGACTCCTTTCATCTGCAGGTCTGCCGGCAAAATGCTCATAAATAACACTGTTAGGAAATAACAGAAAATGGGGTGTAAGGCTGTGAGTGGCATGCACTATGAAGGAAGTGGCGAGAGAGAAATAAGTAAAATAGTGGAGACAGAGAGGAATACATAGACAAGCATGGATCTCTTAGCTTTATGGGGCCATGCATAAATTAGAAACACATGGCACCATAAAGATAAGAAAGTGCTTTGCGACAACCCAGTCGGATCGGAGGCGAAAGGGCGTCAACAAAAAACCCTCCTTTCCAATGGCAGACCACTGTTTAGCATGAACGGTGATGTCAGCCAATTGAAACGAGGAGCGGAGCTTAAAGCCCATTGATTACACCTCAGAGTCCTGACTGCAGCACACAATGGAGCCTGATCCAGGCCCGCCCTTGTCCACCTACACAATATTGAACCAAACAAGGGGATGGTGACTAATTGGCCCTAGCCTGTTTTGGGTGATCGATTAGGGAATTTCTCCTCAACAAGGCTGGAACCAGCTATAAAAGTGGGATCTTCAGAATCTGTCATCGGAACTCTTCAGGGCCTGTGGAAGATTCAAAAGGACTGCCCTGCTGACTGAAGAAGGAAGATTGAACCTGCTTCCCTTTCACCCAAGCTACACAGGGTGGCTGAAAGGCTCAGTTGCCTGCCCTCCAGTTTGAGCAACAGGAACTCAACAAGCTTCCAGAAGCCTCACTACAACTGCCCTGCTGGCAGTACTAGCTGGACCTTTCTAGGCCATATTGCTGGCCTCTGCTGGAGTGAGGAGACAACTCGCTACCCCTCCACACATAAAACACTCCTCTTAACAGCCTTTAGAAGGTAGCTCTTCAGCAGGACTAACCTGATCCCTGTATTTGACCCGTGTTCCATCACGGTTGTGAACTTGTGACCCCTTCCCCGGTCTAAAGCAACCAGATAACAAGGAGTTGTGTGTTATGCTTTTTGGTGCTAATTTTACCTAAAACTTTTTGAATTAATGTCACTGGTTCTACTGATCGTATTTTTGTCGTTTTGATGCTAAAATGTACTCTGTTTCTGAATTTGTTTGGAATTTTTATTGTGCTTTATTTTCAGTTTGACTGCTGCAAAAAAACACTTTACACATTGCCCCCAAATTAAGCTTGATGGCTTTGTGCCAAGCTACCTGCGGGTTAAGCACAGGTTAATTTAGTGACTTTTGTAGTTCACTTTGACAAGGACTGTTAATTATTTGAGTGGAGCTTCCTCCCCTATAATAACCCAATTTCTTAAATCACTCTGATAGTGCTTGTTTTCCAACTGTCTCTGTTGTGTGCTTTTCTTCCCCCCCCCCCCCCCTCCCCCATGTTGCAATCTCACTCGTGTGTGTTATCACCGGCAGCTCCATATTGCTGTCCTTTATTTGATTCCCCTACCGTTGCTCCATGTTAGACCCTCCATGCCCTGGTTTGCTTCTGCCTTGTACCAACAAACTTGTGTTGCTTCTGCTTCTATTACCCACAGTCCCCCTTGTTATTTTCATCACCAGCATTGCTTCCTGTATCCCTTTAATGTGTTTTCCTTTATATTTTAATCTAACTTTGATCACTAATAAGAAAAAAAAACGAAGCTGCAGTTCCTACAAAATGACTCTGCCGACTGCTTCAAAAGCTTTTATTTATTTAAATCTTTAAGCCATGCCGCACATCATTGGCAATGATGTGCTGGATGGGGTAGCACCATTCGCAAAGCCAATAGGCCTTGAAATAAAAAACAGAAAGCACCTGGGGACACTTTGAACCATTTATTAGGGGCTTACAGCCAAGTTAAATATGCCAATTGGGAATATGCCAATTCGACCATGTTTAAGTGGGGAGCTCACGCACTTTACTACTAGTTAGAAGGCAAAAAGTGGCAACGTTCTAAAGACAGCTAAAATGTAGGGACAAAATGCTGGGTGTGACCACACAGAAAAGGTGTATTTTGTACAGACCATGCCGCAATTCATATCGTAAAATCGAATGAATGAAAAAAAGTATGAAAGAAACTGGTCTGTCTGAAGTGTTCTCAAGATACTGAGTTTAGAAACTATGCTGAGTTGTACACGTCTGAATTTAGTGTTACCCATACTATAATGTAAGCCACAAATGTAGAGAAATCCAATTGGTGGTAATAACACGTTTTACTATTGTGTTCCTACATGTCTCCCGGTAAAAACTGTATCCTACTTATATGCCTGAGCCCAGTGCCTGTGACACAAAAGTCTGATTCAGAGACCTCCCATTTCACCAAACAAAAACACCTTCTTTTTTCGATGTGGATAGATGTGTAATTTGAGCCCTGGCTTGTTGTCCCCAAGTGAAACCTATCAAACCTAGACATTTCCGAAAGCTAGACACCCAGGGATGTCCAATGTGGTGTGACTTGTTTGGATCCCACTATGTTTTCTTAGCGATAAGGTCTGACAAACTTTGAATAAAACAAGTATTTTCCTCACATTTCATGTGAGTTTTCCTGGAAGCTGCGGGGATCCACAAAATTCCTAACATCCAGCAATCCCACTCGTCTTCCGATAAAAAACAGTACCCCACTTGTGTGGCTGGGTGTAGTGACCATGATCCAAAATACCCAAAGAGACGAAGTGGAAAAATACAAAAATTATCTGAGAGAAAAACACCCACTGTGCCTATGTTGATACCTGCAGAATCTGGGCCTGGCATCTGCTGCCATCTAGGGAAACCTACCAAACCCAGACATTTCTGAAAACTAGACACCCTGGGAAGTCCAGGGTGTCATGATGTGTGTGGATCCCATGACATTTTTTACCCATAAGGTCTTGCAAACCTGAAACTCTGGCTTCTATCAAGCATTTTCTTCTCCTTTTGTATGGGAGAAAGTTCAGGATGCTTTGTGGATCCACAGGTTTCTACCACCCAGCATTCCCACTCATGTCCTGAAAACAATGGTACCACCGTTAGCACAGCCACAGCCCACACGCTGAACGCCAACCCCTCCGAAGGCCTTAGGTGCATCCTCCTCAACGTACGCTCCGTGCGCACACACACTGTAGAGGTCTTGGACCTCCTCTACACCCTCTCGCCAGACGTCTCCTTCACAGAAACTTGGACAAACTCCACCTCTGCCCCAGACATCGCCACCGTCCTCCCGGATGGAAACAAGCTCCAGAGGAAGGACTGTTCCAACTGCCCAAGAGGAGGACTCTCCATCGCACACAAGAGCTTCCTCTGACTCACGACCTCCAGTTCGAGCGACAGCCTGCCCACCACCGAACACCTCAATTTCCAGATCCAGACCTGCCCCAGAACGACCCAGAGAGGCATCCTCACCTACAGATCCCTTCACTGTGACCTACGTTCACCATCACCGACCTCATGGTGCCCCATACTATCGCCTCCATGGACTACATACTCATCAGAGACCTCAACTACCACCTCGGCAGCCTCAGCGACCCTCCACTCCGTCACCTTCTTGGACAACTTCGCCAACCTTGGCCTGAAACCACTAGTCACCATCCCCACACACAAGGCAGGACACGCCCTCGACCCCATTTTCGCAGGAGGTAAGACCCACTTCAGCGACACCACGCAACCCCCATGACTGACCACCAATGCGCACAATTCCACGCCACCAAGCCCACAGCGTCCAAACCTGCGCTTCGCCCACCACAAAAAAAACAATCAGTGAAGAGCAGCTCCACTCCACCCTCAACCTCAATGCCCTCAGCACCCCGACCAATGCCAAACTCGCAGCCAAAGAACTCCACAGATGGATCGCCAACTGCCCAGACAAGCTTATGCCCATACCTAACCCCAACAGACAACGTCCCAGGATGGCCACCTGGTTCACCACCTATGTCCAAGAATCTAGACTCACCCGCAGACGTCTCGAAGAACTTGATAAATAGCAAATCCACGGAAGACCGTATCTCCATAAAAATGCCATGACAGACTACCACCAGTGCATCAAATCCACTAAAAGTACCTTCATCCAGAACAAGATCCTCGGCACCACCAGCAACTCCAAGGAACTCTTCAGCATTATCCAGGATTTCACCAAACCCCACAGCGAAACCAGACATCACACCCTCCCAGGACATCTGCAACAAGCTTGGATCCTACTTCCATCTGAAGATCAAGGGCCTCTACAACAACTTAAACGACCAGACTCCTGAACCAGTCCATCCTCCAGCAAAATCAGCCAGCCCACCATCTCCTCCTGGACCCCTGCCACCACCAAAGAAACCGCAGCGACCGTGAAAGGCATCCACTCAGGAGTTCTATCGGACCCTGCCTCCGCACATCTTCCACAGAGCTGTCGCCATCACCCCCGAACTACGGCTCACCATCAACTCGACCTTTGAAACCGGCACCGATGACTGGAAGCGCGCAAAAGTGTGACCCCTAGAAGCCCTCAGCAAATCCCACGGACCTCAAGAACTACCGACCCATCTCCCTCCTCCCCTTCGCAGCCAAATCGGTCCACATCCAACTAACTAAATGAATCAAACAAAACTCCATCCTCAACCCCTCCGAATCCGGATTCCGCAGCAACCACAGCACAGAGACCGCTCTACTCGCCACCACAGACGCCATCTGCACCCTCCTCGATCAACGACATACCGCAGCCCTGATCCTACTCTACCTCTCTGCAGCCTTCGACACAGTCTCCCACCGCACACTCACCACCAGTCTCCACAAAGCCGGTATATAGGGAACTGCTCTCGACTGGCTCCGCTCCTTCCTCGCCTGTAGAACCTAAACAATCAGACTTCTGCCATTCCTCTCCGAACCCACGGAAATCAACTGCGAAGTATCCCAAGGATTGTCGCTTGGTCCCATGCTCTTCAACATCTACATGGACCCCTCTCCGCCATCGGCGGACAGCAGGGACGACACCCAGCTCATCTTCCCCCTCACCAAGAACCCCATCTCCACCAGACTTGACTTCCAGAAAGGAATGAAAGATGTTGCATCCTGGATGAGCACTAGCTGCCTGAAGATCAACACAGAGAAGACCGTGGTCCTCATTCTTGAACCCTCCCTCTGGGTATTGGATAAATCCTGGCGGCCCACTGCCCTCGGCAGCCCCTCCCCCACGGACCACGCTGAAACCTCCCTTTCCATTACTCGACAGGTCAACACCATCTCATCCACCTGCTTCAACACCCTCCTCTTCCTCCGAAAGACCTTCAAATGGATCTCCTGAATCAAGAAACAGTCACCAACGCACTCATAACCAGCAGACTGGACCACGGAAACACCCTCTACGCTGGGATCAACATGTCTCAGCACTGCAGCCAGGCTCGCCCTTGACATGAAAACATCACCTAGCACCTGCGCAACCTCCACTGGCTCCCTGTCGAGAAAAGAGTAAACTTCAAGATTACCACCCATACACATGCCTCCACAACACCGGACCCCAATACCATAACAGAATCTTTTTCCATGTACCCAAGAGGATCTCTTTCCATGTACTCAAGAGGAACCTCCGATCTGCCGCCCTCTCTGACACCCGCGCATCCACAGAGCAATAACGGGTGGAAGAACCTTCTTCTACATCGCGGCCAAGATCTGGAACGAGCTGCCAATCAACATCAGATGAGCCCCCACCCTACATGCCTTCAGGAAGATCTTCAAGACCTGGCTTTTTGACTGACCGAAGGTGCTGCCTTTGACCAGCTCATTGTATAGCTCGGCTCCTGTATAGTCGTTTATGAAGAAGGGTTGGACAAGCTTCAATACAATATTGGAACTGATACCTCGCATGGTGGGCAATTTGCAGTATTTATAGCAAAGCCATTCCCTGTATATAATCTGAGGCTGTGTACATAACTAGTATGTACATCTTGATGCAGTTACAAGCTTTTTGTGCTTGGTTTGCAGTACCTGAGTAGCAGTCACCCATTATACAGGATTAAAGACTCGTCAACAGCTATTTTCGTTCCTGGAGTACACATCTCCGGAGACTTGACAGACAAATGTACCACGACAGGCTGCATTTTGAACAACCTGTCGTGGTCTTGGAGGTCCCGGGCCAATACTGCAGAATATCTTTGAAAAGTACCACACACCGTGAAATCCAAAGCCTATTTCTGTCAATGACTGGTGTGGAGCTGGGTGTTGCCCAAACGGTACGAGTAGTCCAGTAGGACTGTATGCTTCGTGTGCCCTAGAATGAGACCCAAATATGCCTCCATGCTCCCTCAAAAACGGCATGCAAATGAGTTTGCTGCATCATTTCTCCAAATTTCTACAAAATAAACCAACTGCAGATCCAACTTCACCTGAAAACTACAGACCTATCTCTCTACTATCATACCCAGCTAAAGATTTGGAGAAAGTCATCAAGAGATTGGCAAAATAACAACAACTACCTCCTTAACCCATTCCATTCAGGATTCAGACCTAGCCACAGCACTGAGACTGGCCTCATTGCCTCCACTAATCATCCAGCTCATCGCCAGGGCGACTCTGCAGCCCTTCTGTTCCTCAACCTCTATGCGGCTTTTAACACGGACTCCAACCTGCTCTTCATCCTCCACCTCCACGAGATAGAGATTAGCAGAACAGCTCCTCACAGGCCACACACAGACGGTCAGTCTAGCTCCCTACACCTCTGAACCCTCCAGTCCAATCTGTGACGTCCCCCAGGGGTGATCTCTCAGACCCACGCTTTCAAAGTCGATATGGCTCAGCTCGCCAACATAGTTTGGATCCATAATGACCTGTGCTAACGACACACAACTTATCCTCTCCGCCTTTAAGGACACCGCCAACCCCCAAGTAAAGTTGTTTAACTTTGACAAAAGTCAGCCTCTCGATGAAATCCAACTGCCCTATCAACTGTGATAAGATGGGGGCTATACTCTTTAGCCTGGTGGCCATCAGAACTGGGACCAACACATACCCCATCAAGCCAAGCCAAGCACCTTGAGAGTGTGAACAACATCCAAATGTAGATTTCCAGTTAGGTCAACTCTGTCACCTCCCCTTGCTTCCACACACTCAAGATCCTCAGATGGATTCTTCGCAACGCTCGATGAGCTATCGCCCAAGCCCTAATACCCATCAAGCTAGACTATCGAAACGTACTGCCTCTGCATCTTTATCAAACTCACCAACAACCTCTAAATCATCCATAACTTCGCAGCCTGACATGCACTCATTCTCCCACCTTGCACTCACACATTATATCACCTCAAGGACCTCCAATGGTTTCCTATTCACAGTTCATATTACTCAAACATACAAGGTACTACACAACTTATGTCCCACTTACCTGAACCAACTGAATCAGCAGTCACACCACCACCAGACCTCTTCTATCTGACAGCCATCTGCTTGCCTCTGTCCTGCAAATCCACAGAGCTAGAGCACATTCTTTTACTTAACTCCTAAAGCCTGGAATGAATTTCCCCTTCACATTCAAACCATCATCTCACTCCTAAAATTCTGTAAGACCCCTAAAATCTGGCTCTGCCAAAAGTCCCCAGGTAGGCAGCACCAATTCTCCCCCCTCCCAGCATTGTCCCAAAGCACCAGGGTTCCCACCTTGTTGATGTGCATACTTTACAAGAATCCATAACATTAACATCCAGGAAGAGACAAACTTAGTCAATGGGCAAACAATGTGCTGTACTGACTGTACATCGAGTGTGTGCAGTGAATGGGGGAGTTAAGTACTGAACTACATTGTGGGGCTGCCAAGAGAGAGTACTTAGTATCGGATCCTGCCTCAGATCTATCCTCCATTACATCAACCAAGGCTCCATCTCAGTTAACCTTCCTTTTGACTTTTTCTGTCCTACATAGGCAGAAATATGCTTACAAATCAGTGTGCTACCGTTTGTGTGGAAGAGATATGTCAAAATGTCTATCTGTATGGTACTGTGCTATAAGGAAAATGCTACTTACCAGTATGCATCTGTTCTTGGCATGTAGAGCTGCAGATCCACACACACCCACCCACCTCCCCGGCTACTTTTATATTTTCTAGTTTTATCTTAATTAGATACCGCATACATGGGCATCTTTTCTGTTTCTTACAAAACTCCATACTTTCCCTGCTGGCGAAGAACAATCTGAAGATGGAGCCGCTGCCCATGCGCACTATCATCCAAAAGAGGAGTCACCTTTCTCGTGACTTCCAAAGACTTCTCCAAGACAAAAATGAGTGCAAACATCCGGGCCCAACACCAGATTGCGATCTATGCATAGTGTGTGAATTTGCGATTCTACATGCCAAGAACAGATGCATACTGGTAAGTAGCATTTTCCTTATAGCACAGTACCATACAGATAGACATTTTCGAAGTAAAAAAGGGAGATATGGGGATCTGTTTTCAGCATTAACTTTTGTTGCAGTGGTTAGGCCCGGGCACCAAACTAAGGGGCCGATTCCGATCTGGGTCGGAAAGCACTCCGACTGAGCCGGATCCGTTGTGTTTTAAGACCGATCCGGAACCTTGCAGGCCCACCGAGTGAGTACGATGTAGCCGTATGCCGTCTGACTCGGTTCGGTCGAACTCCCTTAGAAGTGAGCCCCCTACAGTGGGTACGCGTTGGTGCCATCCGCACCGTACATGCCTGTTTTTAAGAGACCCATGGGTCTCCCCTTGTGTCCGAGTCGTAAGGCTGTGAGTAACAGGGGGTCCGATGCGAACCCCGAGCCATTGCGAGCCGGATGCTCTGACTCGATCCGGCTGTCCGAATCGAGCATCGTACTAGCTCAGTCATGAACCATTTGTGACCACGTCGTACGGAGCGGTTCGGACCCGGAAACGATTTGGACGGAGATTTTGCGCTTGTTCGCATCGTACCGTGTACGACTGACGGAAATTTAGCCTCCGAATCGGATCCGCTTATGCCGAACCCGATTCGCTGCCTTTCCGACCGAGATCAGAATCTGACCCTAAATGTCTCCTATTCACAAACTAGATGGCTTAAAAAGTAGTCTATTTGCACATTGGGTGGGTTTGAACTTATTAAAGACACATTTCATAGCCGTCTTGCTAAGTATGAAAGACTGCATGTATTTGTGCTTGCTGCAGGCAATGTTGTGTAATTATTGGGGGAATCAATAGAAAGATTTTGCCCATCAGACCATAAATCAGCAACACAAACAATTGGCTACATTTGTCTATTTGCTAGTTAAATTAAAAGTTGTGCTCCTCTGAACCGACCCTCACATAAAAGCAAACTTTCCTGGTGCTCCAGTAGATTAGAACCATTTTGTTTTCGTCTGGAACGGCCGATCCCACCCTTCTTTGGGGTCCCAAATTCACCCCCAGGGGAAAGCAAACATTCTTTATATAAAAAAATGATTCCACCACAAAGGGTCAGCCTGGATGACAGATGGGCCGATTTCCCTCTGCAAAGTTTGGCCTTCATTTTGTCTTTCCTTGGGGTGCCGATAGGGCCCTCCATAGGGAACAAAGCGCACCCTGCATGAGAAAATATACATTCTTTTAAAAAAAGCTTATAATCCCCAAAGGCGTTGATCTTTATGCCGCATACACCAACCTGTGCTTCTCAAACATTAGGCTGCCATCTTGTTTTCCAATTGCTCCCTCCTTGGGAGCTCAATTGCACCCCCCAGGTGAAAAACAAACATTCTGTATTCACAAAAAGTTATGCTGCCCCATCCCCAACAGGAAGGTTGACCGGTAATCCCTGATGGCTGCCATTTGGTTTTCGACGGGAGCAGGGGGCTCAATTGCACCTCCCAAGGGAGAATATACATTGCTTGAAACAAATATGCTCCCCAGGGTTGTTAACTCCACACTCCCACTCCCAAACATGAAATTCACAACCATCTAGTGAATTATTGTGTATGGATCGTGGCATGTCTGTATTCCACGGGCAGGAATTTGTTTGAGGGAGGCGCTGCTTGAAAGGGGGAAACTCTCCCCTTTCCAGTGAAGTCTCCCTCAAATGTCAGAAGGTGGTCTGGGACTCAAGGTCCCCACTGGAGGTGTGCAAGAGCAACTCCCCTGCTCCTTCCTTGCTGCTCTGGTGGGTTTTGTATTGTCAGGATGCCTCAGGTGTGCTGATGTCCCAGATGGCTGGAGAAACGGTGGGGCAGAAGTGGAAAAACTGAAGCCTCATTTGCTATTGCTAGAGGTTCTTTTTAAACACGCCCCAGCATCACCGTTCGCCGACTGCCACACTTGAGAGGTAATGCAGGCAATGAACTCTGCATGACGCCTGCTCTACAGGCATTGCTTAATTTGAGCTTGTGGTATCCGTTGTTTGGCACCGGCCCTTAATTTCCAACACCGATGCTTATAGCGCAAACTCAACCCAACGGTATTGGAGCACTTTTCATGAGCACCAGTTAAGGATACATTAATTCTGGTCGGCATGGGAAGATTAAGTGATTTGCCCAAAATAACAGGATGTTGAGCTGACGCCAAGACTCGAACCTGGTTTCCCAGATCGAAAGCCAGCAGCTCTGACTGTTACGCCACATCCTCACCCCACTTTGAGGGATTCATGGTAAGTTATACCTGACTCTAATAGGAGCAATGGGCTCGTGCAAGCTGCCTCCTGACAATAGCCCCAGCACTTATTTTTCCCAAATTAACCACTGGCTGCAGGGGTTAATTGCTGTCAGATGCAACTGTTTTTGTGTCTAATTGTTAGACCATGCAATTTCTTTTGTGGCCTAAATTTGCACTTTGCCATTTTGCGTGTGTCACCTATGTTTAGGGGAGCTATTTTTTGTCTCCTCAATCGCTTTTAACGTATGTAGTTTTTGACAGCTTTTTTGTAGACAGGCCAACAAAAATATGCGCATTGGAACCATTTAGTTCTGTCTAGGGTAGGATCGATTTGGTAAAATAGTTATCCCAAAACCTCTTTTGAAAATATTTTGTTTCCAAATCGGATTTCACTCTAAACTTTTTTTCTATATATTCTTCTAATTTGGCCAACATTTTTTTGATATACATTTTGACCTCCCCTCAAGAACTAGTTAATTACGTTTTTATATTGTATCTTGACTTTAAAACAAAAAAATACTTTTTGTTACATATGGAGAAACACAGCCACAATCTTTTGGTGAGTTGAGGAGGAAAACATAGTCCTAAACCTTTTTTTTCCACTTTAATCTGATTCATGAAGTCCCCTCCACCCAAGTTTGCCTTTCATTTCTAAGCAACCTGTTTTAAACATATTTCAGTCATTTTTCTCTTTGTTATTGTTTAAAAAAAAATTGTTCGTGTTTTAAATTGTAAATAGTTATTGCTTCAGATTTTATAGCATCTCCTTAAAATATTTTCAAAGGTTATTGAGAATTAAAAATATATAATTTATGAAAACACATAGTCCAATTAAAAAGATCATTGGGAAAATGTAGTTTTCCTTGTGTCATTAAGTTCTATGTCCCTTTAAGTTCTAAAATGGTGGTTAAAGTTATTGTAATAATTGTTTTGGAAAACACTCGTTGGCAAATGATGTCCAAGGAAAATAAATTATCACATGGAACCTCTAAATTTTCCCAAAAATATAATTTTATTTGGGGTTATTATAAAGTGACTGCACCATTTGAGGGTGCTTGCATCAATTACATTGTTGACCAGTACATCAGTAGCCCCGCAGACACTATTTGGTACATTTTGTAGCATTTACAGTCCTTCCTCCTTATTCTTTCCAAGCTACATGCATTTTAAAATGACCTTATCAGTGTTTTTGCTTCCCAGAAAAAGGAAAAAAGCAAAGTGGAATTGTGACTGAGTAGCACTTTAGAACTTTTTTATTAAAATGTCATGAGTCAAAAAGCTTAATGCCCACAGAGGAACTTACATTTGTTTTTAATACTTGTGTGACATTGGTTTCTAGCTTTGTGAATCTTATTAAAAATGTTATATAGCATACTTTATCCAAGCTGGGTATGTTATGGTGCAAAAAAAGGAATCTTCAAGTATTTACTGACACTACAAATAATATTAAACATTGAATGTCATAAGCAAATAATTAAGAATTACATTTTTACTGTTCCCAATTTCTTTTATTGTATTCAAGCTGATGAAGTTGTTGATCTTACATGTGAATCCGTATCAGATGCAGTCGTACTTGATTTAACTCACAATGATTCTGTTGTGGTAAGTGAAAGTATAGTTTGTTTTTCTTTTCTACTTTATATGTTAACTGTGCCCGATAGATTCTATGGTACAGCAATGATCTGGGGCTGTTGGTTTTAAATATTAACATAACAGAGCATCATATATCACTGGCTCTAATTCAGCCCAGTCTATTAGGTCTTTACCTGGAAACATCCCCAATTGTGTGAATCTTGCATATGGACAGTGGTTATATTTTTAATTTGTCTGACCTAGTTTAGTGTTCTGAGTTCATGGACTTCAAAGACTGGTTACTGACCTACGTGTCAGTAACCAGAGACTGCCCCCTGTGAATGCTGTAGATGAGTTCCTTACATGCTGTCTAGTTACATATGTTGTGGTGCACCACTAATCCTAATTGCAGTTCTTCCTTTTTACTGAAACCTGCCACTGTTGCACTTGCTAACCCTAGGCACATGGTATTATTTTTCTGGAGTAAGATGTTGACCGTAACTGGTCTGTGATTGACTGAAGTATTTTTATCTAGTACTTTCTCCAATTTGTCCCAGAGGGGCTCTGTTTTAGGGCAATTTGAATAATTTGCCTGCGTTGCTCATGTGGTACTATGGTCTTTTTCACTCATTTTTAGGTTTTGACTGGCGATGCGCACGTAGTGCGCATGCGCCAAAAACCTTATGATTTGTGTGTGGGGTCGGGTCTACACCCCCTCCTCCCATTGGCTAGCTCCATAAATGGAGGCTAGCCATTGGGAGAAGGCTCTGTCCGTCAATCTCGGACCAGATTCGGGGGCGTTCCCGAGAATATTTGGCTTTTGGCTACGTCAGCCGTAAGCCTGTTGGGAACGCCCCCGAATCTGGTCCGGCATTGAAGGCACCCGGAAGAAGTCCAGGTGAGTGCTTGCTTTTTTTTTTGCCCGTTCCCACCCCCTCTCCCGCTCTCCGTGTCTCCGGACCCCGTTCCCGGCCCCCTACCGCTGCCTCGCTCTCCGTGTCTCCCCGGCCCCGTTCCCGCCCCCCTACCGCTGTCTCTGCTCCTGTTCCCGCCCCCCTACCGCTGCCTTGCTCTCTGTGTCTCCCCGGCCCCGTTCCCGCCCCCCTACCGCTGCCTCGGCTCCCAGTTCCCGCCCCCCTACCGCTGCCTCGCTCTCCGTGTCTCCCCGGCCCCGTTCCCGCCCCCTACCGCTGCCTCGGCTCCCAGCTACCGCCCCCCTACCGCTGCCTCGCTCTGTGTCTCCCCGGCCCCGTTCCCGCCCCCCTACCGCTGCCTCGGCTCCCGTTCCCGCCCCCCTACCGCTGCCTCGCTCTCCGTGTCTCCCCGGCCCCGTTCCCGCAGGTAATTCATCTTCAGCGATAGGGCGGGCTTCACTAGAGTAGAGCGATGGGAAGGGGTAGATGATCACCAGGTTAGGGGACAACCAGTTGAGCGAATGGGAGGGATAAAAGGCAGACAAGCGCAGCAAGGCAAGCGCCTCAAGGTCTATCAGACAAAGAGAGAGGGTAGTGGTTGTGGAGGGGGCTGCTCAGGGTGCATTTGGACATGCTGGGTTGATATGGCTATAGGCGAAGGTCGTGGAGGTCACTGGGAATGAGAGGATGGAAGGGTCTGACGTAGCAGGCAGGCAATGGTTTTGGGTAGCACATGGGCAACCTGAGTTCGGCGTTGGACCGCAGCACAGCAGTTTGGGGAAGGCTTGGACAGGCTCCTCAGCAAGAGGATAGGGAAGGTTGAGCCTGGTCTCCCCGGCAAAAGAGGAACAGTAACCCCACGTTGGTGGGATGACATGTGTTGACATGTTTGCCATGAGTGGACCATGGCGGAAAAGTGGTGTGAGTGACGCGGTGACTTTGGACTACGTGGATGATGAGTTGAAGGAAGGGGAGATAGTGGATCAAGAGGTAGAGTGCAGAAATAAATGTGATAGGCAGGTGACAGGAAAAGGGGGAAACAATGTGCGACCAGATTGCGTCTTGCAGGTTGAAGAAGTGGGGACGTCTGTAAGTGCAGATCGCGGCATATCGAGGGACAGAAGAACACTGGTGAGGTGGCAGACTTTGGTGAGGGCGCAGACCTTGAGACCAGGTAGGATGTGTGCAGTGGATCGATTTGTTATGGTCACACTTGGGGTGGGTGGGAGTAGCAAGAAGGCATTGGGAAAGAAAGAACAGTCAGGGGGTTAGGCGAATGACCCCTTATGGTTCTCAATGGGTGGGAAGGAGTTCAGGGCCAGACTTGTGCCTCCGTGTGCCCCTGTTGCCTGCTTGTGCCTCAGTGTGCCCCGTGTGCCCCTGTTGCCTGCTTGTGCTGTGTGGGTGTGTGTGGGAAGCTTTGTGTGGCTGTGTGTGTGGGAAGCTTTGTGTGGCTGTGTGTGTAGGAAGCTTTGTGTGGCTGTGTGTGGGGGGGGCTTTGTGTGGCTGTGTGTGTGGGGGGCTCTGTGTGGCTGTGTGTGTGTGGGGGGCTCTGTGTGTGTGTGGGGGGGCTCTGTGTGTTTGTGTGTGTCATTTGCGAGAGATAAAGCTAGTGGCATTGTAAATGACAATGCCATTTATTTATGTTAAAAAAAACATAAATAAAAATAATGTCAAGAGCAATGCCAATAGCTCTAACTTTTACAAAGGCAAAACCATTGCATTGTAAATGCTTGTTAGTTTATTGGGGTATCTTTCATAGATTCACATGCCTGAATCATTCCCGGTCGCTGAGAGGGGAGTCCCACGGTAGCATACAAAAGCAGTGCCATAAGTAATAAATAGGCCAAAAGAGGCCAAAGGATATATCTTAGCAGCCTATCTACGTCCTCCTAAGAAACGGACCAAAAGTTTGCTCTAACCAATCCTGCGATTCTACCACAGTCGACGACAGGACCGTCGATGAGACATTCCTACCGTCCATATTTCGGCACCATCGACAAGAGTTTATCAAATAAAGACAATTCAAAGGCCTTTTCAGGACTATAGTAACATTTCTCAGTTACCACCTTCCCATCTGTTAAAAGGCTTCATGGAGGACGAGGAATATGATAAGGAAGAAGAGGAAGATTCATACATTGTGGCTCATAGTCCATTTGAGCTGAACGTTAAATGTCAATATACTGATGAGGATGATTACCAAGAGGAGCATTACTACCATGGGCAATATATGGCTCCACGACATACATACCAATTCCATCACAGGCAGGAATCTCTTCCGAGGGAAATGTCTCATTTTCCTCCAGCACTTATACAAGACATACAGGATATGTTAGCGAATTATCGTCAGATTTACTACGCAGCAGATTCCGACAGAGAACCCAATTCCACAAGTAGAGGTTCCTGTTTGAGCAGCCAGGGTCTACACGACCTAGTACACCAGCTCCTGCACAAGATCCACCTACTGGACATCAAGACACTTCCTCCTCAGATGAGGAGGTTGTGGAATGTGTATTACCTAAACTGGCAGATGCTCCAGATACATGAGACGATTATATCAGAGACACCATCTCCACATCCGCATTTGCCCTCTGATTCTCCTCCCGAGGACATCGGAGGATTTCATAATTTAATTGAGAGAGCAGCTACTAGGTTCCAGCTCCCTATTACGGTCAGACAGACTATTTCTTTACATGAGTTCAAAGAGGATACTAGAAAGAGAATTTTCTCTATTCCCATCATTGATTACATCTGGCAAGATGGCGTGAAAATCATGAAGACACCGGCATCCGTAACAGCGGTGCTACCTCGGATTGAGAAGAAATACTGTGCTCCAGAGAACAGTCCATCTTGCCTCATAGGTCATCTGAGGCCAGATTTGGTAATATCTCAGGCTGCACACCAGCGTTCGAAAAGCCCGGTAACACCAATTACCACTCCTCCAGACAAAGAGGGACGTCGTATGGACCTTTTGGGGAAAAAATTCTAGTCTATGGCTGCAGCTTCAAATAGAACTGCCAATGCTTTGGCAAACATTGGCCGTTATGACCGACAAATGTGGTCCGATAAAGCGGGATTGATAGATCTTATCCCAGAGGATCAAAGAGAGATAGCACGGAAAATCTTATTAGAGGCTGAACGAGCTGCCTCCGCAACAATTGACTCACGTTAGACCTCGCTAACACGAGCATTCGGCAGTCATCTGTTCTTCGACGCCAAGGTTGTCTTAAAGCGACTACCTTTAGTCCCGAAGTTCAGATGAAGATACTGGACATGGCTTATGATGGGGATTCACTGTTCGGGGAACATATAGATGACAACCTTTTGTCACTCAAAAGTGACAGACGCCGCAAAATGTTTAGGTGCTCTACAATATAGACGCATACGTTTCAGAGGAGCCAGAGGGCTATGATTCTTTACTATCGGGGAGGCTGTCAGTTGAATCAGCAGTATCGACAATACCAACCTCAATACAGACAGTCGTACAACAAATCCTCTTACCGTCAGTCATCAGCAGCTCATTTCTCTTGCCAGGGTGGCCGAAAGTGAACACAACAACAAGGCCGGGATTCTGCCAGAAAGCAATGAGCTTCTCAGGGTGCCAGTCAACCTTACCCATGGGTGCGAACATTTCTATTTATGCACAGCAGTGGCACAAGATCACCTCATACCGCTGGGTGCTGGACTGTGTCCCCAATGGTCATACACCAGAGTTTCTCCAGATACCAACTACCACTCCGCCAAATGGTCCCCCTCACCCTCATCTTCACTTATTGCGCAAAGAAGTCTTGATCATGCTCCTCAAAGAGGCGATAGAAGTACCGTCCATGCAGAGAGGAACATGTTCCTACTCTTGTTTATTCCCAATCAAAAAGAAGTCAGGAGAATGACAGTCAATTCTGGATCTCCGCAATCTCAACAAATTTCTCAAAAAAACTAACATTCCGGATGGTAACACTTTCCGATATTCTGGGGTGCTTAAACGAAGGGGATTTCATGACTTCTCTGGACATGGAAGACTCATATTTTCATACTCCTACCCATCCAACACAGCAAAAATATCTGCGATTCACAGTGGCTGGCACCCACTATCAATTCAAGGTGCTCCTGTTTAGCATAAAATCAGCGCCACAGATTTTCACCAAGTGTTTAGCACTGGTAGCAGTGACTTTACAATCCCAGGGGATCCATGTTTTCCCAATACCTCGA
This sequence comes from Lissotriton vulgaris, assembly GCF_964263255.1. Classification (NCBI taxonomy): domain Eukaryota; kingdom Metazoa; phylum Chordata; class Amphibia; order Caudata; family Salamandridae; genus Lissotriton; species Lissotriton vulgaris. Next base: position 187,540,057 of record NC_141690.1, on the reverse strand, counting down.
TGATTGGCTGCTCCAAGCTCCATCAAGGCAAGAAGCCAGGGTTGCTACAACAATTTCTCTCGGTGTGTTTAATTCACTAGGGCTCACTCTGAACAAGGGCAACTCAAATTTGATACCAACTCTGAACATTCTATTCCTCGGAGCATCCCTGGACACCGTCCAGTGCAAATCATTCTTGTCTCAAGATCGTCCAGTGCACCTTCAAAAATTAGCGGCAACCATTTAAAAAAGAGCGTCCGTTTCTGTTCGAACATTCAAATCGCTCCTAGGAATGTGCTCCTCCGCGATCAACCTATAGCGCGGCTCAAAATGAGACCTCTTCAAGAGGAATTGCAGAAACAATGGCAACAGACATTGGGTTCTTTCGAGGATGTTATCCAAATAACCGCACATATGCTGGAAGCACTCAGTCTGTGGTTTCAAATAACAAATCTTGCTCAAGGTCTCTCCTTTCTGCAAGACATCCCGGATTTCGTATTAACGACAGACTCTTCCATGGAAGGATGGGGAGGACATCCGCAGGATTTACAGATTCAGGGAAGAATGTCTCGGATACAAAAACAGCTGTACATCAACAGTTTGGAGCTTCGGGCCATATTCTTGTCTCTTCAGGCTTTCCTTCCAAGGATAGCAGGTTCCTCAGTGCTGGTCCGTACCAGCAATACGACCAGCATGTACTACATAAACAAACAGGGAGGAATAAGTTCTATAAAGCTTTCCTAGGAAGCTCAAGAATTGTGGGATTGGACAACGATTCACAGAATAACCTTGAAGGCCGAGCATGTCAAGGGTCTACACAATACACTGGTGGACTTGCTAAGCAGATTTCTATCCGGCTGCAACGCGTGGGAGTTAGAACAATCTCAGGTGAACAATATCTTTCGGACATGGGGCAAACCAGCTCTAGATCTGTTTGCATCACAGGAGAACAAAAATGCAGATATTATGCCCGCAGGTTACCTCAACCGGGGTCAAGGGGAAATACCCTTTCAATGAGATGGTCCGGGATCTATGCCTACGCTTTTCCCCCCCATTCCTTTAATCCCAGAGTGCTCAAGAAATAGAAACTGGAAGGCTGCCGCCTAATTCTGATTGCATCCCGTTGGTCCAGGCAGTATTGGTTCCATGAGCTGCTTCTATTGTCACAAGACAAACCCATTAGCCTGCATCCGACACCTACCATGTTATCACTGAGCAGTGGTCAGGTAGTCCATCCGGATCCGCAATCCCTACACTTGCACGCATGGCTCCTGAATTCCTAGAGTTCAAGGATCTAAGTATTTCACAGGACTGTCTAGACATACTGTCTAAATCCCGTGCTAAAAGCACTATCAAAATGTATCGTTTAAAATGGAAAAGATTTTGTTATTGGTGTGAAACCAATAAAGTTAATCCAATTCAAGCTCCAGCTGAACAGATTTTACCTTACTTATTCTCACTGGCCAAGTGTGGACTCACTTTCTCGTCAGTCAAGGTTCACCTGGCAGCTATTTCCAGGTACAGGAAATCTCTGCAGCTTCTTTCGTTATGTTCGTCTTCTCTTGTCAAACAAATCATGAAAGGACTTTTTTGCACTTTCCCTCCTGTGCTTTTGCCTCCTCCGGAGTGGGAACTCAATGTGGTGTTAGCACAACTGATGAGACAACCATTTGAACCGATCCATAAAGCAGATCTCAAATATCTCACATGGAAAGAAGACATCTTACTGGCGCTCACCTCTGCAAGAAGGGTTAGTGAGATTCAGGCTTTCGTGATCGGGGATCCAGTCTTGCGTTTTACACAGAACTGTGATCCTGCGGATTAATCCTAAATTCATTCCAAAGGTACCCACACAATTTCACTTGAACGAACCAGTAATACTGCAAACTTTCTTTCCGAATCAGTCTACTCCAGCTGAGAAGACATTACATTAATTAAATGTAAAACAATGTTTGAAGTTCTATCTTCAACGGATATTAGAAAAAACGGATCAGTTGTTAGTCGCCTGTGGTCAAGGGAAACAAGGAACTGCTGTAACAAAGGCTACAATAGCTAGATGGGTCGCATCAGCTATTCACTCCTGCCACAAAAAGCAAACAAACCTCTCAAGGTGAAAGCTAAAGCACACTCCACCAGTACTGTTGCTGCATCTACAGCTTTGTTTGCTGGAGTTACATTGGACAAGATATGCCGAGCTGCACCATGGAAGAGTGTCCACACGTTCACGAGACACTATTGCCTCTAATCTGCACAAAAGGAGGAAGCAACGGTTGGACAAGCTGTGTTACGCCATCTCTTTCAATAAGGTCAGATTCTTTGCATTTCTTTAACGCTTCTCTATTATTAGTTTTCTTTACTGTTGCACTGATTAAACTGTTCATGCTCTTCTATTTCTCAATGTTTGTTTCTCATGTCCACTGTATGGTTACTGCTTTTATGCTTTGTCATTGCAATGTATCAAAATGGTGGATTTATATTGGGAGTGTTAAATGGTATGTCTCCCACCATCCGCAAACGACAGTACAATTTCGATCCTGCTTGCTATTCTGATTCAGGCATGTGAATCTATGAAAGATACCCCAATACTGGATAAGAAAACAAGTTACTTACCTGTAACTACAGTTATCCAGTATTGGTATCTTTCATAGATTCACATGCATCCACCCTCCTCCCTGTGGAACGAGTTCTCAGTGATTTTAGGGATATTTACTTTCCACTTGTGCTAGGAAAATCTGAGGAGAACTGCATCTGTTGGGCGTGTTCTAGACGGAGCTGATTGGTTGGAGCTGACCTTTGGTCCTTTTCCTATAAGGACGTAGATAGGCTGCTAAGATATAGCCTTTGGTCTCTTTTGGCCTATTTATTACTTCTTTTGTATGTTACTGTGGGACTCCCATCTCGCGAAAGGGAATGATTCAGGCATGTGAATCTATGAAAGATGGCAATACTGGATAACTGTGGTTACAGGTAAGTAACTTGTTTTCTTCCTTTATAGTTGCAGTGCTTTTTTCATGTTTAGCCATAAATATTGTCCTCTTTGTTCATGATCATTGCCAATTATTATAGGAGGATATTTATTCAAAGTGTAGTTGTCTAGCATGTTGCCCATTAACCCCTTCGCTGCTGCGGCAAGTCTGCCACAGTGCTAGGGGGCGGGCGCCCGGCACTCCCATGCTCGTGACGGAACCGCTCCGTCACGAGGCTCGGGCGCGCTGTGCTTGTGACGAAGCGGTTCTGTCTAGGCCCCGCCCGCTCAATGAAACGCCCAGCGCAGGCGCGGAATCCGCGCAGGCGCGCCGAGCGGGCCGTGACGGAACCGCTCCGTCACCAGCACAGCGCGACCGAGGCTGGTGACGGAGCAGTTCCGTCACCAGCATGAGAGGGGTTAAATAACCGTGGTTAAATCTCTGATGGAGCCTTTTGTATCTATCCTCTCCCAGTGGCAGTCGCCGTTGGGTAGCCATAGTTAGGTCAGCATTTCCCTAAGAAATGCTTTTTTTGTTTTGCTAATAGCTTTGGCACTGTTGGACGAATCCTCCCAAACCTTTCTAAGACAGTGCTCTTTTTTTGGCCTAGTTTTACATGGAACCTACATACATACATAAATCTTTGTTTCAGTTAATTGAAACCTTTGAAAAAAGGAGTGGTAAAAACATAAACAGTAAAAAGGTAACTTTTTCTGCATGTAAGATCTAGTACACCATCTTAACTGGCACATCCGATAACATGGGGGTACACCTTCAGGTAAAAGCTCGAAGTATCTGTAAGGTGATTAAGTGCACGAACAAGTTACACTGTTTCATCAAATTAATAAACCCAGTAAAGTTATATAAGCTTTGCTCAATAATAAGACGTCATGTTTCTGATAAGATCTAATGCACTATCTTAATCAGTACAACCGATAACATAGAGGTCAGTTTTCAGGTACAAGTATTTCTAAAGTAGCTAAGGCGTGAACCGGTTACACAGGTCCATCAAATTAAAGAACTTAAGTTGTATTCTTATATGCTTGGCTCGATAATGACGATCTGTCCCTTATTTCATAGCATTAACCGGATGTCATAAGAGTTTGATGGAAGGGGCTGGTAATGGCTTAAATGTCCAGGGCTGCCCTTCAAACTTAGTAAATACTTAATTTCTAAAAATAAAAACTAGTCATTCTAACTTGGAGAACTGTCCTAAACAAGTTGATAATTTCTTTGTCGATTTGTTTCTTTAGTGCTTTTGAAGTCCACCCACATCTTGAGTCTTGAGCTGGGAACTTCTGCTTACAGAGATTTTTCATTCAGATGGTTAACTGCCTGTTGCATACATTTCAAATAGCGAGCTGACAATTTCAGGCATTTCCCGGACTGACAGGCTGTAACTGCATCCTTACAAGTTCTCAAGTTTAGTTGCAAAAAGACTAGCCACAGCCAGTATCTTGTAAGTGGCATTAAGGGGGCTCAGATAAAAATTATGTGCATTAGAGATTGCTGCACTCCGCAAGCTCAACATGGCCTTTCCGTTGTACCCTTGATTTTCCCAACGCGATATTCTTTCAATGGAATCATCCCACATCTTAGGCGTAATAACCTCTGCTTCATTTACATTTTCTAGGGCAAGTCCAGAAACTCAAATTCCCTACTCGTATTGAGAGAGTAGGATTCCTGGTCTCTTCATTGCAGAGATGGCTTGAATACCCATTGATCTAGAAGTTATTCTGGCTTGCTAAGATAAAACTCTGTGTATTAATCTTTGGAGGTATATGAATGTCCTAGATTTCTTCTGCTGATAGAAGTTAATGGTGCCACTTCAAATCCTTGCTGGAAATTGACTGCCAGATCCCGTAACTGATCATGTTAGTGTCAGCACATCCTTTGCACAACAGGCAATATAGTAGGATTTTAACACTAGGCTCTGTCTAGGCAGGTTGAATTCAAGACGCCAACATGCTGTTTGAATATAGATAGGCAGCGAGAAACGACACAATAACATTGGTTCTGGGCCTGATCTAACCAGTCCTGTAGGTGATCTTTCAAAACGAGGGCTCTATACATTACAGTTATTAGTTTGAGTTTATCATTTGACAGCCCCGTTACTTGTAGTCCGTGAATCTTGCAAATTAATTTGCAAAATGAGACTGTAAATGCTAAGGCAACTTGCTTCCTTGAGGCTAGATGGTCTTCATGGCTGTGTCGACCGTTAAAGTATACTCCTAAGTATTTAGTCTTTGTATTGTCTCTAATTTTTTGGTGCCCGATACCATTATCTTTTTTTGATATTCATGCGAATCACTAAGATTTTATTTTTCCTACTGTTGATTTCATTATTATTCATTTGACAGTATTTATTTATTTATTTATTTATTTATTTATTTTGAATTTTGTAAAGCGCACGGCTACCCCCAATGGGGGTGTCCCGGCGCTAAAAACAGATTGGCAGAAGAGAGAGGAAGTAGACTACACAGATACAAAAAGCCAAGTCTTCAGGCGTCTGCGGAAAACCACTTCAGAAGGGGCAAATCTTAGATCAATAGGTAGACTGTTCCAGTATTTGGCTGCAAGGACGGCAAAAGCTCTGCCACCCATTCTTGTGCGACGGAATCTAGGCACACACATGAGGCGCAGATTGTTGGAGCGAAGATCCCTGACCGAGTAGGACAACCTCAGTCTTTTTCTTAAGTAAACTGGGCCAGTTCCATTCAACGCTCGAAAGGCGAGAGTGAGCGTTTTGAACTTAATTCGGTTAACTATCGGCAACCAATGGAGCTCTTTGCGAAACGCTGAGATCGAATGTCTGTAGGGAATGTTACCAATCAATCTTGCGGCCGCGTTCTGCACCACCTGGAGACGTTCAATTTGGTACAGAGGGGCCCCAACATATAGACTGTTCGCGTAATCCAGGTGGGAAGTAACTAAGGCCTGGGTGACGGTTCTACGTGCATCCATAGGTAGAAAAGGGAAAATCTTCCTCATCATTTTTAATTTACCATAGCAAATCGACGTAACCTTATTGATTTGGGGGCTGCACGATAGTGTATCATCGAAGATGAACCCCAGGTTACGGGCAGAGTGAACCGGGGTCGGAGGAGGGTTGAGAATCGTAGGCCACCATAAAGAAGGTGGAATGGACATTTTTTGATTAAAAAACAAAACCTCCGTTTTGTCGGTGTTTAGTTGCAGATGGTTAGTGGACATCCAGGAACAGATTTCGCCAAGACAGTGGCGAAAACTGGAGAGGCTGGAGTCAGAGTGATCGCTGAAAGAGAATATAAGCTGAGTATCATCAGCATACGAGATCACTCTGACTCCGCACGCCTCTACTACCTTGGCCAACGGGGCTAGGTAAACATTGAAGAACAGGGGGCTTAACGCTGAGCCCTGTGGGACTCCGCGAACCAGAGGTTTGCATTCTGATTCAAAAGGTCTGAGAAGAACCCTCTGTGATCGTCCTTGGAGGAAGGAACCCAGCCATGATAAGGCAACGCCGCTCACTCCAATCTGCTTCATACGGTCAAGGAGGATTTTATGGGACACCGTATCGAAAGCGGCGGACAGGTCGAGGAGGACCAACATGGCCTCCTCGCCCTTGTCCACACACTCTCGCACAGTCTCTGACACTTCAAGCAGTGCGGTCTCAGTACTGAAACCAGCACGGAAGCCGGACTGGGAATCATGCAGAAGAGAGTTGGTCTCCAGGTATTCCGCTAGTTGTAGTTGGACTGCCTTTTCCAAAACCTTAGCAGGTTTGGGAAGTAGAGAGATAGGCCGATAATTACTAAATTGTGTAGGGTCGGCATCAGCTTTCTTCAAGATGGGTACAAGCAGAGCTTCCTTCCAGGCTAAGGGGAACTGGCCTAGTTGTAAAGAGGCGTTCCAGATGGAAATAAGAGGCTCTAACAATAAGGTAGACACCTCACTCATAATTTTGGGGGGGACCGGGTCCAAAGGGGAACCTGATTTGCACTGTAATAATAGTTTACGTGCAAGATTAGGGGTGAGGTCCTTAAAAACAACTAAAGTAGGAGCCGTGTCCTGGTTAATTGAAACCGGGAGAGGGGAGAGGTCCAGAGCACCAGCTGGGGGGAAGGAGGAAGCAATTTTGTCGATTTTTCCTTGAAAGAAGTCTGATAGTCCATTACAAAGAGACTGACTAGCAAGATTAATGGGTGTCAAAGCAGGGGTTTAACAAAGTCCTTGACAATTTTAAACAGTGTTTTAGCCGAATTGTCTGCGTCTTTAATTTGTGAGGTGAAAAACTCTTTCATGGCCAATTTTCTTGATTTGGTGAATTTCCTAAGGGCCATTCTATAGATAGTTTTTGCCTCAAGGTCGTACGCAAGTCTCCATTTACGTTCGAGTTTTTTACAATGGCTTTTTTCTTTACGTAAGGCATCTGAAAACCAGGGAGCAGAGGGGCGAGATCTGGCAGATGACATCGCTATACAAGGGGCAATTTCATCGATCGCTGCCGATAAAATGGTGTTAAACTTAGTAACACAGGTATCAATATTACCTAAGCTCGACTCGAGAGGGCAACTGAATACTGGCTCTAGGGAAGTGCAGGTGACCTTATGCCATTTTCTTCTATGGCCTAGCCCCAGTTCCACCGGGGTGGGAGCCTGAGGGATAGGAATGTCAAACGCAAGCAAAAAGTGATCGGACCATGTGAGGGGGAGAGAGGGGTGCGTAATAGTCCCAGGGAGGTTGGAGAAAATAAGGTCTAGCGTATGGCCGGCTACATGCGTCGGACCATGGATGAGTTGCGTCAGGCTCAGGCTCTGGAGAGAGTCGAGAAGACGGATGGCTTGGGTACAGGTGGGGTCATCAACATGGAGGTTAAAGTCACCCAAAACTATAAAGTGAGGGTGCTTAAGGGAAAGGTCCGTAATGACATGTACCAGTTGTGACAGGGCAGAGGGAGAGGCTTTAGGGGGGTTGTAAACTAGAATACCGGTAAGGTAAACTGCGGCAGAATCCGCAACAGAGAAATAAATGGCTTCAATCAGACCAATATTGGTAATTTTCTTAATGATAATATTCAGGTGGGTTTTGAACAGGATGGCAAGTCCACCTCCTGTCTTTCCCTCCCGATTGGCGCCTAAATAGCGATAGTCTGGGGGGGTGGCTAGAAAAATGTCTGGGTTTGAGGTATCTTTGGTCCATGATTCCGTGAGGAATAATATATCCCAACAGTAAGTAGTAAGGGTCGACCAGATTTCATTGGCATGACGGGGGAGGGAGCGACAATTAATCAATGCTAGTTTTAACGGGCAAGAAGACAAAGCGGCGGGAAAAGGAAGGGCACGTTCGCGCCATGGGGGTATCGATAGGAGGCAATGGGAGCATTGAAAAGAGCGGCCATCTAAATCAGTAGGGGAGCAGTGATCGGATACGGAACATGAGCCCGCTCCTACTTGTATCAGCTGCTCTCTGGTCCAACTGATGCCGGTCTCTCTCACGCCCAGGGCAGGGGGACTGGCCCTAGGCCCGGGACAGGCGCGGACGGGCGCAGACGGGCTTGCCTTAGGCGCGCCTTCGGCGCGCCATCGGCGCGCCCGCTGCGCCCGTCCGCTGCGCGGAGGGGATATGTGATTGCTTTTACACATGACAGGAGGGTGGGAGTGGTCGCGAAGCTGTACCGCTACCCTCCCTACCTGCCTTCCCAAGATGGCGGCGTACTTCCGCGTCTACCGGCGTCAGCGCTTGCAATCGGCTGCGCCGGTAGAATGAGGCTACTGTCGAGAGCCACGGAAGAGAAGTAAGTCTCTCCCACAGCGAGCGCAATTAACAGGAGATTAAAAACGCACCTCCTAAAATATGTACAACGTTAAAAAATCGGTCCAGAATAAGTACAGTGAATGCACAACTCAAAAGATACAGCAAAGAAAAGAAGAGCGCCCCCGGCTTCCGCCTCAGGGGAAAGTTCCCAATCAGTTACTTGGTAAGAGCATTCAAAGAGCGCTCTAAGCCTATTTTAATAAAATCTGATGGTATCAGAAGTTTATTGGAGGAGTTGGATCTTGGCCCCTGCTAATTTTGGTGGTAAGGATCTCATGGTAGCTCAATGATTATTGATGTCAGCAAGGTACAGACTAAAAAAGTGGTCAATGATACTTCCCTGTGTCCCCCCCCCCCCCCTTCGAGGTCAGGAATTTGCCTGATGTTACCCAATTGTTTGTGATTTACATGTGTCGGAGCAGAGACTAATAATGGCATTTAGTGGTGAGGCTAGTACCCTCCACATTTCGAGCTCATGCCACTGCCGTCCCCTGTTCACTCAGTCAAAAGCTGTGGTGAGTCAATAAATGCAGCCAACGGAGGTGTGGGGGGGGATTCTTCTTTCTTGGTCATGTTGGATAGGCAAGCTAGCTCCATTCGATTATCTTCTGTCCCCAATCCACTATGTATGCCTATCTGGGTCGACTGTATTAGCCTTGTTTCCTTGTTCCATTGTTCTAGCTCTTGAAGTAAGGTCTTGGTGAATACCTTTCCGTCTACATGCAGTAATGCAATAAATCTGTAGTTTGCATGACTGTCACAGGACCTTTTTTTATGTATAGGGACCAGGGCCGAACCACACCAGCTCTCTGGAAGTATGTTATGCATCCGACATCGACCAAATAATGAGTACATCATCCTTGCCCATTCCGTACCTGCTGCTTTAAAAATACTGACTGAAAGGCCATTTAGTTCTGTTGCGCCTGCCAGCAGAATGGACCTTATGATCTTATGTACTTCTTCAAGGGTTGGCCATTGGGGATCAGAAACCTGGGTACAGGAATCCTGCAAAATTTAACAAGACTTACTGATTCCACTTCTTGAGTGGCCCCATACAGTTCTGCATCATGGGTCGACCAGGATGTTGCTGTAATGTTACTATACTTTTGTTGATTCCTGTGGTTCATTACCCCATTCACCACATCCCAGAAAGCACCGGGGTTTTGTGGATTTTGCTGATTTATGTACTTTTATCCACCGCTTTTCTTCTCAGAAACAGTCCGATTCCCATCTCTTCTTTCTATATTTCCCCGTGCTGTCCTTGGTTCAATCCATGCCAACTCTATTTCTCTGGCACACAATTATATTACTTGGTATATCCGGGCTTTCGAACCTTTCTGGTATACTGTTTATAATTATTGGCCAGTTTGCTATCAAGACTCCTTTTTCCTGAGTAAAGGCAGGTCAAGGACCTTGTCAGTTTGGTTATAGCTTATTCTCGAGGCTCTAGGCGCCATCTAATTTTCTAAAGGGTTGTGTTGTCCATTTGATTACCCATCAGGGAAATAGGGACCCTCACAAATGGATTCACCATTAATTTGAACCAAAGCATTGCATGATCACTGTTGCTGGTATAGTCAACATGACAACCTTTTATTCTCTTGAACTCCGCTGCTGTAACCTAAATGTAGTTCAATGTTGATTTGGCTCCAGATATGCAGGTTTATTTAGTGGGCTGTTCAGTTGTGAATCTGCCATTCAATGCTTGGAGGCCTAGGTTGTTCAGAGTGCTGGCTAACAAAGTAATTCCAGACTTCTCTAGTATTGTTTTTGGCAGTGGGGGATTCTCATCTCTTAGTTCTCGACTTGTTGCCACATCGATGTAAGTGTTTACATCACCAAGTTAGAATTAAAGTCCCCATTGTAAGGAGCTATAGCGCATCAAGGTAGGGCAGATAATTACTTTGTACAATCTTGAGTAGAGATTTTTTTTCTTTGCGCGGTGTGGGTTTATGTAAACCTTTCCAATGAATGTTGTTGCTGGCATTGGAAGTCCATTGACTGAGGAGCGTAGTTTGATGACAATAATATTACCCTCTCCTCTGTGTACTACTTTGACTTCTGCTCCCAAGTTCTTCTGTATGTATATAGCCACTCGTCCGGGTGGGTGGCCTCCTTTTTAGATGGCTTGAATGGGGCTCAATTTTCAATATAATTTTGCCACAGGCATGATGATCGCTGCCAGGTCTCTTGAAGACATAGTATTTTTTGTTGTTGCAATTTCTGAGGTATGTCGGGTATTTTAAGCAGATTGTTCAAGCCTCTGATGTTCGGGGGCTCAATGGTTAAAATAGGATCTTAATTTTGGTTTTGTTCACAAGTATATGTACCGGCTGAGGGTGGGTCCTGAAATGCGGCGCCAGAGAATGGGAAAAGTGCTGTTCAGTGGCACCATCTCCCTGCCAGGTAACCCTTTGATGGCCATTGGGAACCCACCCAGTGGGGTCCCTCTTCTTGGAGGAAGCTGCCCTGAGGTCTCCCGTTTCTGCCTGCCGCGGAGGCTGCCCTACAAGCACAGTGTCACAGGGAGGGCCCGTCCCCCACCACGTGCGCAGAGTGCTGGTGGCCATCGAGCCCCGACCTCCATGAAGGGAGAAAGCTAGTGCTCCCTTGCCTTGTTGGCAGCCAGTGCGCACGTGAAGGACGAAACTGCCGCTCCCTGGCCAGGCAGCGCGCCCTGCCTGGCCGTGTGCAGGGTGTTCTTGTAGAATGTTTCCTTTCATTGTGTTCTATTTCCATGGCTGTATTTACAATGCCCTGTCTGTATCCTTTTGAATGTCCTCTTGTTGTTCCACGTTCTGAGGAGCAGTTCTAACGAAGTTAAACTGCTGCTCTTCTTCAGGAGGTGGAGGCTCTAATAAACTACTCTTGAACTTCAAGAGAGTCTTTGTGGTTGTCATCTTATTACATATTGGCGACGATTTGCACCTGAAATCAAGAACCGGCTGCTAAACGGGCCTGAGTGTTTTCTCTGCTGCTACCCAGAATTAGTGTGGATTCCCTGCAGAGTACGGGCCCGAGACTGGCCCATGATTTGCCAGCCCTGCACAGGTGGGGGACTTCTCTTTGTGCATTGGTGGCCAAAATTGAAGCCTGAGCCACAAGTACTGTAGTCCTTGGAGGGACATCACTTGCCTGGGTGTTGGGTGACGCCAGAGAGGGGGAGACCAGCGAGGTCTCCCTGCCAAATTCAGCAGGGTGTGCTCCCCTTCATGACAGTGCGTACCTACCTGGAGAACACCGGATCTTGTCCCATGGACTGAGTGAGACTTCGACGCAGGCCCACACTTCGTAGATCCAGGGATTGCCCTGAAAACATCTTATTCTCAATTTTAGGAGTACAGGTGGTCCTATAGCTTACATTTGTGTGATAGTTTATCGTAAAGATCGTAGTAGAAACGCAAAGGCTCTGTCTCTCTGGGTTCCTTGCTGGTGTAGGGGAATTATCCTATGTATTTATGGTGATACTTAGTAATACGGGTCCTACTGCTGCATTTCATGCTTTAGGTTATGATTGATGGTTTATGCTTTGCAATGATAGGATAACTAATATCACTTCAAGATCTACATATTATGTATAGTGATGTTTCCATAATGTGTGCAACCTGTAAGTCTTTTTTTATTGCAGTAAACTGTGATGTCATGCCAATTGCCTAGTTGGCAGAGTAATTTAAGCGATTGTGGTCTATGTGTTATATACAAAATGATATATTGTTATATAATCCTGTGTAGTGCCTTTTTCGTGGTGTATTTGTCACTGGTGTATGAACGCAACCGCTTTACACATTGCCTCTGGGATAAGCCTGACTGCTCATGCCAAGCTACCGGGGGGGGGGGTTGAGCAGGAGTTACGCTGGGTGTGCAACTCTCTGACCCTGACTAGATTGGTGTATTCTGCCTGGCATAGGAACATGCCCTAGCCAACCAGAAACCTAATTTCTTACACTAAGCAATTATTTGTTGCTTTGTCACTTCCTCATACTGGACACCCAGTTTCAAAAATCGAAATTTCCAGCTGGATTGTCAAATGTATTCAAACTGGTTACGCTAAAGCTAAAAGAAGTTTACCAGTTCCCCCTAGGGCTCACTCAACTCGTAAAATAAGAGCCTCAATGACATTGTTAGGTAACAATGCTATTGCTGAAATTTGCAAAGCAGCAACATGGTCCTCTCCACACACTTTCACAAAACATTTCTGTCTGGATGGCTCAGTATTCCAACAATTTAATGTTGGACTAGCAATTCTTTCAAACAACTTTAACCCCCACAGACTAACCACTGTTAGGGACTGCTTTACAGTTTATTCAAAGCATGTGTATCTACAGCCATTCATGCCAGGAACAGATGCTCTCAGGGTAAGTAACATAGTCCTGCATTTATCTGACCTAAATCTCCCCCTTGACACCCAATAATTGACTTCCTGGCAATTATTGGGTGTCAAATTGGCACCCAGAGGACCAAGACAGGGTCCACCAGTGTTAACTCTGAGTGACGGGAGAGCAGAAGATCGAAAGAACAAGTCTTTTTTCCCAGTGTCACTGCTGTCTGACCGACTGCAGTCAAAGGTGGCTGGACTTGGTTGGCAGAGTTCCCCTCGACAGATGGGATAGGCACAGGCCTGATAGTACATTTCACAGTTAGTCTTATGTTGGTAATGAAGAAATTTGTTAGCCTGGAATTCAATAGGGATACTGTTTTTTCCATTGCTTTAAGACCAACTCTCAAACCATCTATGGTGGCTTGAATATCATCTAGAGTTGGAACATAAGGTATGGGCTCAGAAGCAGGGCACCGATTTGTTTAATTATTTGTATTTTCAAGGGGGCTGTAATGATTTAAGCAAGCTACAGGGAACCTACATGTAGACTGGCCATCAAAAGGTGCTTCTAATTGGGTTTGACCATTAGTAGAGTTTGCCTGTGCGCTATCAGTTGTGACTTAACATGAAGCTCTATTCTCCTTCCTTGTGGGTTTCGTTGTTAACAAGAGAGGAGGGATTCACATTAGGATTCATATTAGGACAATCCTCTTTTGTTGTTTCTTGGTGAAAGTGTGTTATTTTAGTCTTAGAAGTCCACGCCGAAGGCCGATTCCTAACCTTGTTAAGAATATCCTCCACTTCCACTGTGAGATTGTCAAAATCTTGCTAAGTACAGTTTTCGGCCATGTGTTTCTTGGGAGGATAATTCCCACCTTGGAGCAAGAGATATGTAATGCGCGTTAGGCGGTGTTTTAGCCCTACGGGCACCTTAAGTGCTAGTTGGAAAACGAATGCTCAGAAAAGAGTTATTATAACCAACTTTATTATATTTTTCGGGGGAAGAACGTTCATTACCACAGATAGATAAAACTGTGCACGGGATAATACAGCAAAATTTAACATCACAGCAAAACAAAAAGCAGTTGCCTACATTGATAATCCATAAAAGTAGCACCATTTCCCCCACACCCCCTCATGTTTCTGAGAAGCATGCACGTGCAATAAAAAAATGCTTTTCCTTTAGCGCACAACATCAATCCCCCTGCGCCAATCCCAGAACTTAGGCAGCTTCTCTTGTCCTCATGTGCGAGCTACTTCTGTAGTAGGGGATCTCTGTGTATAGTCATAATCTAGTGATTAGTCCCGCCCATGTGCGTGGACCCCGGAGCAATCAAAAATAATCTCTTAGTGTCGAAAAATGCAGAACTGCACAGACACTTTAGAGAGAATTAAAGACAGATAGCAGCCTATAAAACAGGCTACACTGTCAAGTACTTCAACTAGAAATTCCACCAGAAAACCCACAAACAGCAAAGCCTGTCCAGATTTCCCTTGCCTCAACAGCAAAACCCCTCTGGAATGATAGAGAGGAAGACCTAGACAGACAAGCCCCATAGGCTGCCATTATGTGGCTCAGAACAGGATACTGTGCCTTTAAGAGAACTTTCCAGAACTTCACAGTATCCCAGAATGCACTGCAGGTCCCTTTTACTTTCAGTTCTTTTTTCCGGCTCCTGCAAGCAGGACCCTGGAGCATTGAGCTCTCCCTTTTCAATGGTTTATTAGTGATTTCTTCACTTTTTTGTCAAGTTGAGTGCTTTCTAAGTACTTTGGTGCCTTTCTTCCGCACTCTTTTGATGTCAAATATGCCTGCATTATTTGACAAATGCCCGGAGTGCTCCAGGAAGAAGGCCAAATCAGATCCCCATGAGGTGTGTATCCTCTGCCTTCCCTCTTCCCATGTCCCAGAGGAGTGTGTGATTTGTCAGGGCTTCTCTGGCAGGACCCTGAAGGACAGAAAGAAGATCAGGCTTCAGGGCCTTGAGGAAAGAAGGCTGAAGGCGCAAGGTGGGTCTGGAGGGGCTTCCTCTGGGGGTGCCTAGGCCTCTGGTGGGCTCCCCAGGGGCAGGAAGACCAGCAAGCGTCACCATTCTCCGTCTGGGTCGATTGCACCGACTACGACGTCGAGAGGGATGACTACAGTCACTTGTCTCCCCCAGGGCTCTGGGTCGAAGCGACGTCGACGCTCGACGTCGAAGGAACTGAACAGACCGCCGTCTAAGTCTCCTGTGATGATTTCGTCGTCGTCCTCATCTGAGTCGACGTCGAGTGACCGTCGAAAGGCCCGGCGTCGGCGCTCGCCGTCGAGGGGATCCTCGTCGAAGAGAAGTTCGCCATCGAGGCGAAGGAGGTCGCCGTCGAGCCTTTGGAGGTCGCCGTCGGGGCGAAGGCATTCGCCGTCGAGGGGTAAACAGTCGACGTCTAGGAAAGGACGCTCGCCGTCCAGGGACCGACGCTCGCCATCCGGTCGCCGTTCTTCGACGCCGAAGAGACGGAGAAGGAGATCTGGCGCCATGGGAGGTTCTCCTATGTCCCAGGCTGGAAAGGAAGGCGGATTACCAGGTTCGGTGTACTCCATGGTGTATACTCAGTCACAGAGGCTGGTTACATCCCCGCCTCCATTACCGAGGGGACTCCCTCCAAGGGACTCTACTCCTCCTCCTCTACCACCACTGCCTCACACTATGCCTCGACCTCCGCTACCAGCAGACAAGCCGCATCCAGTTCCTCCGAGGTCGATCTCGCTGCCCAGGCTTCCGACCCCTCCCAAGGGGACCACCTAAGCCGAAGGCCCCGGCCAAGCCGAAGTCCCCCGCCCCGGTGGAACTGGCGGCGGATCGACCAAAGCCGAGGAAGTCACGATCGTGCTCCGGACGGAGAGGAAGATCGAAGAGTAGACTTAGATCCTCCACCAGGTCAAGACGTCGCCATAGGAGGCGTGGATCTAGGTCCCGCACGGACTCCTCCAGGTCTAGGACCAGGACCTATTCTCCGACCTTGTCGGAATCCCCGGGGACAAGGGTGTCTCCGGTGGACGACATCAGCACGTTCCCGGATATTCTCCTGAGGGGGGGCGGCAAAAGTAAGAATCACGGTGACTGCTCAGACACCCACGACGTCTGTGATATTTGAGAAGCTTCACAAGAAGCATTTGTCTCGCCCTCTACTGCCACTAGTGCCCTTTTTGGTAGAGCCTGCGGAGGAGCTGTTCCTCACGCCAGCGGTGGTGGTGGTGAAGGCCGCTCCCTCCCGAAGAAGTGCAGGGCCCCGGATTCGGACCCGGTGATCCTGCGGATAGACCCGGTACCTGACTCTGTTATAGTGACGGCGGCCAGGAAGTTACATTCTACCTCCCCATCCTCAACCGTACCGCCCGATCAGCTGGTAGGAAGGCTTGTGGAACTGCATCCACAGCCATGAAGGCGTCCAGGGATGCGGCGTTGCTAGGGCGGTATGACCGTGCCCTGTGGGAATCCCTGCAACAATTCACAGAACTCCTGCCACGAGACAAGAGGGAGGACTTCCAGGAGATACTCAAAGAGGGGATGCTGGTTTCAAACCAGGTCATCAGCGCGGCTGCGGATGTCTCTTTTGGCTGCCCATGGATACTGTCATGGGATCAACCAGCGGCGCCATGCTTGGCTCAGGCTCACATCACTCAAGCCGGAGACCCAGCAGCGGGTGGCCAATCTGCCCTTCTCGTGGGAAACCCTGTTCGGGAAGCAGGCCGATGATTAGATGGCCCGCATGAAGGCAAAGGCAGAGACCCTAACGGCTGTGGGCTTGGAGAAGCCCAAAGAAAAGAAAGCCTACCGTCCGTTCCAGAGACTGTTCAGTGCACAGGGAAGAGGACGAGGGCAGTCTTCGGGATAGCAGAAGCAACAGCAGCAGCGGTTCCGGAGACCCTTCCAGAAGCGCCAGAATGGTAGAGGAGGACAGCAGTCCTCTACAGCGAAGAAGGGCCCGGCCGGGTCTCGACCCTGCGCGGTTATTTCACCTTCATCCGTTACCCGCTCCGGTGGGGGGGGGGAGGGGGCGTTCAATTTTTTCAGGCAGAGTGGAGAAAAATTACTCAGGACAAGTGGGTGCTGAATATTGTTTGCAATGGATACAGTCTTCGGGTCACCAGCCCGCCTCCATCAATTCCTCCGGTCTACTCACAGTTTCAGCTGCGCGAACTCCAGGCGGAGGCCGATATCCTGTTAAGGAAAAGGGCGATAGAAGACGTACCTCTGTCTCAAAGAGGAAGAGGTCTGTACTCCCAGTTCTTCCTGGTTCGCAAGAAGGACCAGAACGAGTTCAGGCCCATTCTGGACTTGCGATAGGCAAACAAGTGGATTCGCAGAGAAAGGTTTTGCATGCTGTCGTTGCATCAAATTTATCCTCAGTTGCAACAGGGAGACTGGCTATGTGCAATAGACCTACAGGATGCGTACTTCCACGTGCCCATTGCACACAAACACAGGAAGTTCCTGCGATTTCAAGTCCGCATCAACCATTATCAGTACACAGTGCTGCCATTCGGGCTGAAGTCTGCGCCCAGAACATTCTCGAATTGCATGGCAGTGGTAGCAGCTCACCTAAGGAAGAACAAAGCTTTTGTCTACCTGTACCTGGACGATTGGTTGATAAAGGCCTCCTCCTTCTCGGAAGCTCAGGCACATTTCCAGGAGACGTGCGTTCTTTTGAACAAGCTGGGGATGCACATCAACATGTCCAAGTCTGTCCCGACTCCGGTCCAGTGCATTCAGTACTTGGAAGCCACCATCAATACGCTGTCAGCAAGCGTGTCTCCTTCGGCGGAGCGAAGGTTATCTCTCCTTCGGAAGGCTCAGGCTTTTATGACCACTCCATCTACAACAGTGAGGACGGTGTCTTCTCTGCTGGGATCAATGGCCTCTTGTATCTTCCTAACGCCACACGCACGACTGCACATGAGACCGTTGCAGGAGTGCTTGAAGGATCAGTGGGATCAGAGGAAAGGGTCTTAGGACGACAAGATACAGCTGTCTCTGCATGCTCTTCAGTCTCTGAAGTGGTGGTGCTCAGCGGAGAATCTCCTCAGAGACGTTCCCTTCCACAAGGACATTCCCACTCAGACTATCGTGACTGATGCGTCTCTCCAGGGCTCCAGTTCTCTTGAGACTTACAGATTCAAGGAATGTGGTCCCCGACGGAGTCCACGTATCACATCAGCTTCCTGGAACTCAGAGCTGTTCACTTGGCACTGAAGGCCTTTCATCCGTCCTTCTAGACCAACTCTCTGCTTGTACAGACGGACAATACGACCACAATGTATTACCTCAACAAGCAGGGGGGCTCGAGATCACGCACTCTGTCACAGGAGGCGCAGGCGATCTGGCGATGGCTTCTGGCAAGAGCACTGACGATAACTGCTACCCATCTACCAGGTGTGCAGAATGTTCAGGCGGACGCACTGAGCAGACTGATTCAGGAAAACCACAAATGGGTCATAACGATGAAGTACTAGGAGAAGTCTTTGCAAGGTGGGGGACTCCAGACATAGATCTGTTCGCCACCGCCAAAAACAGCAAATGCCGAGACTTCGCCTCCAGGTACTACCAGCAGGGGACGCTGGGGAATGCTCTATGGATCGACTGGTTGAACAGCTTTCTGTACGCTTTTCCACCCATTCCCCTGATTCCAGCAGTGCTCATCAAGCTATCCCAGTCCAGGGCAATGATGATCCTGATTGCCCCGGAATGGCCCAGGCAGTGGTGGTTCACGGACCTGCTTCACCGGTCTCTCCTTCCTCAAATACGGTTGCTGTGCAGGCCGGACCTTCTCACGAAGTTCGGGGGGCTGATGTTGCACCCCAACCTCTCGTCTTTGAGTTTGGCGGCATGGCTCCTGAGAGAGTGCAGTATGGCCATTTGAATCTACCCGAAGATTGTATAGACATATTGAAGGAGGCCAAGCGACCTTCCACTCGGACTTCCTATGCTTACAAGTGGAAGAGGTTCTGTATCTGGTGCAAGTCCAAGAACTATGGCCCGACGACGTGCAAGGAAGCAGTCATCCTTCCTTACCTTCTATATTTGGCGCAGTCTGGACTTAATGTTCATTCCATTAAGGTTCACCTCACTTCATTGACTGCCTACAGGAAATGCCCTTCACAGACTTCCTTCTTCCAGATCCCTGTGATCAAAGATTTTTTGGAAGGCTTGAAGAAAGTATTTCCTCCTGTCAGGCTTCCTTCGCCTTCATGGGAATTTAATGTGGTGCTGTCCAGGTTTATGAAGGAGCCTTTTCATAAGGCTTCGTTGCAGCCCCTGTCCTGGGAGGCGGCGTTCCTCGTGGCCATTACATCGGCCCGCAGGGTGAGTGAAATTCAGGCGTTGTGTTGCCAAGAACCTTATACTGTAGTTCATGCTGCTAAGGTTGTTATGCGTACTCACCCTAAATTTCTTCCCAAGGTTATTTCTGATTTTCATGTCAACCAGACTATAACTTTGCCTACGTTTTTTCAGAATCCTTCATCTCCAGCGGAAAAAGCTTTGCATTCCCTGGATGTTAGGAGGGTGTTGAAATTTTATCTGGATAAGACCAAAGATATTCGTAGGCCAGACCGATTGTTTATCCATTATGGATCAGTCAGGACGGGTCTTGCTACCTCTAAACAGTCCATCTCTAGGTGGATTGTGTCCTGCATACAACTGTGTTACCAAAAGGCTAATAAGACCTTAGGGGGTAAACCTAAGGCTCATTCCACTAGGGGCAAAGCTGCCACGACAGCTTTTCTCCGTAATGTTCCAATTGCAGAAATCTGCAAGGCAGCCACTTGGAAGTCGGTCCATACCTTTGCTAAGCATTACTGCCTGGACACTGATGCCAGGGCAGACGCTCAGGTTGGGCAGGCTTCGCTGCGAAATCTGTTCGCACAATAGTGGTGTTATTTCTCGTTTCTCCACTGCCGCTTTGGTGTGGTGATGGGCTTGCCATTCTATTCACTAGATTATGACTATACACAGAGATCCCCTAATACAGAAGGAGTAGTTTCTGTCCTGTAACTCCAATTCTGTAGTAGGGGTATCTCTGTTATAGTCAGAAGCGCCCGCCCTCCTCCCTGGTGGAGAGAGAGATTCATGTAAGGAATGTTACAGGTCTGGCGTGTTACGCCTCCAAAAAGAACTGAAAGTAAAAGGGACCTGCAGTGTATTCTGGGATACTGTGAAGTTCTGGAAAGTACTCTTAAAGGCACAGTATCCTGTTCTGAGCCACATTATGGCAGCCTATGGGGCTTGTCTGTCCAGGTCTTCCTCTCTATCATTCCAGAGGGGTTTTGCTGTTGAGGCAAGGGAAATCTGGACAGGCTTTGCGGTTTTTGGTTTTTTTGGTGGAATTTCTAGTTGAAGTACTGGACAGTGTAGCCTGTTTTATAGGCTGCAATATCTGTCTTTAATTCTCTCTTAAGTGTCTGTGCAGTTCTGCATTTTTCATCACTTTAACCCCTTCGCTGCTGATGACGAGCTGAGCTCGTCATCAGCCACGGTGGTCGTGTGCGGATGACGAGCTGAGCTTGTCATGTAACGCGGCTTTTGGAACAAAGCCGCACAGCGCAAAAATAACCCCCGCACGCATGTGGTTAAGAGATTTTTGATTGCTCCGGGGTCCACACACATGGGCGGGACTATTCACTAGATTATGACTATAACAGAGATACCCCTACTACAGAACTGGAGTTACAGGACAGAAACTACTCCATCTCTCTTAGCCACCAAATAGGCCACCACAAGTTCCTCCACCAGCTGCAGCATCACATTACAGGGGGGAAAACCAGGAGGGTGTTCAAGAACCGCTGAGGGCTCCCGACCTTTTCTCCCAGAAGGGGCACAATGCCGGGCAGTCCCTCACTACATGGAAAAAATCTGCAGCTGGAAGTGCGAATCGCATGTAAGCAACGTGGATGGTGGGCAACATTCAGTGTAAGCGATGTGGGAAAAGATCAGTTTCGTGAAGATAATTTATGTGGACCATATGCATATGGGAGGAGAGCGTTAATTCCCAGGGTGCCATTCAAGCCTCCCTCCATTCGTCCTCCTAGAGGTCTCCCGCCAGTGAGATCCACTCCTGTCTGAGCAGTTCAAGCCTATCTGAGGCATGGATGACCAATGGGCAGTAAATCAAAGAAATGGCTCCTTTTCCCAGGCATCCCAGAAAGATCTTAGCTTCAAGTGGACTATACTCAGGAAGTGGGGTGTCTGGAAAAATATGAGATTATAAGGCATGTCACAACTGAAGGTAGCAAAAGAACTGCATGTTAGCCAGTGCATATTGGTCCTTCAGATCCTGAAAAGACATTACATTTTCCCCTTGGAATATACATCCCCAAAATAATAAATACCAATGTTGTTCCACGGAACAAAGCCTTCCAAAGTTCCCCCCACAGAGGGATCATCCCAGTTCAACGGCCATTCCAATGGGTAAGACTGAGGGCTGCCATCCAGCAGGCAAGAGACACTTGCATGTAGGAAGGTAATGTCAAGGGTACATATAAAGTAGGTCAACAAAACCATCAAAACCCACCAAACGGAGTTCCAGGCGATAAGCCCTCAGTGAACCAATCATTTATTGGGACCATGTGTGCTGCCAAATAGTAACAATATTTATCAGACATTCCAAGTCCGTCATCATTGGGGGATCTGTGTGCTGATCAGAAAACCACTTATGCCTACCACCCGCCGATATAAAGCTTGTAAATGTACAGGTTGCAAAGTGAAACCATTTGCGTGGAATGGGATCAGGGTAATTTCCCAGAACATACAGATAGCAGGGAAGACACACCATCTTAAACAAGGCAATGTGCCCGAAGGGATTCTCATTTATTGTGTTTATGTATGAGTGAGAGAATGAAAGGTGATGATCTGCTACCATGATCCCTGAGAGGGACTAGAGTGTTGTGTTCTGGGGAACCAAATCACTTGTCTTTCTGGAAAGGTTAGAAGGGCAGATGATGCATTATAAGCTGATGTTCTATGGTCCCAAGCATAGTTCTGTTTCGGAGCAGAATTCATGTAACATGGCGCCCTCATTGTTTGGTATGGTACTTATTTACGGGTCTCATGTGTAGTACTTTTGTATGTCCACAATACCCTTCCACCGGAGACATCCGTGGGTTTGGGAGACTAATCCTCCACAGTGGTGAGGTAGCACCTAATTACATTGGTTTTTCAAGCTAGAAAGTTTAAAAGGACTATACCCATTTTTGTGTTGCGCTTTTTCTTGCATACTGCTATACTATGGTGACACCATCTGTCTTTATTCCTGTTATTCCTGTTAATTGCAGGCCAGCATTCCATGTAACGCAATATGGACTTCCTAATGCGGGTGGTGCTTTTATATTTGTAAGAGAAGCTGATGCTGCTTACCGCTTTGAAGGGTTTTATTCTTGGTTCTATTTTTCTGCTGTGTATGGTAATTCAAACTCATTCCATACATACACTATATCCCAGCACCAAATTTATGTGGAGCATATGGGCTCATGGAAATACCTTTGTCTTATTGAGAACACCGTAATTGGTTCCTTGGCGTCATTCCACATGTACCTCCCCCCTGTGTGCTTGGGTCCCCTGAGTAATGATCGGGTGCACCTGTTGGCAAAGCCAGCAAGGGTTGGCGTGCAAGCCTAGTTGCCTGCAGTGCATATGGTAAGTCTGGTAATTATGTATTCAGTTATGGGCAAACTTCCTACTAATCGTGAGGAAATTCCATTTTGGATCACCCAAACATTTGACCAAATTGGAACGGTTTCCCCTCACGAGACTACAAGACTAGCACAGAATCTTAACTAAGTGCTTACCTAATGTAATGGTCCCCGCTATTGGAGACGGTAACACATGGGGGACAGTTTTTGCTGCAGTCTATACTATCTACATGCGAATATCTCTGCATCAATATCTCTGGCAACAACAAATCCATCTGTAATATTCACGCCTTCTATCACCCTCCGGGCAATAACGTTTTGTTCTCAAACAAATCATGGTAATCATCACAATGAATGATGATCTTCAAGGGCCCCAGATCTTCCTGGGAGACTTTCGTCTACAGTGGAATGACCACACAGTGAATAGCCTAAAGTCTTTCCTATTAAACCATGACTTGTCCCAAATTTGCGACAGGCCAACACACAAAAAGTGGGAGGCTATGGACCTTATAATCTCAAAGATGGACACTTCCCTTGAGTCTATTAGCCCCTGCGTCTGGACAGACCATTATTGCATTACCTTCATAATCAACTTAGACAATCCCAAAGAATGGCCGACAAGAAAATAAAAGATAGGAAAAGGAATCTTCGTAATATAAACCACAATGAACTAGGTACCCGTTGCAATAATACCTTGATTCCACAGACCAACATGGACGATGTCAATGACCTCACAGATTTCGCATATTGGAAATCATGGACTCTGTTGCGCCCCTTCAACAGAAAAATATATCCAATAAAAACTCACAGCCCTGGTTTAGTGACCATATGAACACCGAAAGACGCAATCTAAGAATAGCAGAAAGAGCGTGGAGATCTTCCAGATCCTTGCAACTACTAAAACACTTAAGAACGAGGAACACATACAACAGAACAGTAAGACAAGTGAAAGCTAACTTTTTTTAGAGCACAGCTTGACCAAGCCAGAAATTGACCTAAAAAACTATTCGAAATAGTCCAGCAGCAATCGAGCAACACATCAAACCTGTTAGACTCCAGGTCCAGCACCCCTCCAAATTGCTAAGAATTGGTTGCCTTCTTCAAGGACAAAAAAACAAAGATAGAGAACGAACTACTATTAGCAAATACATTACATAGAGAAGATCAGTGTTCACTGCTTTGATCTATTACTGCCCTAATACAGAACATTTATGACATTAGAAAGGGAAGCATAGTCAGTATTATAATGAACGTGTATTCTAAGATATGAGAACGACCGAAAGTATATCACCAAACTATATCTTTACCGAACCTGAGAACTGCATCCCACATGAACTTAAACCGATCTACCTCATCTATGTTATATATATTGCTTTTGATATAAGTTTAGCCGCAACATACTATTAACGCTAACTGCACATGTTATGAATATATATCATCTACCTCACATCTGTTGTACTTTAACTGTTAATATATTTGTTAATCCTTTACCTCTTCTATGTTAAGCGCTCTGATACCCACGGGTCTTGTTCGCGCTATACAAAACTTTATAATAAATAAATAAATCTACTATGGACTACCCCACACACTTCTCAGTATATGGAAGGGAAGGAACCATCCAGGCACGCCTCCAAAAACCATACCTCTTGGAACACCTTCTCCGAAATCAGTGAGCATGACATGTACAGCATTCTTTCTTCCTTAAAACCAACATTTCACTGACCCTCTGCCACTGCTCATTTTCAAAGACATCAAAACCCTTTATTCTCCCCCTAGGGACCAAGATGGTAAACGCCTCACTTCGTCAAGGCACTATCCATGACTGGATAAAAGTAGGACCAGTAACCCCCACATTTAAAAAAATAAATAAACATGGCAGACAGCTTTGACCCTAATAACTTCAGACCCATCTCTAACATCCCTACCCTGGCAAAGCTCTTAGAAAAATGTGTCCAGAGCCAACTCTGCAATCACATAAACAACTATCAACTCTTCGATCAGGACCAATCAGGTTTCCGTAACGACCACAGCACTAAATCTGCACCTACTCATATCGTGGATGACATACTAAAAATACTGGATCGAAATGAATCCTGAATTCTGATAGTGCTTGATTTATCAGCTTCCTTTGACACCGTCAACCATAATCTACTGAACTTACTGGAACTAAGGATGGACTTATCAGGTGCCGTTTTACAATGGTTCTCTTCATTCCTCCTAAACAGATCCCTAAGAGTTAAAATGAATCCATCTCTAAGCCCCACGCGATCACTCTTGGCATTCCTAAAGGATCTGCTCTATCATCCATTCTCTTCAAATTATTCCTGGAACCTCTAGCAAACTACCTCAAATCTACCAACTTCCATTACCATATGTACGCTGATGACACTCAGATAAATCTCAATCTCTTCCCCAGAGGACATTATATCCCTCAATTACATCTTACAAAACACACACGTCTGGCTCATCAATTAATCAAGATATTTGTAAAGCGCACTACTCACCCGTTTTTTTTTTTTTTTTTTGTATGTTCTTATATAGCGCTCGACTGCCCGGAGGCATCTCGGCGCTTGCCTTGGGAACCCGTCCTGGCTTTTCCCTGTGAGATAGCCCCTAACGGGCATCCCCAAGGTGAAAGCCAGGCATCCCGCCGCGGGGGGCCATTGTGGAGATTAAGCAAGCTTAATGCCCAGAGTTGCAGAGTGTGAACCCATGATTAGATCAGGCACCGAAGCGAGAATTATCGAGTCCGTGGATATTTGAGCTCAAGACCCTGCCGCGTCGGGAATTGAACCCTGGTCCCGGGTCTGACCTCTGCTTCAGGGTCTGCCTGCTCTAACCGGTGAGCCACACTTCCCGTGAGAGTGTCAAGGCGCGTTGGGAGGGGGGGGGGTGCTGCTACTTCTCGAACAGCCAGGTCTTGAGTAGCCTCCTGAAGGTTAGTAGGTCTATGGTCTGCCGTAGGAGGATGGGGAGGGTATTCCAGAAATTGCCGTCGAGGTAGGAGAATGCTCTGCCGCTGGTGGTCGCTCTCCTGTTGCGGGGGACGGTGCCGAGGGCAAGGTCAGCGGAGGGGAGCTAGCAGATCGGGGTGTAGAAGGTGAGCCTTTTGTTGAGGTATGCTGGTCCTGTGTTGTGTAGTGCCTTGTGTGCGTGGGTGAGGAGCTTGAAGCTGATCCTCTTGTTGACGGGAAGCCAGTGCAGGTCTCTCAGGTGGGTTGTGATGTGGCTGTGGCGAGGGATGTCGAGGATCAGGCGTGCAGAGGCATTCTGTATGTGTTGCAGTCGTTTTAGCAGTTTGGCCGGGGTTCCTGCGTAGAGGGCGTTTCCGTAGTCCAGTCTGCTGCGGACGATGGCCTGGGTGACAGTTCTTCTAGTGTCGATGGGGATCCACCTGTAGATCTTTCGGAGCATGCGGACGGCGTGAAACAGGAGGAGGAGGATGAGATGGCGTTGACTTGCTCACTCATGGAGAGTGTAGAATCGAGGATGAATCCTATGTTGCGTGCGTGGTTGGTGGGTGTTGGTCCTGCTCCCAGGGCGGTAGGCCAAGGCAGAAGGGGTAGGGGCGAGGATGAGGACCTCCGTCTTGTCAGAGTTCAACTTCAGGCGGCTGTTCTTTATCCATTCGACAACGGTTTTCATTCCTTCATGGAGGTTGGTTTTGGCGGTGAGAGGGTCCTTGGTGAGTAAGAGGATCAGTTGCGTGTCGTCGGCGTAAGAGATGATGTTGAGGTCGTGCAGTCTGGCAACGTAGGCGAGTGGGGCCATGTAGATGTTAACAACGTCAGGCTGAGGGAGGATCTTCGGGGTACGCTGAAGGTGATCTTGGTGTCTTCGGATCGGAAGGGAGGGAGGCGAATGCTCTGTGTTCTGCCAGTGAGGAAGGAGGCGGTCCAGTCCAGTGCTTTGCCTCGGATTCCTGCGAAGTGGAGGCAAGTGCGTAGGGTGTGGTGGCAGACAGTGTCAATAGTCATGGATAACCATCTCCAAATCAACGCTGCTAAAACCGAATTTCTCCACATCTCTCTGCCGAATAACATCCCCACGTTTGAGCTCTGATTGAAACCTCTTACTGCCCTCAACTGTTCGCCCCACATCATAGACTCTGCTAGATCCTTGGGTATTCTACTAGACAAACACCTGAATATGCAGGATCAATTTAGCGCAGCCACCAAAGGACCAAACTACCAACTGAGCATTCAGAGGAAACCTAAACCATACCTTCCACACAAAGACAAGTGGTTCAAGCTCTTGTTTTACCCAAACTGGATTATGTTAGTGCCACACTATGTGGCTTTCCTCTATACGAACTGGATCCTCTAAGAGCCTCCCTCAACGCGGCAGCAAGACCTGTCCCTGATTTAAAAGAAACACATACATATCACAGGCTCTAAAATCCTTAAACTGGCTACCGTATGAAGCAAGAATCCAACTGAAAATTGTTTGCATGACTCATAAAGCGTTACACTTCAATACCACCAGTTGCTTGGCTCAAAAGCTAGAAAAATAATGTGGCAGCAGATCCTCGCAAACTGTGCACACCTTGCTTCTGAAACCCCAACAAACCCACAAAAAGAAAATGGATGCCAGAGCATTCTCGGTTATTGCACCTAAGAAATGGAACTCTATTCCTCCGGGCCTTTGCCTAATCTCCTCGACTGCCTCCTTCAAAAAAGAAGCAACATCTTTTCTGCCAACAAAGTTTTTATCCTAAGACCATATATCGGTGACGATGAAAATGTATGCTTATCAACCTTTCTTGATGAATGACCACCCTATTGCTGACATTAACCTAGACTAAGCCTTTTTCTTTTTAACCCCTTTGCTGCTCATGACGAGCTCAGCTCGTCATGAGGCACAGTTGAGCTGTGCTCATGACGAGCTGTTCGCGCTATACAAAACTTTATAAATAAGTTAAAATAAATAAATCTGTCATAGCACTATGTTGGTTTCCATTTTACCAGATATAGTCAAACAGATGCAGAACGAACACGGGAAGCTTGCTGCCCTAGATTTAGCTGGTGAAACTCAAGTGAAAATTTCCGGTAGTATCCACAATGATTGTCTAACGTTAAAGTTGAAGTAGCATCTCTAGCAGCTCGCAGCGGTTGCACTAGCAGACCATGAATGCGAGTTGCCTATAATTATTGCTGATGTCTACACATCTTAGGATGCAATAATGTGGGTACCTATTGGCAAACATAGCACAGACGAGAAAGCCAAGCAGACCCGCCAGTTTGTTGAAAAACCATGAGATAAATCAAAACAACCATAGAAAGGTAAACCTCACGGAGGTTCTCCGCCCCCTGAAGTCCTATGAGAGGTGGTACAATTTTTGTGATCGCACTAAAATCAAGACTCCAGACAGGTATCGGGTTCCTAATGCACGTTCTCAATCTTCTCAGGAATCGTCTGACCTGCAGTACGACAGAGAAGGGCGAACTAAATGCAGACAAGAAGAGTATGGTAAACCAAAAAGGGAGACACAAAGCTCTTCTGATGTGGAGATAAAAGAGGACAGGCCTCCTCCATATAAAGCCCCTTTTCAGAATAAAGAAAGTTGCGGCTATAGCCACTTAATATGCCACAAACGACAAGAACTCTCCTCCTGAACTGGAGTTGGGCAGTAACTCTCCTCAACAGTGCAGCTAAAGTCTTCATAAAAGCAACTGATGCCTTTCTTACTGTTGAAATCCTACATGAAGGAATGAATGAATGAATGAACTCAGATTTATAGAGCGCACGTAGCTGCCCTGAGGCGTCCAAGCGCTGAGCATACCAACTGAGGTTTGGATTAGGAAGAGGCAGATTCAGCTCCACAGTTATGTAGTGAATAGGAGCGTTTTCAACTGTTTGCGGAAGGAGAGAATATCAGGATTAGATCCAAGATGCTGGGGCAGAGCGTTCCACCTCCTAGCTACATTGTAAGAGAAGGAGCGGCCTCCAGACCTTGATTTCTTTATTGGCGGCACAATGGCTAGATTTGCAGAGGTGGAGCGCAACTGTCTTGTGGGGAGATAGGGTGTAATGAGAGGGAGATTGATTGCCGGGCCTAAAGACCAGAAGGTCTGGTGAGCAATGCAGAGTGATTTAAAGTTTACTCTTTCCTTTATAGGGAGCCAGGGCAGTGTCCTCAGTCCGGGTTTTGCTGATGATCTGCGGGGGATTTGTAAGAGTGTTCTGGCTGCGCAGTTCTGTATTAGTTGCAGTTTGCGCAAGGTGAAGTCAGGGGCTCCAAGATACAAAGCATTTCCATAGTCCATCCGCGATTGAATCGGGCCCAGAACCACGGTTTTTCTTGCTTCGAAGGGGAGAAGAGGCAAGATCTTCCTGATAACTCTCAGGATGCCGAAGCAAGTGGCAGAAAGTTTTGTTGCCTGTTGATCGAAAGACAGGGACCTGTCAAGCCAGACACCCAAGCTCTTGGGAACAGTGGCAGGACCTAAGCTGGGAGGCCAGAGAGTGTCTATGGTAGATGGTACGGTATGACCCAGGAGCATGAGCTCAGTCTTGTCTCCATTAAGTTTGAGACAAGACTTGGTCATCCAGCTCTTGACCATCTCCATACAGCCAGCAAGATCTACATTAGCTGAGGGTCCGCCTGCCTGTGCCAGGGAGACCACCAGCTGGGTATCGTCCGCGTAGGTAACGATCTTAATACCAAATGGGCGGGCGATCTCAGCCAGTGGCCTCATGTAGACGTTAAATAACGTCGGGCTTAACGATGATCCCTGCGGGACTCCACACCTCAGAGGCTTGCTAGAGGAGGTGACATTGCCTTCATACACCTGGAAAGATCTGTCACTCAGGTAGGACCTGAACCACTCCAGAGCTTTGTCAGATATTCCGGTGTCCAGGAGGCGATGCAGCAGGATACCGTGGTTCACGGTATCAAACGCCGCGCTCAGATCGAGGAGGATGATTGCCACCGATTCTCCCCGATCTAAGATTCTCCTGGACTCCTCTGTGACTGCCAGCAGTGCCGTCTCGGTCCCATGTTTGGGGCGAAAGCCAGTCTGGGAGGGATCGAGCAGATGGTGTTGCTCGAGAAAGGTTGTTAATATGCTGTTTATGTGTTTCTCCAAGATTTTGGCTGCCCAAGGCAACAAGGAGATCGGGCGGAAGTTGTTGAGGTTCTTGGTGTCAAGGTTAGGTTTTTTGACCAGAGCCCTTACCATGGCCTGCTTCCACATTACTGGTACTGTACTGGTAGAGATCGAGGTGTTAAGTACTCTAAGCAGTGCGGGAAGAATGGTTTGAATGGCAGAGACTAGGACATGTGGGGGTGCTGGGTCTCTCTCTGGGGGAGCCTGACTTCACTTGGTGCATGAGGGAGGTGAGGAGATCCACCTGTAACTGGGGGAATTCCGCCAACACCGGGGTGGTTGGATGTATGTTCTAGAGGGGGACATGGAGCTGCTTTAGTCGAAGCGGTCTGTTCTGTGGATGGAAAGGAAGAGTAAATAAGATTGATTTTCTGGGAAAAAAAGTTGGCCAGATCTTCGCAACGGAGCTGAGGATTCTCAGTTACAAGAGGGGGTGTGGGGAGGGTGGTGAGGCTTTTTACTATTTTGTAGATCTCTTTCGAGCTGGAGCTGGCCTCTGCGATCTGGTTTGAATAGTATAAAGATTGCGCACTTTTTATGTCTTTTTTTGTATGTCCTGATGGCGTCTCTATAGATAATTTTGTCTGCTTCCGCATATTCCAGTCGCCATTTGCGTTCCAGTCTCTTGCAAAAGCGCTTTTTCTCCCGTAGTCCAGTAGAGTACCAGGGAGCTGAGATTCTGGATCTTTTGAAAACTGTTTTCTTCAGGGGGAACGTGGTGTTGAGAGAGTTCTGTATCCATTCATTGAAGGATTCATTGGCCTGTGAGGGGGTCTGACCGACTAGGGGAATCTTTTTTTGCAGTTCCAGGGTCTACTGGGCCAGCGGTATTTTAGACCAGTTTCGGGTTTCTTGGACAATAGGTGTAGGGGATGTAGATTTTTCAGTTGTCCAAAGCAACGGGACTAGAGCATGGTCTGTCCAAGGAAGCGTTATAGGGGGACAGGCCTTTAAATGTGGGCAGTTGCTGAAAACAGGATCCAGCAAGTGGCCTTTCGCGTGCGTAGGAGATGAGACCGCTTAGTTTGTTGGCAATGGAGTTATTGGGGTCATCAAAATGTATATTGAGATCACCCAATAACGTAAAGTTAGAGGGCGATAGGGCCAAATCGGCGACTAACGGGGGCAGAGATTCGTATAACTGTTCAGGGGTGCCTGGTGGGCGGTATATAAGTGCTCCGGAGAAACTTATATTGGGGGAGAATTCCAGGGTGAACAACATGCTTTCGCATTCCGGAAAAGGGTTGGGAGTGCAGCGACAGGTAAAACAGTCTCTGAAGATGATGGCTAAACCACCCCCTCTTTAACCTTCCCGGTCCCGTCTTATGATTTGGTATTCCTGCCCCAGGATTTGAACCAACTCGGGGTCGGAGTGAGGGGTTAGCCATGTCTCAGTTAAAAAGAGAGCGTCTGGTTTTTGTTCGTCAATTAACAGAGAAAGCTCTGTGCAGTGTCTTGAAAGAGACCTGCAATTCAACAGAAACAGTCTAAGCATTTGTTGATTTGACGTGTGGGGTTTGGGCTTGAGGTAAGTCTTGCAATCATTGCATTGAGGAGGTAGGTCGAGTGGGCCGTATTTGTGAGCGCAGGTCAGAGTTACCTGGGGATTGAAGGTCCGGAGTTCCTCGGAGGTGTAATGCCGAGTTTGCGGGACGGGAGATGAAGGGGTTGTGGCCCCTGGTCCCGGCCTGTCGCGGACGGGCTTGCCTTAGGCGCGCCTTCGGCGCGCAAACGGCACGCCCGCTGCGCTCGTCCGCTGCGCTTGCGTGGGAGGCACATTTAGGGAGAGAGAAGGTGGGCGTGGCCTGACGTGTGGGCGTGGCCTCGCGTTCGCTGCGATGTCGGCCCTGAGAACTTGCCCACGGAGCAGCGCTCGATCCGCTGACAGTGGGAAGCCTGGGAAGGTGCTCAAGACAGAGGAGAGCTCTGTATAAGGTGCAGGTAATTTTAAAAAGTTTCAAACACAAAATAAAACAGTTTTAAAAAACGAGTGAACAAGCCTCCGGCTTCCGCCTCAGAGGTATACAATCCATAAACGCCTAGCCACTATGGACAGATCATACATTCTAGAAATTCACACTGAGGATGACCTACAGCACCATTAAAGCAATGTTCTGGGAAAATTGAACTTTGTCTTACGACATCCTGCTGGCGGAGGTCGATTGGCCCCAACAGTTGATACAAACATCACCACAGGTTGAGGATGTTATACTTCCTTCCTTTTCTGCCCTTGTCCCAGATCAAGTCGAACAAGTTTATGTGGCGGAATGGGCTCTTGCCATAGTCCCTGCTCTTTTTTGCAATTATGTATGCTGGGATAAGGATTCTCCTTATCCCGTTAAAAGTTACACTTAAAAAAACCAAAAAACTGTGTGTTCTTTAATGGCACCCCCTGAGCGCCTCTACATGGGCAGCCTAGTATTGCTCTGTTGCAGACTCCACTACGGTATGGGTGACACCTTCTTCCCCCAATGCCGCAACAGCAACAAAAAGTGTGATTGGGTAATGTGCAATCTAGGAAGTCAGATTTTTTATATTATCTTAAATGTTCAGGATGAGTAAAAGCTCGATCTAGCCTCCAGAAAGTGTAATGTGGAGGGTAATGTAAAGAGTAGACCCTATTTTCCTTACGTTCCACTCTCCATTTCTCTGTTTATTGTGGTGTATTATGCACCGAGTGGGGGTAGTGTGGCAGAGGTAGCTAGTTTGAATAGTTGTCTGATTTGTTTAGAGGCTGTAGCACTCCTTTACGGTCAGTAACCTATTTAAGCGACTTTAATTAAATGCATGTGTTCTATGTAATTTGTTATACACAGTTTTGTCCATTGTGATTGTAGGTAGTGATTTTACTGCTTCATAGTCTCTACACATGATTTGAACCAAGGATCCACATGTGGTTGGATTCTAGATTTCTGATTAAATTGTATGTACTCTGCATACACGTGAGCAATTGTCTGTCTGCCATTGCCGCTATTTACCAGCATGCTTGTCTTCAGCACAGTCGGACCTAATTGCACGACTGTAGAATGTAGGTGACATGACATGAATCCTATAGAGGACCAGCTCTATCGGTTACTTAGGATAAAGACCTTTTGCAATGGTGTGCATCTCATGCACATATTTTTAAGACAAAAGTCAATTATTTGTATACAGCCATTTTCAATCCAATATCTATTGTGTTCCTTCAGAATGCTTTTGAATTATCTGCGTTAAACCTCAGTTTTCATAAGTTAGATTTGTAGAAGGAACATTCTGTGTTCAACCCTGAACCCCTTTCGCCAAAGAAAGTGGCAAAGAATCGCTAAGGTGCTTTGAAAACACCATACAACAGGACTATTCTTGATTCATTGTATTGTGACTGTTCTGTCTGATGACCACAGCATTGGTTTAAGCAAAATTCCCATAGTTTGTTGTTAAATCGCTTAATAATTTCAGTGTACTTCCAGATGTCAACAGTTGAAAAACAAGTGAAGAGCATGAGCATAAAATATTTTATTCTACAAATCTGACTATTTTGAATTGTGTGAGGTGGCACAAGCCACCTAGCAATATAAACATGACTAATTCTTACTTCTATATTTCATTTTCCTGTTTTTTCCACCCGTTCGGGTCAAAGTTCGTTGGAGAAGGTGAGTAGTTTGTGTACAGTTTTATTTGATTATGATAAATTATAATTAGGTGGGTGATTGCTTAAACATTGATAACATTAAGATGGTTATGACATCCTGACCTGGATAAGTTGCGTTTATATGTTCTGTTGAAATACAAATATCGTTGCTGCCTGCTCATTTGTATTGTGTAGCCGTTTGTGTGCTGAGAAAGTTTAGGAAAAGTCAGTGCTGAGTTTCCAAGCAGAGGTCTATTGCAATAATTTCGCTCATTTTTAAAATCTTGTATTACTATTTAGTTGTAACCTGAAGGATTTACACATTTGCAAATCCACAGTGTATTTTTATGAAAACGGAGTCCCATCGTACAGCCTACGAGAGTTGCATTAGGGCTCACTCAATGGAATTTAAGCTCCGTGAAAGTGGCATGTTGTTTCATATGATGAAAGAAATCCAAAGCTGCTTGTCGTTTTAATAAAACCTATTTAACGAGGCCATTTCATGTGGGAAATCAACTATTTTTAACATCTCCGCCGTTTGTTGTTAAATTGTTTTTAATTAAGAAAAGACATTCTAAATCCATACTAAAGCATATAGTTTCGACTTTTAATTGTGGTGGTTTGTTATTGTATGTGATTTGATCATGATTCCAGGAGAAACTTCTGTAGTTGTACCAACCTTGTCTTTTCTCCTTAACTCCTATGCAGTGATGTCATTTTAAAGCTTTTAACAGTTTCAGAAAAAGGTGACATGTCTCATAATAATTACTTTCCTTAGTATTTCATCTCTGAAATAGAAGACGATTGTTGGAAAAAGTACCCCGTTTTTGAAGGGACACTGATAATCATTAATTAGTATTAATTTTTTTTAATATACAAGTTTTCAAAGTTGAACATTTTCTAAACATGCAGATATAAGACGCACTTTTCTGTCTTTTTATTATTTATTTTTAAATCAAATTAAGTAAAATCTGAACTATCTGTACTTACAATCCCCACATCGTCTTGGGGAAAAAGGTATTTTTGGAGGAGACACAACCTAATCCATTTTATTTAAAACACCACTGCCAAACTGTACTAAAAGGACAAAAATTATCCTCTTATACACCAGCCTCTCTCCGAAGATGATCCAAACCAAATTTGTAAGTGAGTGCCCCTTGCATCCTACTACTGATGTCCCAATCTGTGACATTTGTCAGCTTTATTTCTGCCAGAGGAAGAACATGGAGAGCTTTGTAGTTAATGTTAAACTCTGCATTACTAGAGGAAATAGTAGTGCTTCTCACCGGAGAGGATTCCCAGAGGTACACGAAGGATAATGAGACTAAAGGGGAGGAAGGAAAAACTACATTTAGAATGGAAACCCTACTAAACTAGAAGTGGGAGTGGTGTCACCAAGGATGTTCAAAGACGAACATAGCTACAGAAGCTGCATTGTAAACCTCTGTGGAACCTGGGCATTCAGTTATTAACAATAACGTAAAGGTGATTAATCAGAGCTGTTTTAATAAATGAGTGCTGAGTGGAGAAATAGCTCACGCTCTAGGTCATAAAACGTAGGTATGTCTAAGTTTAATGATTGTTTTTTTTACTTGCCGTTAAAAGACCTCTAAAAAATTACCTCAGCAGCTTACATGGCATATGTTCTAATAAATACACCACTTTAAATTTGAAAACCTCGTAATTTTTCTACTTCATTTAGGCTTTGTTGTTGTTTGAGAGGATGTCCGAAGACCTCATCAGATGGCAGAAAGTTTGAACACATGGGCTAGAAAGGTTGTGGGACTGCATTGCTCACCATACTAAGAGTCTCGCTTAATTTGATAAGAGGCTCTGTGAGAATATGGTAGGACTGCTCCCATTCATACACTATAAGGAGGACGAGGTGAGACCAGTCTTAGCAGAAGAGATGCTTCCTCCAAATAATCAATTAGGACATACCTAGATATAGTAGATACAGGTTTCCACATGTCACAGGCAAGAGCTGCAATGCTAGATTGTAGTCTGCAGGTTTTTTACTTGAGGTGCACTCCAGGGTGTTCGAAATAACGTTCAAAAGCAAATACCTTTTTGGCTAAGAAGTAAGGTGCTGCAGTCAGTCAGTCAACAAGCTTTATTCGAATTCAATAAAAATTCATAAAAGCATACAAGATAAATTCACAATAAAAGCAGACATCGATTATATTCATTACAAGGTCACTAAATGTACAAAGTTAACAACAATTCGTTATACTGATACTAATAAAATAATTTTTACAATTCATCATAAACAAACCCTAACAGCTTTGTTACAAGGCGTGATCATATCAATTTCAATTAAGTCAGTCGCTTAGAAAGTAGGGAATGTTTGAATTTCATGGTGACACGTTAAAACATAAGACAAATATGCTACAGCGAGTATAAGGGAGCAAAAATACATAAGTTCTTCCTTTGGTAAAGACCATCCGCGGACTTAGTGTGAATCATTATCAGTTTTAATTACTTGCGAGAGCCCTTCTGTGAACGAATTTAACAAGTCAGGGGACCAGGTCTATGCCTTAGAATAAAGCAAATCGATTATTGGTGGGTAGTATGTGCTTACTAGATCCAGGACCACTACTACCCATCCCAAAGTTGTTTTGTTTGTATGATCTTGCGGGGGGCAAATATGTAGTTCTGGGGTAAAAGTCATGCAGTTCCCATATTCCAATTGGGCCATCGCCCATTTGTGGCTGCCAACTTCGGAGATATTGGATAACTTGGGAGTCCCTAAAATGTACCAAAACCAGGTCTGCCGGTATGTCCTTGGGGATAGATCCCAACCACCATACCCTTCTAACATTTAGAATCGTTCCATCTATATTGGGGGTTAGGGGTCTATTCTTTGTCAGCCAGAAAGACACCTTATTAGCCAGATCTGCTGGTTTTTCAGTTTTGCTGTTAATGAGCTCAGGCACGCCCGAGAGGATGCACACAAAGGGAGCTGCCTCCGGCGGTAGATCTATATGTTTAGCCCTTCTTTGCATGTTACCATAGTTGTGGGACTTCCCCTCTTTCGGCGTGAATGGTTTAATCTGCCCTTCTCTGAGTGCAGGGTTCTGAGTTATTGGGGGATTTGATATAGCTAATGTTTTATATGTTTTGGGGGCTAGTGCGTGGGTTTGTATGATATTTCTTTGTACAGGGAGGATGGGAATGTCAGTAGTGACTAGAGTCTCAACTTGATTATTTCCTTCCATTCTTTTTGTGAGTGTTAAGTTTGCCCTATGGAACAGATCTTATCCCCTATTGCCTCAATTCTTTTTTCTAATGGGGATATTAAAGACCTGACCAGGAGTTCAATCTGGGCCAGTAAATCAGATGGTGTAGTGTTTATAGGCAAATCCAGATTTGAACGTACCTCAGATGTTTTTAGGGTGTTGTTAATGGTCGAAAGGGGTCTTTGATGCAATCTATGTTTTTTGGCTAATCTTGGCCTCTGTTTAGGGTTTTTACGCTTTCTATTAGGATAGGGTGCCTGAACATTTGCTGGCAGTTGTATAGTGTCTGTGGATGTTGATGGGGGGGGAGGGGGGGGGGGGGGAGTACCAGGATGGCCTGAGTTTGGTTGAAATGTGGTGATAAACTGGGGACTAGTGTTTCTCATTGCACATGCACGTGCATTTGTTAGGTCATTCCAATTTTTAACGTTGGTGTAGACAGTTTTACAAAGCAAATTTAATTCATCCAGTAAAGAAAAATTTTGGGTTTCATCAGGTAGCACCATAGCCGAATGGATAGTAGATGTGGGTTCTATAGGGAGACTTTTTTCTACTCTTTCAATAACGGACTCGATTGCCGATGTGGTCCTGATTAGATAGTTATCCAATGTCCCCTTTCGTTTCCCCCCCCTGAAGGATGTTATTTATGTGAAGCCCTTTGTCAGTCATGATCTGGATAGCTTTCTGGAAATATATATTTATAGTGAGACAACGACAGGGGGCTGAGCAAAAACCACGTACACTAATAGTCTGACCACGGGGAGGTGAAAGGGTAGTCCAGTAGGGGATACCGAGGAGAGTATAATGACAGTCACTTTAATGGATTAGTTAGTTCATATTACCTCCATTTCCCCGTGAGCAAAGGGAGATGATCAAAAAAGGGGGTGGCCCGTCCCGTCCTCCTCAGACCTCTGAGGGCCACAGAGGGCCCGCCCTTTGCCCGGCGTCGCCCGCGCGCGTTCCGCGACGCAGAAGGGCGTCTCTCCTTTTCTGCGCCTTCCGGGCACGTCAGTGGGCGGGTATGGTTGGAGCAACAGGCAGAGGTTTCTGGCAATTGTGGTTCCCCCGCTCGGCGGCCGCGTGGAGTTTCGGTCGCGGCGGCGGGGGGGGGGGGGGGCCTGCAGCCAGTGGTGGTGATATCCCCGGTGAGTTCTGTGTCCAAAGAGTCGCTGATCGACTCACCCACTGTTATCGCTGTTGTGAGGAAAAAATCCAGGAAAGTCCGAATAGTTAATGTCAAAAATGGAAGCCAGCTTAATTGAAGAAGCTGAGAAATTCAGTGCAGGAGTAAAACAGCCAACAAACTCCATGCTCAGATTTCAACAAAGCTGCCTCCGTTGATCTCTCCTTACGCTCAGCTCAGCTCGAGTCAGCGTTCTCTCTCTTCTCGGTCTCTTTCTGTAGTGCATGGCACCATACCACAGAAGAAAAACGAGCGCCACTCGGGAAGAGCCCAAAGAGTGTGGAACCGGCGTCAAAAATCCAAGAAAGACTTCGGAGAAATCGCCAATGTTAATGGGAAAGCAGAAGGCAGCAGAACGCTAGCAAACACGCCAGCTACCTGCCGCCGCCATCAGCCGCATGGGGGGAGGGGCCAGGAGCCGGGATCCCAGGTGCTCAGTCAATAAACGCGGATGCTCTAGTGACCGTAGGGCCTAGCCAAGGCGATGACTTCCCCCTTTGATGTACCAAGAGGTATATTTATGCAGCTGTAGATGTTCTCCAAAGTGCAGTGCCCTCAACCGTCCTTCTTCACTCTTCAATACTCCCAGAGCTTCATGTGGGTGCCATGGCCGAATAGAGATAGTTTTGAGATCTTTCTGTCCAGGAGCAAGTGAATATGAGCATCTTGGAAGAGAAAGAGGCCTTTCTCATCCAGGGGATACTCGTCAATAGTCATAATCTATGAATAATCCCCGCCCATGTGCGGGATCCCGGAGCATATAGACAATACATATAAATATATATGTATAAATATGTGAAAACATATAATTGCAGCCTAAAAACCATTTTCTGACTGGCAAAAGTGCCGCAAAATTACATCAATTAGCATACATACAGTGGTACTCTTCCAAACACTAAGGAAGAAAGAGAGCAGAAAACAGTTTTGTATACAACAATGCTTTATTGACATAGTAAAACCTGTAATTGCAGGCATTTGCCAGTAGGCTGCAGTAGAGTATAAAGCAAACAGAGAAAACTGACACCTTGCCTTTAAGGCATTAGAGTAGGGGTACCGTGCCTTTAAGACCTGAAGGCAACCCCCTGCTCCCATGGTGCACCACAGGTGACAGTTGGGTCAGTTCTTTTTTCCGGCTCCATCTGTGAGGATCCTGGAGCTTGAGCTCTTCAGTTTTCAACTGAAATTGGTTTTTTGAGAGAGTTTTCTCAAATAATTCGACATTTTCTGATTAAATAAGGCTTCTGATTTAATTTTCTGTGGTAACCCACAAGATTTTCCTGTCAGAATGCCTGCTCTTTTTCGGAAATGTCCTTCCTGTAACAAGAAGATGGCTCTGAATGATCCACATTCTGTTTGTATTGTGTATCTTCCATCTTCACACATTCCTGATCAGTGCCATCATTGTAAAAAATTTAAAAGTCGGACTCTTCGCGACAGGGAGAGGATTCAACTTAATGCCATGCAGGAGATGGACAAGAGTCACCAGGTGGGTGCTTCTACAGCCCCCAGATCGTCTCCTAGAAGCAAGCACGGCCAAAAACGGCATCATTCTACCTCTCCTGCCTCCAAAAAGAGGAATGAAGGTCGAAGAACTCCATCGACTTCGAGGTCGCCGTCGAAAAGGCCCAGATCATCTTAACGACGTCGAAGATCTCCGCCGCAATCAAGTAAGTCGGCGTCGAGGCACCATGCTTCGGGCTCGAAGTCCATGGCTGCTGCTGCATCTAAGTCTCCGTCGACGTTGAGGCTTCCGTCGACGTCTAGATACACTCCGCCACCCCGGAAGGGATCGGCGTCGAGAGCTAGGACGGCATCTAGGTCGCCGCCGTCGAGAGGGTCTGCTAGATCCCATCCTTCGACGTCAAGGAGGTCGACACCGAGGTGACGCCAGGAAAGGTCGCCGTCGACGCGACGTCGAGGAGGATCATCGTCGAGACGAGGTCAAGAATCGTCGTCGACTCGACGTCATGATATACCTCCACCTGATCGCCGTCGAGGAAGATCGACGTTGAAGTCTCCGGGTCGAGGGAGATCGACGTCGAAGTCTCCGGATCGACGTCGAGGTTCACGACGTAGTCTATCACCGGCGAGAGCTTCAAGGCACCGCTCGACGCCGCTGATCACCCAGACTTCTTCGACGTCAAGGATTTCGCCGTCGATGGATAAAGTGACAGCAGAGGTGGAGTCTCCTCGTTCTAAGACTTCAGGAAAATCATCTTCTCCTGGCTTGAATATTGTGCAGGTGTCCCCAGAATCTTCGCTCAGATCTGCGGGCAGCTTGACTCCTCCTCCTCAAGGGGCTGTATCTGGACAGAGTAGTCCGGGCTCGGATTACTCCCATACTTTTTCCCCTTCGAAGGCAAAGAATCCAGCCAGACCAGCTAGATCTCCTCAGAATCCCAGGATTTCACCCAGGCCTAGATCTAGAGTCAGATCACGCTCCCCAGTGCAGTCAAGGACACCTGTCATACCAAAATCTCCAATCCGGCCAAGAACGAGGTCTCCATCAAGTCATCGTTCTAGGTCCAGGAGCAGTCACAGGAGGCATTGTGACAGGTCCCATAGGAGGCGGCGTACAAGATCCTCTACAAGATAGTCTTCGACTAGGTCCTCTTACCGAGGTTATTCTCCGACCTACTCTTCAACGCCTCCTTCCCGAGTCTCTCCAATTAATGACCTCGCGACTTTCTCCGATGTACTGGTCAGGGGAGCAAAAAAGCTGAATATCACGCTGAACACTCCAGTGGTTCCCACTTCTGTGATTTTTTTATACCCTCCGTCATCGTACAGCGCCCAGGCCTCTACTACCTCTGGTTCCCGGTCTCCTGGAACCAGCTATGGCTACTTTTCTCACACCAGCAGTGGTGGGATCTGTCGAATAGCCAAAAAGTACAAGGCCCCTCCAGAGGATCCTTTGTTCCTCAGATCGGATCCCCCTGCGGACTCCATCATTGTGGCGGCTGCCATGAAGTCCCATGCAGGATCTACTTCTTCCTCAGTACCACCTGAAAAAGATAGCACGCTTATGGACTCTTTTGGTAGGAAGGTGTGCAATACCTCTTCCTCCTTTATGAAGGTGGCTAGTGCCTCTGCCTTGCTTGGAAGGTACGACAGGTCCCTTTGGGATTCTCTGACTCACTTTATTGACAAGCTCCCCAAGGAAGATCGCCAAGATTTTCTGGAGATTTTGCAGGAGGGAGGCTTGGTAGCCAATCAAGTTATTAGCGCCGCAGTGGATGCCTCTGACCTTGCAGCTCATGGCTACTCAAGCGGTATTTGTTCCCGCCGTTCGGCCTGGCTCCGCCTGACAGGACTCAAACCAGACGCCCAGAAGAAGATTTTGAATTTGCCCTTCAATGGGAAGTCTCTGTTTGGTTCACACACAGACGACGAAATGTCCAAAATGAAAGCAGAAATGGACACCGTCAAAGCTGTGGGATTGGAAAAACGCAAGGAGTTTAAGAAGCGTTTTCGTCAAGGAGACAGGAAGGCCTTCCAACAGAGGGTTCAAACCCCTCAGTGGCAATCCCAGTCTCAGCAGAAGACGCAGTTCCAGCAGCGTCGTCCTGGAAGAGGAAGAGGTGGCAATAACAGGCAGCAGTCTTCCTCAAAGCAACCTCCTAAGCCCTGAGCCATTGCTTCCTCCACGTCTGTTCACCACTCCGGTGGGAGGGAGTGTTTCTCAACATCTGACAGAGTGGGAATCCATTACAAAAGACAAATGGGTGCTGAGTATTGTGCAGCATGGCTACTTGCTGAGGTTCAAGTCTCCTCCTCCGCAGGTATTCCCCCAATTGCAGCATCTTCCACGTTACAAGACTCAATTGCTACGAGAAGTCTCCATCCTTCTAGAAAAAAGGGCCATAGAGGAGGTTCCCGCAACTCCAAGAAATCAAGGAGTGTACTCCCGATATTTCCTGTTTCCAAAACGAGGATCTGTCAAAGAATACAGGCCCATTCTAGACCTTCGAAGGCTAAACAAGTTCATACGAAAAGAAAAGTTCTGTATGCTTGCCCTGCACCAGATCTTCCCGCATCTTCATCAGGGAGACTGGATGTGCGCCATCGACTTGCAGGATGCCTACTTCCACCTACCAGTGTCAATCAAACACCGGAAGTTCCTAAGGTTTCAGATCGGACGTCGTCACTACCAATATCGAGTGCTGCCGTTTGGCCTGAAATCTGCACCTTGGACATTCTCAAAATGCATGGCGGTGGTGGCTGCTTTTCTTCGCAAAAGAAAGATCTTCGTCTACCCATATCTAGACGATTGGTTGTTGAAGAGCTCCACCCCGTCGCTACTTCAGAACAGTCTGTCGTTCTGCCTCAAACTAATGGAGTCGTTGGGACTTCACGTAAATCTGAAGAAATCAGTTCTCAACCCTTCCCAGCGGATTCACTACCTGGGTGCTTCTCTGGACTCACTTCAGGCAAGCGTGTGTCCTTCGGAAGAGAGGTTGTCATCTATGCTCCTGAAAGGTCGCCTTCTTCTGGACAATCGGGCCCACACAGCCAGACCAGTGTCTTCTCTGCTGGGATCGATGGCTTCATGCATTTACATTGTGCCCAATGCTCGCCTTCACATGAGACCTCTACAACAAGCCCTGGAAGATCAGTGGTCTCAGAGATCGGACCAGTGAGAAGACCGAGTCTTGCTTCCTCAAGGAGCCAGAGACTCGATCA
Source organism: Lissotriton vulgaris (assembly GCF_964263255.1). NCBI lineage: Eukaryota > Metazoa > Chordata > Amphibia > Caudata > Salamandridae > Lissotriton > Lissotriton vulgaris. The sequence continues at coordinate 187,497,510 of NC_141690.1, read as the reverse complement.
GATGGTGGTTGAAACGATCTAATCTTCTCCGAGGAGTGCCATTCCATCGTCCTCCTCCATCTCAGTCAATTGTCACCGATGCCTCTCTTCAAGGCTGGGGCGCTCACATGGACCAACTCCAAGTTCAAGGCCTTTGGTCCGAGGTAGAGCAAGGCTACCATATCAACTTCCTGGAGCTTCGAGCAGTTCATCTTGCTCTCAAGTCTCTTTATCCTGCTCTGCGAACCAACCACCTCCAGGTTCAGACGGACAACACAACAAGTATGTTCTATCTGAACAAGCAGGGAGGCACGAGGTCAAGAGTCTTGTCTATGGAAGCACAAGCGATCTGGCATTGGCTCCTAGCAAGAGGCCTATCCATCGTGGCAGTTCATCTACCAGGAATTCAAAACGTCCAAGCAGACTGCCTCAGCAGAATCTTCGTAGAAGCGCACGATTGGGTGCTCAACGAGGAAGTGGCTCAAGAGGTTTTTCGGTGTTGGGGCGTACCGGACGTAGACCTGTTCGCTGATGCGGCCAACACAAAATGCCCCGTCTTCGCCTCCAGGTTCCCCCAACAGGGATCACTGGGGAATGGCCTTTTGATCAGCTGGTCTCAGACGTTACTCTACGCCTTTCCTCCCCTGCCTCTGATCCCGGCAGTGATCCAGAAGTTCTACAGGACCAACACCAGAATGATCCTGATAGCACCAGAGTGGCCACGCCAGTGGTGGTACCCCGATCTTCAGATGTCGGAGGTTCCTCACCGGCGACTTCCATGCCGTCCAGACTTGCTGACCAAAGACCAGGGGAAGGTGTTGCAACCCAACCTTCCTTCCCTTCGCTTGACGGCATGGCCCCTGAGGTCATCTAATATGGACATCTAGACCTCCCACCAGACTGCATGAATATTCTTAAGGAATCGAAGCGACCCTCCACTAGGAAGTGCTATACTTTCAAGTGGAAGAGGTTCTTCTTATGGTGTCGTGAGCACTCTCTTGACCCGGTACATGGCCAAGAGCAGGTGATTCTACCATATTTACTGCATTTAGCGAAATCAGGCTTGAAATACCCCTCCATCAGGGTTCATTTAGCTGCCATCACAGCATATAGGAAGTCTCCTAGTCAGACATCTTTCTTCCTTATGCCTGTAGTTAAAGATTTCCTAGAAGGCCTGAAAAAAGTCTTCCCACCGGTGAGGTCTCCCTCTCCTCCCTGGGAGCTTAATATTGTACTGACTAAGCTGATGAGTGCTCCTTTCGAGCCTATCCATAAGGCCTCTTTGCAGCACTTGACCTGGAAAGCAGCTTTTTTAGTGGTGATTACCTCTGCCCGTAGGGTCAGCGAAATCCAGGCCTTGTGTTGCAAGGAACCTTACAGTGTTTCATGCCAATAGAGTGGTTCTAAGAACACACCCAAGTTTCCTGCCTAAGGTGGTTTCAGGCTTTCATATCAACCAGTCTATTACCTTACCTACCCTTTTTCCTAATCCTTCCACTCCCCCGGAGAGGTCATTACACTCCCTTGATCTCCGGAGGGTCCTGAAGTTTTACTTGTCAAAAACCCTGCCTCTGAGAAAGTCTGACCGGCTTTTTGTTAACTATGGCAGTACTAATACTGGTCTGTCAGCTTCCAAACGGTCAATTTCTCGCTGGATTGTCTCCTGTATAGCTTCTGCTTATCAACTAGCTGACAAAACCTTGCAGGGTAGACCACATGCACATTCTACCAGAGGGAAAGCTTCCACTACAGCTCTCCTTCGTAATGTTCCTATTTCTGAAATTTGTAAAGCGGCAACTTGGCGGTCTGTCCATACCTTTACCCGCCATTATTGCCTGGACTCAGATACTCAGGCCGATGCCAGAGTAGGGCAGGCCTCTTTAAGGAACTTGTTTGCTTAAGATGTATTGTCTATATATGTCTTAGCTTTTCTGTGAAGTTTTTTACACTCTGCGAGACTTTGGGTATGAGCTTGCTAATCTATTCATAGATTATGACTATTGATGAGTATCCCCTGGATGAGAAGGATTAGTTACTTACCTGTAATCCTAGTTCTCATCCAGGGGTATACTCATCAGTCATAAGCTCCCGCCCACCTCCCCGGACGAGCAGAGTTACACAGTTATGAGATGTTTTATTATGGATCTCCTCAGGTGTTATTCACCTCCAGAAAGAACTGACCCAACTGTCACCTGTGGTGCACCATGGGAGCAGGGGGTTGCCTTCAGGTCTTAAAGGCACGGTACCCCTAATCTAATGCCTTAAAGGCAAGGTGTCAGTTTTCTCTGTTTGCTTTATACTCTACTGCAGCCTACTGGCAAATGCCTGCAATTACAGGTTTTACTATGGCAATAAAGCATTGTTGTATACAAATGTTTTCTGCTCTCTTTCTTCCTTAGGGTTTGGAAGAGTACTACTGTATGTATGCTAATTGATGTAATTTTGCGGCACTTTTGCCAGTTAGAAAATGGTTTTTAGGCTGCAATTATGTTTTCACATATTTATACATATATATTTATTTTCTATATGTTCCGGGATCCCGCACATGGGCGGGGATTATTCATAGATTATGACTTTGATGAGTATACCCCTGGATGAGAACTAGGATTACAGGTAAGTAACTAATCCTTTCTGCAATCGGTCAGTATGGGTCTAGATCGCAGCACGTTTTCTGAAGAACGCAAAGTCACAAGTATGTGTGTCATGTTGCTGCAGCGAGTTTTGCAAGCCAGGTTCCTGATCTGGAAAAAGTGGAAAAAATACAACATATTTTCCTCTGATCTCATACCTGTACACAGACTCAGACGCAGTGCAGCACTTGTCACCTCCTTACCGTATCAGAAATCATGCCTGGCTGGGGAGCTAGTAGCAAGAAAAGCAAATTCTCTAATGTTTTTTTTTTCTTTTAACTGCTCAGACACAAATTTGAAAAATGCTACTGTAGTTAATGTTCGTCTGTGCTTGAAGTGCAGCAGACTAGTTTGCAAATTTAATTTCACATTCATAGCAAGAAACATGAGCCGTGTGTCCTAAAATAAAACGGCACGTAATTTACTGGAATACGCTATAGATGTAAGTATGTTAATGTTGTATTTTTCTTCAATTTGAGTTCTTTTTTTCATACAAATAAACCTTAGCTAGTTGCCTCAATTAGACCTTTTGTACAGTGGGAAACTGGTTCAGGTCGATGATGATGCTCGACACTCATGAGAAGTTGTGAATCTAAGAAAGCTAGCGCCTCCCTCAATCTTGGAAGAATTACCAGACATTTTTGGTTTGTGATTGAAGTGGGCCCAATAATGAAAGCACTGGCACAAAATCCTACTATGTTATCATATTTAAAAAAAGATAGAATTAGTGCCCATACCTTAAGGTTTGAATGTGCCCATACCTTAAGGTTTGAATGTCAACAACTTAACTACAAGTCTTAATTGTTATATTTTTGTGCTGCTAAATTATGCCACTTGCTATGATGCCCTTGGTGGATAAAGGTCATGTGATATCGCTCTCTGATGTGACATCACATCCTGTTAAGACTCAGCTGGGTGAAGAAAAACAAATTGTAACCTGACCCCGATCTACACACTTGTAAAGGTTTGGGCACTCATAGTCTAGTTGACTTTTGACAGATAGCTTCTTGCCTGTTGCCGATGACACTAACCTTGTGGTATGTCTTTAGGCCCAATCCACAGGAGTGACGATAATTTCCCCACACTCCTAAAGCCTGCCTATGGGTGAGAGGAATCAGAGTACTCACACCCCCCAGACTGACCCTTGGAGATGTGGGGATCAGAAACCTGGATAATCTGTTTCAAATCCCCCAGCGGATTCCCTCAGAATGACCAGAGAAGAGTTGAACCTACAGAGGAGACAAGAAAATAAATTAACATTAAGATAAAACCTCCCCCTCGAATACTCTTACAGAGATCCTAAATCACTTAGGTGCAAGCTTTATGAAGAAACACAAGGTCCCTTACCAGCTTGACATCTCCGGGTGTAAAAAAAAGGAACGTCCGAATGACCAGCAGTGCAGCAACAGTTTTCTGATTAGATTGGTCAAATCGGGCAGAAAGGGTTAATCACACCCAGGAATTACCATCCAAATCAAATGAGGAAGACAAACTCAGTATTCAACTCTCAAACAGAGTTATCAAATTAGTGCTTTGTTGAATTCTAGCAGGAAAAGGGTTCAAGGAGTCAAGCACATTTTCATGACCACAAGTCTGTAACTATCCTGTCGGGCAAATAGACAGCAATTAGTCTAACTTCAACACACAACGTGATAAAAATGAAAAGGCACCGCTATCCTAGAAAGAAAAAGAAACTCGCACCGCGCGTATAACTCTCTCGATATATTTTCACCTGAAGAGAGCTACTCAGAAGCACTCACGTAGCCTGGGGGAAGAGATGCAATAGCGTCTAATACTAAAAAAGGGGCGCAACTGCAGTGTCGGCTGAAATCGACAATCGTGTGAGGAATCAGGCCATGCCCCTTTTTAGGCCACGCCCACTGTCAATGGTATTTAAACGCTGAATACAAGCGCCAATATCAGAACTGACCTACTCTCCTGAGGCAGAAGCCGGGAGTGCTAACGGAGCTAATCTTATCTTAAAACAATTTTATTGCCACGTAAATTGTGAGTTTTTTAACTCACTGCGCCGCATTGTAATCTAGAGCACCTGCTCAACACTGATCGGCACGGGTAGCGGATCTTAACGCTGCCGCGAAGCCTTCTCCTGAACACTCCTCCCGACGCCAGCACCGGCGAGGAATCAGGCCACGCCCGCCCCTTTTTAGGTCACGCCCATCCTACTCCTCCCCCCGTCATTTGCATAAATCATGTGCATCTGCCGGAAGCGCAGCGGACAAGCGCAGCGGGAGCGCCTAAGGCAAGCCCGTCTGCGCCCATCCGCGCCAGACCGAGCCCAGAGCCCAGGACCCAGGACCCCTGCAACAATTACACCATTGCCATTGAGGTATACCCGGGAAGCCCTTTACAGGCTAAGGGACTCCTCCTCCACGCCCTGTCGCAGCACCATCCTCTTAGAGGAGGAACATTCCTGCTGCTCAAACTGCCCATATAGGCTTACACCAAGATTCCCCCCTAAACCACGCTGGCTCAGGATGGCTCTGCTTAATTGCAGATCCCTCCTGAAGCACCAGGCAGAAATCAATCTGCTTCTGAAAGACTCGGAGATTGAGGTCCTTTTTCTCACCAAAACTTGGATCAACTCCCACTCAGACCCAGACATCATTCAATCACTCCCCCCTGGCTACCTTATCAAGCACCAGGACAGACCCGACGGGATTGGAGGTGGGATAGCGATCATTTACCAAGACCACCTGTCCTGCCAGTTCAAAGACAGCCCAATTCAGGACTGTGAAAATGTCCACTTTTCTATCCATCGGCCCCCATCTACAGCCCTCTCAGGGATATTGGTTTACCGTCCCCCAGGACAGTAAAGACTGTTCTGCGATTCTCTTATGGAAACCATCTCCTCCCTCGCCTGTCTATCTCCGAACTTCATGGTCTTGGGAGACTTGAATCTCCATTTCGATGACCTTACTAATAAAACAGCTTCTGATCTTAAAGCAGACTTAGCCTCCCTGAATCTCCATTTACAAAGTAACCAGCCCACCCACATCAAGGGCCACCTGTTGGACCCCATATTTACGAACCTCACGAGACTAGTCATGAATACCCCCCTCCCTGTCCCATGGTCAGACCATTTTGTAGTTCCCTTCAAGCTGCAATGTTCGGCCGAGGCACTAGAGACCCCCCCCCCCAAGCTCCCTCCCGCCCGTGGCAAAAGCTGGATACGACCTTATGGGCACAAGTACTTGCCTCCACCCTACCAGCATTGGACCCAAAACCCTCCAGAGCAGACGCCCAACTACACGATTGGATCAACCAATCCCTCGACGCTACCCTGCCAGTCAGACCCCTCCCCAGCAAAAAGAAAACCGCTAAATCCCCGTGGTACACCCAAGAACTACGTACTCTTAGGAAGAAGTGCAAAAAACTCGAGCGCCATTGGAGAAAAGACTGGGCGTTGGAAAACAAAAACGAGTATAGGATTGCCATCAAGCACTATAAAACCTGTATAAAAAACACCCAGGCAACCTTCTTCGAGGAAAAAATACTGGCAGCAGCCAACTCTGCCAGAGAAGCCTACCGCATTGTAGGCCTTCTCACCAAAACCCCAGACCCCTCTCCAACACCTGACCCATCGGGCACTAGGTGTAACCAGCTAGCCGAGTTCTTTGCCTCAAAAATTAACAAAATTCTTACCTCACTCCCAGCGCCCAACTCCTCTCAATTCTCCGCTTTACCCCCTCTTGGCTATGAGGCTCGTAGCCTCCAAACATTCTCCCAGGTTACCACAGAGCTCCGTCTGTCCACTTTACAATCCGTAAAGAGTGGTTCTCCATCAGACCCAGCTCCTATGAGCAAATTAAAACTGGTCGCCTCAACCATCGCCCCCCCCCCGATCACCCACCACATTAATGCCTCTCTGGCATTGGGCTCTGGTTCTGCCGACTGGAAAAAAGCCATAGTCAGGGCACTCCTTAAAAAAACCTCACCTTGACCCTCCGGACCTAGCCAACTTCAGACCTATTTCTCTCCTCCCGGCTGTCAGCAAAGTGGCCGAGCGAATTGTAAATCACCAACTCTCCCACTTCCTAGAATCCAACTCACTCTTGTGCCAATCCCAGACAGGGTTTAGAACCGGACAGGGAACTGACACCGCACTTCTAGCCATGGTCGAGGAGGCAAGAACCATCATAGACCCAGGAGGATCAGTGGCAGTGATCCTCCTCGACACAGTGGACCATGCCATCCTCATCCACCGGCTAAGCTTGATAGGAATCTCCGGCACCGCCCTTTCCTGGATCAAATCCTTCCTTGAAGGAAGCACTTTTCAAGTGTCCGATGGCACAGTCATGTCCAAAGCCATGCCGTTACAGTGTGGGGTCCCCCAGGGCTCCTCCCTGATCCCCACACTGTTTAATGTCTACATGTCCCCTCTAGAGGACATCATATCCCCATTCTGCATAAAAATAGTAATGTATGCCGATAACACCCAGCTGGTGGTCTCCTTAAACCGGTCGGGCAAAAGCCTGGACAACCTGGCAATATGCCTCGAGAACATCTTCCTCTGGATGTGTGAATCGCGCTTAAAATTAAACGGAGAAAAATCCGAGATACTGCTCCTGGGAAACCCACGCAAACTCCCTCCATCCCTCTCATGGCCACCATGCATGGGATCCCCTCCCTAAACCCAAATCCGAAGTCAAAAGCCTTGGTATCTGGCTGGACCAAGACCTCAACTTCAAGGCTCAAGCCAGAAAAACCACTGGCATCTGTTTCGGCCTCATCCAAACAGCTCGAAAGATCCTACATCTGATCCCCTTCAAATCCAGGAAATTGCTGATGCAGGGGCTGGTGAACTCCAGACTGGACTACGGCAACGTCCTGTACCTAGGGGCACCCGCATCAGTCATTAACAGGCTGCAATGCGCTCAGAATGCCGCTGCCAGACTCTTAACCGGTACCAATTCGAGATGCTCGGCCAAACCAGCCCTCAAGAGTCTACATTGGCTCCCGGTGAAGGAAAGGATCACCTTTAAGACCCTATGCATTTCACACAAAATTATGCAAGGCAGAGGTCCGCCGATCCTGAGATCCCTCATCAAACTCCCTCTCCCTGGCCACTGTTCCCAGAATAAAAAAGGCCCGCTCCGGTGGACGATTGTTCTCTTACAATGCCCCAAAATTGTGGAACGCCCTTCCACTGCCCATGCGGAGAGAACACAACCTCTTGGCCTTTCGTAGGCAACTAAAAACATGTCTCTTCACATAAAAACCTCACTCCCTCTGCTCCTCCTCCGGAACAGGTCGATTTACAGCACTGGGACGCCCTAGGGTAGCTACGCGCTTTATAAATCCCCATTCAAATTGAAATTCAAAAGACGGCTGCCAACTAAAAACAGGGACTGGATAGGCAGCATAAGGAGCTGGGAAGGCAGCTTCGGAAACTACCGCAGGCTAAACAAGGACCCACCGTTGGAAGGGGAAGACAGGGGGTGAATGTCTAGGAAAGGTGGGCAGGTCAGAAATCCAAGAAAGGCAGGCAGGGCAGGAATTCAGCTTTAGCAATAGGGAGAGACAAACAAACACTCAAGTTGAAGGAAGGGGCGTGGATTCAGGGAAAAGGAAGCCAAGCACCGGCTCCTCGTCACATTAAGATTTTTAAAGGAAGGGAGTGTCCACAAACTCCACCTCCGCCAGAACAGCAAGGGACCTACTCAAAAGAGTGTATCCATCATAAAGCAAACACTTAAATCTCTATGTGACTCCAATGGACTATGCATGAAGCCTGATGCCTAACAGTTCTCCCACCCAAAGGTCTAACCACAGGGGTGAGGCTTTGTAGGATTTAGGGCATGAAATCTACAAACTAATACAGGAGCATGTACGTTTTCAGCAGGTTCCCACGATCTATCTTCTGGAGCATACCCAACCCAATCGGTTAAATACTGGAGTTTACCCCTATATCTCCGGGAATCAAGAATCCTTTTTACTTCATACTCAGTTCCACTGCCCACTATGATAGGGGTAGGAGGTTCTTTAGAATCCTGTGAGTGTCTATATTCCTTAAGCAAAGAGACATGGAACACAGGATGAATTTGCATTTCTTCTGGCAATTGTAGTCTTAGTGAGACGGGAGTTATCACCTTGGTGATGACAGAAGGCCCTATGTAACAGGGTTGTAACTTGCAAGGACCTTCTAGTTTTATGTTTTTGGTAGATAACTAGACCTTGTCCCCCACCTTATACTCGGAGGCAGGACGGCGCTGTTTATCAGATTGTAGCTTCATGGCTTCTTTGGCCTTCTGTAACTCAATCTTAGCAGTTTCCCAATTTTCTAAAATGATAGCGTGATGTTGGTGTACTGCAGGGATGTTGTCTAAATGAGGAGGTATAGGAAAAGGAAGAAATCTAGGGTGATGTGCACGGGCAAAAAAGAAAGGAGAAATACCAGTGGAGGAGTGTGGAGTGTTGTTGTATGCAAATTCTGCTTAAGGTAAGGCCTGTACCCAGTCCGAGGTGATGGTCGATAACAGACACCTTAAAAATTGTTCCAAGGTTTGGTTGGTCCTTTCTGTTTGTCCATCTGTCTGCGGATGGTATGCAGTGGATCATCTATGTTCTATTCCCAAAGAGGCACACAATCCCTGCCAAAAACGCGAAATAAACTGGGCCCCTCTATCTGTTATTATCACAGAGGGAAGACCCATAAACACTTGTGCCAATTCCTTGGGGGAAGGTAGTTTTTTCAATGGGAGAAAGTGAGCCATCTTTGTAAACAGATCTACTACCACTAATATGGTATTATATCCTTGTTTTCTAGGTAAATCTGTGATGAAATCGATATTGATTGTATGCCAAGGTATAGAAGGAATCTCTGTAGGTTGAAGTAATCCTGCAGGAGCAGTGTGTGAAGATTTTTGTCTAGCACAAACAGGACCAGCTGCTACATAGGACAGGACATCTTTATTCAATCCCTGCCACCAAAAGCATCTTTTACAGAGTAGCACCATCTTTTCTCCACCAAGGTGACCTGTCAGTGAGGTGTTATGGCATCATTTAATGATCTGTTGTTGTAGTTCGGCTAGAGGCACGTATATCTTGTTGTCACAAAGGTACAATCCATCTTTGAGAGTGGAGTGGTTCATTTAACCTATCTAGGGGAGATATTTCAGAATAGGCTGTCAATAACCTTGTAAGGAAGGGTATGTCTTGCTCTCTTATCTCACCTACTCCTACAATTTTATGACTAGGAATGAGAGGAGGATGCTCAACTAACTGTACTTTCTTGTCCACTCCTAACCTGGACAATGCATCAGCTTTCCCTTGTTGAGGACCAGGACGATAAGTGATAACAACGTCGAACTCACTAAAAAACAGAACACATCTCATCTGTCTTGGTGTTAAAGCCTTGGCGGATTTAAAAAAACTGCAGATTGCGATGGTCAGTGTATATGGTAACAGTTTGTTATGACTCTAATAAATAATGTCACCATTTTTGGAAAGCAAGCTTTATAGCCAAGAGTTCTCGCTCTCCAATGGTGTAGTTTTGTTCAGCAGGAAGTAGTGTCTTTAAAAAGAAGGCTACGGGGTGTAAACAACCCGTTGCAGGATTGTGTTGCGATAATACTTCTCCCACGGTATATTGAGAGGCAACAGCTTCAACATAGTATGGTTGGGTGTTGTCGGCATGGCGAATGATGGGAGCCGTAGTGAACCTTTTCTTGAGTTGAGAGAAGGCCTGCTCTGCTTCATGGGACCATACAAAAGTAACCCCTTCGCGAAGCAGACGCGTAATGGGAGCTATCAAGTCAGAAAAGTGATCGCTAAAGCACCTGCAAAAATTTGCAAACTCAATGAAGGATTGAACCTCTTTTACATTAGTAGGACTAGGCCAATTGTCCAAGGCGTCTATCGTCTTTGGATCCATATGTATGCCCACCGAAGAGATAACGAAGCCTAAGAATTCCACTCTCGGTGTGGAAGGTGCTCTTGTCTAACTTGGCAAACAACTTATTTTCCTTCAGCTTTTGTAATATCTTCACATGCTCTACACGTTCCTGTTCAGTATTTGAAAACACTAGAATGTAGTCTATGTAGACTATCACGAATAGATCTAGATATTCACGTAGAATGTCATTGATAAAGAATTGAAAAGCCGCAAGGGCTTTGCAGAGACCGAAGGGTATGACGCAGTACTCGTACAGTCCAAATTTGGTACAAAATGCCGTCTTCCATTCGTCTCTTTATTTTAACCCTTATCAGATGGTATGCCCCTCGGAGAATTTAGTGAATATCTTGGCCCACGCCCTTGATCTAAGAGGACGGAAATGAACGGAAGAGGGTATTTATTCTTGATAGTCACCTTATTTAAGGATCGATAATCTAGGCACGCTCTTAATCCACCTTCACGTTTCGGAATGAAGAAGATGGGAGAGGACACATGAGGTGGATTGTCGGATGAATCTCTTTTCCAATATCTCGTTAATATATCTTTGGAGATTTTCCGTCTCTGATTCAGTTAATGCATACACTCTACTCACAGGTCGGTCCCAGGAATTAAGTCTATTTGACAATCATAGCTCCTGTGAGGAGGCAAAACAGAAGCCTTTTCTTCATCAAAAACTTCTCTGAACTCACTATAAAGGTGAAGAAGATTCTCTTCTCTCCTTTCCATGGCACAGCATATAACTGGGAGTCCCGTTCTTGCGCTTCTTCGTAGCAATGTAATAGGCAATGCGAAGATTTCAAAGTAACCTTGCGGGTATTCCAGTCTATGTGCGAATTGTGTGTCTGTAACCATGGTACACCAAGTATGGCCCCAAAATTTGGCGTGTCTGTTAAATCAAATACCAATGTCTCAGAATGCCCGTTGCTACAAACCATGGTCAGTGCCTGTGTATGATAGGTTATTAAATCAGAAGACCGCTCCGATCCATCCACAGCTCTAACGGGTTCTGGTTTGGCCTTGGGTAAAAAGGGAATTCCTAACGTCTGATCAAGGTGTATATCTAGGAAATTACCCGAGGCCCCGGAATCCAGTAGTATGGACAAGGCCTTTCGACTTGATAATGAGAGTAATCGAATACTGGTTACATCTTGAGAGACCTTAAACATCTGACAACTTGAAGAAACAATCTCGTTATTGCCCAAGTTTTCTAGTTTCCCGACAAGGGAACGTAGTCTTGACACTTACCTGCGGACTTAGGGGTCATAGAAGACTTGGCAGGACACCCTCTGGTCTAATGCCTTCCCTTGCCACAATAAAGACAGATTATTTTTCCTGCGTTTTTCTTTTTCTTCCGGAGTCAAAGGAGATCTCATGCCTCCTATTTGCATGGGTTCGCTAGTGTCTTTGGAGTCCTTACTCTCTTTTTATCCCCTCGAACTACTAGAAAGCGGGCCTGATTTCCACGGGTTCTTTCTCCTCTACGCTCCGTTAGTCTGTGGTTCAATTTCACTACTAGGTCAATAAAAGCATGACACTCTTCTGGGGGGTCAACAATTTGTGAGAGGAGATCTTTTAATTCATCATTTAATCCCCTACAAAACAGGGACGTCCTCTTCTCCTCCGGCCATTGAGTCTCGACTATTAATCTGTTGAATTCTGTAATGTAATGAAGATCCTTGCTCCCTTGTTTGAGATTCAACATCTCACTATCACTAGCCTGTACATAGAAATAAACTTTTCAACTTGTCTTTAAACAGGGTGAAGTCATACAAAAGGGGGGTCATTACTTTCTATTAGAGGAACTGCCCAACTAGCAGCGTTACCTCCTAAATAAGAGATTACAAAAGCCACCTTGGCTGCATCATCTGGAAAAGCAGATGCCTTATATAGGAAATGTAAGTGACATTGATTTATAAAAACACTGAACTGCTCACTATCTCCATAAAACCCTTCAGGTACTGCTAACTGAACAGGATTGTGTATATGTACTGACACCTGAATGGCTTGTGGATTTATAGCACTTGGGTTGGGGGGGTTCCAGTGATGGAGAAGGAACGGTGAAACGAGCTGTTTGTATATATAAGTGTGCTTGTTCCTTTGTTTGGCTTCATCTACAGGGTTACTAGCTGAATGTTTATTATGTTCTAGTTCTGAATGTAGCTGCTAGTTTTCTACTCTGTTTCCCTACCTCACGTTGAAGATCTAGGAGAGCTGCTGCCAGCTCTTCTACATCCAAGGTAAAGCCCTGGACTGGATCACCTTGTTCCTCTCAGACAGAACCCAGAGAGTCTGCCTCCCTCCCTCCCTCCCTTCCACTCCACGGCCACCGAGATCATCTGCGGTGTACCCCAAGGCTCATCGCTCAGCCCAACCCTCTTCAATAGCTACATGAGCCCCCTCGCCACCATCGCACGCAAACACAACCTCAACATCATCTCATATGCCGACGACACCCAGCTGATACTCTCCCTCACCAAAGACCCAGCCACCGCCAAACTCAACCTCCAGGAAGGAATGAAAAATGTGGCTGAATGGATGAAACTCAGCCGTCTGAAACTGAACTCAGACAAGACGGAGGTCCTCATTCTCGGACCATCCCCATTTGCCTGGGACGACTCCTGGTGGCCCACAGAACTGGGCACCGCACAGACACCCACTGACCACGCACGCAACCTGGGATTCATCCTGGACTCCTCTCTCACGATGACCAAGCAAGTCAACGCCATCTCATCTTCATGCTTCAGCACCCTGCGCAGGCTTGGTAAGATCTTCCGATGGATCCCTACCGGAACTAGAAAGACGGTCACCCAGGCCCTCGTCACCAGCCGACTAGACTAAGAACGCCCTATACGCAGGAACCACAGTCAAACTTCAAAAAAGACTCTGACGCTTACAGAACTCATCCGCACGACTCATCCTCGACATTCCCTGCCACAGCCACATATCGGCCCACCTGAGACACCTGCACTGGCTCCCCTTCAACAAAAGGATCCCGTTCAGGCTCCTCACCCACGCACACAAAGTGCTCCACGACATAGGCCCTGTATACCTCAACAACCGCCTCACGTTCTACACTCCAACACGCAAACTCTGCTCCGCCAGCCTCGCCCTCGCCACCGTCCCACGGATCCGCAGAACCACCGCCGGAGGAAGATCATTCTCCTACCTGGCGGTCAAAACGTGGAACTCCCTCCCCGCCTACCTACGACTGACCCAGGACCACATCACATTCAGGAAACACCTCAAGACCTGGCTCTTCGAGCAGTAGTGTTGAACCTACAGAGGAGACAAGAAAAGTAATATTAAGATAAAACCTCCCCCTCCAACACTCTTACAGAGATCATAAATCACTTAAGTGCACGCTTTATGAAGAAATACACGTCCCTTACCAGCTGGACATCTCCGGGTGTAAAAAAAAAAAGGAACGTCAGAATGAATAGCAGTGCATCAACAGTTTTCTGATGAGATTAGTCAAAGCAGGTAGAAAGGGTTAATCACACCCAGAAATTACCATCCAAATCAAATGAGGAAGACAAACTCTGTATTCAACTCTCAAACAGAGTTCTCAAATTAGTGCTTTGTTGAAGTCTAGCAGAAAAAGGGTTCAAGGAGTCAAGCGCATTTTCATGCCCACAAGTCTGTAATAAGCACGTCCGATAAATAGGTAGCAATTAGTCTAACTTCAACACACAACTCGATAAAAAGAAAAGGTACCGCTGTCCTAGAAAGAAAAAGAGAAACGAGCACCGCGCGTATAACTCTTGATATATTTTAACCTGAAGAGTGCTACTCGGAAGCACTCGCGTAGCCTGGGGGAAGAGACGCAATAGCGTCTAATACTAAACAAGCATTTACATTGCAATGGTCTCGGCATCATTAAAGGTAGAGCTATTGGCATTGCTCATGACATTTTTTTGTTTTTTTAAATCAATGGATTTGGTGTTGTGTGCGTGGTGGAAGTCTGCACTGACGCATCACTATGCAGTCACACTCACTGCAGTCACACTCACTCTGCAGTCATTCTGCACTTGCACTCATTCTGCACCTGCACTCACTCTACACGCACTCTGCCCTCACACTTATTCTGCACTCGCTCTGCACTCACATTCAGTCTGCACTCACTCTGCACTTGCACTGACTCTGCATTCACTCTGTACTCTGCACTCACTCTTTCTGCACTTACACTCACTCTGCACTCACTCTGCACCTGCACTCACTCTGCACCTGCACTCACTCTGCACTCACTCTGCAACCTGCACTCACTCTGCAACCTGCACTCACTCTGCAACCTGCACTCACTCTCTCTGCACTCACTCTCTCTGCACTTTGCACCTGCTCTCACTTTGCACTCACTGTGCACCTGCACTCACTCTGCATTCATTTTGCCCCTGCACTTACTGTGCACTCACTGTGCACCTGCACTCACTGTGCACTGACTCTGCACCTGCACTCACTCTTTCTGCACTCACTCTCTCTGCACTCACTCTCTCTGCACTCTGCACCTGCTCTCACTTTGCACTCACTCCCTGTGCACCTGCACTCACTCTGCATATGCATTCACTTTGCCCCTGCACTCACTGTGCACTCACTCTGCACCTGCACTCACTCTGCACCTGCACTCACTCTGCACCTGCACTCACTCTGCACCTGCACTCACTCTGCACCTACTCTGCACCTGCACTCACTCTGCACCTGCACTCACTCTGCACCTGCACTCACTGGGCACTGACTTTGCACCTGCACTCACTCTTCACTCACTCTTTCTGCACTCACTCTGCCCCTGCACTCACTCTGCCCCTGCACTCACTCTGCCCCTGCACTCACTCTGCCCCTGCACTCACTCTGCCCCTGCACTCACTCTGCCCCTGCACTCACTATGCACTCACTCTGCATTCACTCTGTACTCTGCACTCACTGTGCACCTGCACTCACTATGCACTCACTCTGCATTCACTCTGTACTCTGCACTCACTCTGCACCTGCACTCACTCTGCACCTGCACTCACTCTGCACCTGCACTCACTCTGCACCTGCACTCACTCTGCACCTGCATTCACTTTGACCCTGCACTCACTCTGCACTCACTGTCATTCTGCACTCATTCTGCATGCACTCTGCACTAACTCACACTCTGCACTCACTCTCACTCTGCAGTCATTCTACTTTCCTTCTGCACTTATTCAGCACTCACTTCTGTCACTCTGCTCTCACACTCACTCTGCTCTCACTCTCTCTCACTCTACACTTACTCTCACTCTACACTTACTCTCACTCTACACTCCCTCTCAATCTGCACTTACTCTCTCTGCATTCACTCTCATTCAGCACTCACTTGGCACTCACACTGCATTCACTCTCACTCTGCACTGATTGTGGTATAATTAACCAGGTGCTGACTTATTTTAAGCTTTGTACAAACGTATAGCGAGAGCTCAGATTTTAAATTCCGTGCCACTGCTAATAGTTTTAAAGCACAGGACTCCTGTTACTGTGACTGAGAAAAAATGCATTCACCAAAACAATATTAAACTTTATGCGCTAATATTGACCCCGTCATTAAAAATGGTGTTCCCTAAATGACAAATGTATTTGTTTGGCGGCATTTTGAATTTTTTAAATACATATAGTGTGTCTGCTTGCGTGTATGTTTCGGACAGCACTCGCCGACACCCAAGTCACCGCCGAAAGAATTTATTTAACAGGGGTTAAGGGAAGGGTGACTGCATCCTCTTCTCTATGAAAACTCAGACCCCCGGGACACGGTTGATAATACCCTGCTAGTCTCCCAGACCATTCGAATGGGGGCTGCGGCTGTGAGACAAAACGCATCTGAATTCTTACACTGGATTTCCCATTTGACCCTATTGACTTAGTTCTGGTCACTGCAATCTCCCTGTGTCTCCATTAGCTAAGAAGACACATTTAATAGCGCTTAGAAACAGGCAAACACCCATAGCTGCTCTGTTAAAAAAAACAGGCACGCAGTTTAATTTACACATCAGACAAGCAGCGCGTTGTTTGTTTAGCAGTTCTAAAAAACACAATGGTTGTTACTAGCAGGAGACCTCTGGCCCACTCTGAGCGCTTGGAAGAGCCCTGGGTTTAGCGCTATGCGAGTACTGTACACAATTGAGTACTGTACACAATTAAAAGAACATCAGAGGAAAGAGACAAATCGCAAAGAACACAAACCACCTCGCATCGTATTTGAGACAGGGAAGCAGTTAAAGAGTGGCGCCGTCTATAGAAACAGCTAACTGTGGCATGGACCTGCCAACCCCGTGCTTGGGGAAGTGACAGGTGCCCACACAATGCCACCCACTCCGCTGGGCGCCGTAGGCAGGGGGTGGGGAGAGTACTAGCCTGCGTCGCACTTCCTGTAGTGCAGCCCTGCAGACACACAACCCTGAACCTTGGCACCTCAGTCCGCTCGGCCAGCTGAGAAAACTGATTGAGCCACGTTTAAAAACATTTACTTTATAAATACAATGCCATCAGAAATGCTGTGATTTTGAAAAGTGCTGAACACACGACCAGGGGGGCCTGGGGCAAGTGCAACGGGGGTGGCAGCGGAGTCATCGTGCTCACCGTTCCACTACACACACAAGCTTTGGCAGGGAGCCAGCATGCGCGCGCACACAGCTAAAAAAAAAAAAGTAACTGGAAAGAGGTGAATGCGCACCGAGCATCTGCCTTCAATTACTGCGGCCCCTGACAGTTGGAAATTGATGAAATATAGCCTTCTGCTGCGCGTGTCCGCACCGAATATGCAGGAAGCGGAGCAACTCTACAGCCTATGGCCTATTGCGTGCTGGCTTGTAAAAACACAGCCCTGCGAGGGCCAATTGCCATGCAGCTGCCATAAATAACGAGCAAAAATCACGAGCTTCTCTGGAATTCGTATGTTAGAAAAGGACTCTTAAGCCACGCCCAATTCATGGGACGTAGGCCGAGCCCTAAAAAGGGGCGCGACCGTGGTGTCTGCTGAAATTGACACCGCATGAGGAAAAAGACTGCTGCCAAAAAAAAACTAGGAACTAGAAAGGCATCTTCGGGAACTACCGCAGGCTAAACAAGGACCCACCATTGGAAGGGGAAGACAGGGGATGAATATCTAGGAAAGGCAGGCAGGGCAGGAATTCAGCTTTAGCAATAGGGAGAGACAAACAAACGCTCGAGTTGAAGGAAGGGGCGTGAATTCAAGGAAAAGGAAGCCAAGCACCGGCTCCTCGTCACATCAAGATATATAAAGGAAGGGAGTGTCCACAAACTCCACCTCCACCAGAACAACAAGTGACCTCTACGTGACTCCAATGGACTATGCATGAAGCCTGATGCCTAACATTGCCATGCTGGAGTTTAAAGTGAAACTATGCTCCAGTTCTACCTTGTGCCCACTAGGCTTTAAAGGAAATGTCATACTGCTTTTCCAGCTGAAAGCAGAAGTGCAGACTGTAGGAAAGTGCACCCTTTTGCATAGTTACCCCCCACTTTTCGCCTGATTTCTGATGCACTTTGACTGAATGTGCACTAAGTCCCTGCTAATCCGGTTACCAGTGCTTGTGTTCTTTGCCAAAGCTGTACCTTTGTTTCCACAATTGGCACTCCTCTTACCCACATATAAGTCTCATGTAAAGAGTACCACTGATAACAATGGCCTTGTGACCTTGTTTCAAACAGTCCTGTACTTTGATTGTCACATCACCTTCGGTAATTACAATACAAGCTCACTTTAAAATAAACTTATTCTATAAATGATATGTAACATGAACAACATTTCTTGTATATTTTCATTTATCATTATCCATCTGTGATCCACTTGGTTTCTTGTGCTGCCCGTCCTATGCATATTGGGACCAAATGTCCCTTCAGGGGCCAGCTGAAAAACAGGCTTGTCCAAATAGGTTCCTTCAATTGTTACAACCAGGCAACTTCCAACTACTGTCTGTTGACCAGCGAAAACCGTTCCTAGTTGACTGCACTTCAGTCTCCAATCTCAATATCCGTAATAGGAACCGATCCTCATTCTGCACCTCGATCTTGTCAGTTTTAGGTTGAAAAATCAATTAGGATAACAACTGCACTACTCACTGTAATTTATGTGCACATCCCTGTGTGCCATGCCTACAAACACTGCCAGTGGCATAGGTAAGTCATCCCTCTAGCAGGTCTCAAAGCCCTAAGGCAGGGTGCACTATACCGCAGTTGAGGGCATAGCTGTAAGAGCAATATGCCCCTACAGTGACTGTGCCATTCACAGACATTTCAATTGCAGTGAAGCCATATTGAGTACATAGGCTGGGAGTTTGTCATGACAAACTCCACAGCTCCATTAGGGCTTTACTGAATGCTAAAATGTTTGGCATCACACTTCTCAGCATAACAAACCCACACTCATGCCATTGCTGGATTTATTACAAAATGTACTTGGAGGCTATCTTAGAGATGCCCCCTGAAAAATAATCAACTCCCTAGTGTACAGCTGACTGATCTGAAAGAAACATGTTAGCTATAGGTTCCTTGCCTTAGAATTACCCCTAGGCATCAGACTGGATCTGGAATTTTTTTTCGTCAGCAGTACTTCTGCGCGACGAAGGATCGCGTCTGTCGGCTCCGTGTCTGTCGTTGGCGTTGTGGTCGTCGGGATGATGTGGCAGCAGCTACATAGACGCCACCCTCACGCGCTGATGCCAGTTCTTTCCTTTTCTGCGCCAGCCAGAGCAGATCCGGAGAGAGCGGTACCTCAAGTCACTTTTTGAGCGACTTTTGTCAACGTCTTTTTGAGTCTACATCTCCTGGTGTACGTAGGGTTGCCTGGCATCAAGGCATGCGGTTCCCGTAGCCGACTGATGTCAGTTACGGATCCGCACCACATGTTCCTGTTTTGCCTGGAGCGTAACCACGACCCCAAGTTGTGCTCTGACTGCCGGTCAATGGCTCCGAAGGCTTTGCAGGAGTGGTCCCGAAAGCTTCTTGAGTGCCGGCAGTCGGCTCCGCGCCGTTCGAGGTCGCGAGGGAGGTCGAGGGACCAGTCGCAGAGCCATCACTCTTACAAGTCGTCTAAGTCTTCGCACTCTGGGTCGGGTAAGTTGAAGCACAAGAAGAAGTGAAAGAAGCATCGTTGCTCTTCGACTTCCACCATCGGTCGACTGACACGACGAGTGATGCTGGCGGTGACCCCTCCCGTGGCTCTGCGCGCGGAGCCCGAAGAGGCCGCTCCGAGCTTCCCTTCCCGGAGCGACTCCGGCACAGCTTCGTAAATTTTACGAGGCAATGCACGCTACTTTTGGGCAACTCAAACCTGCTGGCACACCTTCGGGCCCTCGGACTCGGTTTGGGGGTGGGGGGGGAGGAGGGGCTAGGCCTTCTCCGACGCCGCAAGCCCTGCTTAGATCCAGGCCTGGATCCGGACCTGTGCCGGTTGACCTTATTACACCTTTACCGGCCAGCCACCTCCGGCACAGCTACCGCAGCCGGTCGTGCCCCCGGCCGGGGTCTACCCTGGCCTCCATCATGCTGTGGAGCCGGACCGGCACCGACCGACCAGGAAGGATGTGGCGAAGTTTACCATCCGTTGTAGGTTGGATACCGCTGACTCTCCAGGCAGGACAATTTCCACGTCAGTAGCCCTTCAACGCTACGCCTGGATGAGATCAACTGGTTTTTCTGGGGATGTCCAGAGTACTCTCATGGACATGCTATTTGATGTCCGTTGCCTTTTTGGCGACAAAGCAGACCACATTCTAGAGCGTTTCAAGGACTCGCGGGCTGCGGCCAAGTCCTTGGGCCTCTCCAGCCACATTGTGCAGTGTGCTTTTCGGCTACAGAAGGGGTACAACACTACGTCCTGCCCAGGCCACAGCAAGTTTCACAATCTTCGCCACGATTGGGAATGTGGGAACCACCGCCGTGGTTCAGGGAACCAGCTGGTGGGCCAGTCCTATAACATCTCCCCTTCCACCCCCCGCATCCCCCCTCGCCTCACCCCCAACCTGTGCAGCAACCTCCAAGTCTTCCTAGTCCAGTGGGCAGCAGGATCTGCCATCACCTCCCCCACTGGCGCACCATCATGTCGAACAGGTGGGTTTTGCTGATAGTCCAAAGGGGCTACTCCCTCCCCCTCCCCCATTCGAGGCTACCCCTCCAGCCATGCCACCCCAATACCACTGCATGTCGGTGGATCACCTGGGCCTTCTCCAACAGGAAGTTACGTCGAGCACGTTGCTGTCCCAGAGGAAGACTGTGGTTGTTACTCCCACTACTCCTTTCTGGTACCAGCTTAGGCCCCAGGACTGAATCTAGGATCTAGTTCTGGAACTACTAAAGTAATCTGTGTTGTAATCAACTGTACTTACATGTGGAAAACCCCATTTAGCTCAATGCTATAGTGTGTTTTAGGATTGTGTTGCTTACTACCAGTACTGTATAAATTGTGTGCACAAACTTTATTGCTCCTTTGCAAAGTAATTACATGAGTACTCATCACGAGATACGTATATTTTTATAACTGTTGGTTCTAAAAATAAAACAACTAGATCTGTGGATATAAAAACAATTGGCCTGAAGTTCAGTCCTTGAGTGTGTGAAACCTTTTGCTGATTGAGTGTGTACACCAAATGCTTTACACTGTCCTCTGGTACTGCCTTACGGCTCAACCAAGCTACCACTTTGGAGAGTATGGTCAGTTCCGACTTTAACCTCTGTTATACCTCTGGGGTTGGTGGACTCTATACACACTGTACTTCATTCTAGTCCAGTATATATATAGAGACACTTTCTCACAGCGTCCTTTCTTGGATCTCAGGAACGTCAACCGCTTCCTCCGGAAGGAGTTCAAGATGTTGACGCTCGCTCACGTCTTGTCTGCCCTCGACCCTGGAGACTGGATTGTAGCAGTGGACTTATTTCCACATCCCTGTCCAGCCTGCCCACCGGCGTTACCTGTTCACGGTAGGCCACGAGCACTTCAAGTTTACCGTTCTCCCCATTGGCCTTACCAGCGCCACTTGCGTGTTCATGAAAGTGATGGCGATGGTCTCAGCTCATCTGCGCAGATCAGGGGTTCCAGTCTTCCCCTATCTCGATGTCTGGCTGTTGAAGGCAGGCTCGCCCCAGACTGTCGCCTCTCACCTCCAAACTTTGGCCGAAATCGGTGGGGTTCTCCATCAATGTGCCGGAGTCACACCTGTTCCCTCTCAAAAGCTCCTCTTCATCAGAGCAGTTCTGGACTCGACGCGGTTTCGGGTTTATTCTCCTGAACAGCGAGTCCAGGATATTCAAGCTATGATTCCTATCTTTCAGCCTCTATCCTGGGTTTCGGTCAGGATGACCCTGAGGCTGTTGGGCCTCATGGCCTCCTGCATCCTGCTGGTCGATCATGCCAGGTGGCATATGCAGGCTCTGCAGTGGGACCTGAAGTTCCAGTTGGCGCAGCATCAGGGGAAATCTGTCACATTGCGCTCAGATCGCAGAGGGCACTGCACAACAATTGCAGTGGTGGTTCACGAACTAGGATTGGGTCAACGGCAGATCCCTCTCCCTTCCCCAACCAGAGCACAGAGTGGTGACGGACACTTCCCTTCTGGGATTGGGCGGCCACATGGGAGAGGCGTAAAGCAGAGGCCTTTGGTCTGTCGGTGTCCGGGCTCCACGTCAACATACTGGAGCTCTGGGAAATCCGTCTTGCACTCAAGGCATTCCTTCCCTTTGTCCGGGGAAGAGTAGTGCAGGTGTTCACGGACAACACCACCGCCATATGGTACTGCAACAAACCAGGCAGGGTAATGTCATGGACCTTATGTCAGGAGGCCCTCCGCCTCTGGACATGGGTAGAACATCAGGGGAAATATCTGGTGGTTCAACACCTGGCAGGTCCCCCTAATGCCAGAGCAGACCAACTCAGGCTAAGGTGCATGATGGATCACAAATGGCATCTTCACTCGGAAGTGGTGCAAGGTCTCTTTCGACAGTGGGGTGAGCCTTGGTTAGATCTCTTTGCCACTGAAGAGAACGGGCAATGTTAGCAACTCTGCTCACTGGAATTTCCACGGCGGCGCTTTTGTCGCGAGTGGATTTGCGGGGCTTTGTACGCCTATACCATTTCTGCCCAGAGTGCTGAAGATAAGGCGTGACCGGGCCAAAGTCATCCTTGTGGCTCCGGATTGGGCACAAAGTCTCGTATCCCGAGCTGCTGAACATGGCCATCGATCCTCCGACCAGTCTGACTCTTCGGAAGGATCTTCTGTCGCAGCAGCAGGTGACTGTCCTCCAACCGAACCTGACCAGCCGCCTCCTCCTTGCCTGGAGATTAAGTGGCGGCAGTGGATGTCTTTTGACCTGCTTCCCGAAGTTTGTGATGTTATCCTAGCAGCCAGGTGTCCCTCCACTAAGACGGTATACGGCTGCCAGTGGAACAAATTTGTGGCATGGTGCACAGCAAAGGCTGTGGATCCCCTTTCTGCCCCTCTTTCAGAGGTTCTCTTGTTTCTCAGTTCTTTGGCCCAGAAGGGCTCTGCTCTGGGCACTATCAAGGGCTATCTCTCGGCCAGCTCTGCCTTCTTTCGGCTTCCAGATTAGCTGTCTCTTTTCAAGTACCTGGTTGTAAATCCTCTTTCCTCCTTTTCCCTTTGTTATGCCTCAGTTGGACTTGAATCTAGTCTTAACTTATTTATTGTGCGCTCCCTTTGATCCACTTCACAACTGTCCTTTGAGGCTTCTGATGCTTAAAACTGCATTCCTGGTAGCCATCACATCTGCCAGAAGAGTGAGTGAGCTCCAGACTCATTCATCCAAGCCTCCTTTCCTGTCTGTCCATCCGGACAAAGTGGTTCTGCGGACCCGTCCATCCTTCCTTCCCAAGGCTGGAGAGAGGACTCATCCATTCACCTCTCTCCCAGGTGGATGCGTCCACTACACCACTGGGCTGAGCCTATGCAGTCGGTAGACTTTAATCGGGGTCCCAATCCTGATCACAGGTCCCCTCTGGCTCCCCTACCACAAGATACAGGTCTTTCTCTGCCAAGAGGTAGTGCTTGTTCTCTCTCTCCTGCACCACCTTCCAGGAGGAGATCAAGATCACGCAGCAGAAGGAGGAGGTGCAGCTCTTCTAACACCTTCTACCCCTCAACATAGCCCTCAAAAAGAGACTACTCGCCCACCCTTACAGAGGATCTCTCCTGTGGACGATGTGAGCACATTCCAGGACGTTTTTTCCAGGGGGTCTAAAAAGCTGAACATTCCTATGCCAATTCAGCTGAGTACTTCGGTTATTTTCAAAACCTTGAACCAGAAGACGTCTTCTCGACCATTACTTCCATTGGTACCGGGGCTCCTTAAACCGGTTATGGACATCTTCCTTACGCCGGCCACTCTCAAGACCGTACTGGCTAGAATTCTAAAGAAGTATGGTTCACCGGAGTGGGATCCCTCTTTCCTGAAGTCCTATCCACCACAGACTCTGTGATTGTAGCTGTGGCTAGAAAGACCCACTTAGTGGCCTCCTCGTCTACAGTACCCCCAGACAAGGAGAGCAAGAGACCAGATTCATGGGGGAGAAAAGTATGCAGTACTTCTGCATCCATACTTAAAGTCTCCAGTGTATCCGCGCTACGATAGAGCTTTGTGGGACTTTCTCCAGCGTTTTATGGAAAAACTGCCTAAGGAAGACCGTAAGGTCTTCGAGGAGGTTTTACAGGAGGGCAGCTTGGTGGCGAACCAAGGGATTAGTGCTGCGGCCGATGGAGCTACACTTTCAGCCCACTCCTACGCCCACGGAAATTATGCCAGAAGATCTTCCTGGCTTAACCTTACTGCACTGAAGCCAGAAGCGCAGGCCCGGATTCTCAACCTTCCATTCTCCGGTTCATCGTTGTTCGGCTCGCACACCGATGAAGAGATGGCACGGATGAAGACTGAGCTAGATACCCTGAAAGCGGTGGGGCTGGAAAAGAAAAAAGTTTGGTCACCGTTACCGCAATACTGATTGCCGCTCCTTCCAACAGAGGATTCAAACCCCTCATTGGCAAAAGAACCAAAACCAACAAGGCCGTCGATCCAACGGGGGAAGAGGAGCCAACCGTCAGTCCTCTACCTCTAAAGAAAGCTCCAGCCAAACAATGAGTGCCTGCTTCCTCCATCACCGTCCACCACTCCAGTAGGAGGAAGTGTTGAGAATCATCTACAAGAGTGGCGAGCTATCACGTAAGGTCCAGTGGGTGTTAGCTATGCTGCAGAATGGGTACTTTCTACGTTTTCAACGTTGGCCTCCCTCGATCCCTCCGGTAACGTCATCATGCTACCAGGTCAACATGCTGCAGAGGGAAGTGGGCATCCTTCTCCAAAAATCAGCCATAGAGAAGGTTCCACAATCCCAAAGAGGTCGGAGTTTATTCCAGATATTTCCTGGTAAAGAAATGGTCAGAAATCAGAGTACAGGCCCATTCTGGATCTGCGAGCACTCAACAAGTCCATCAAACGGGAAAAGTTTAGCAAATTGGCTCTCCACCAAATGTATCCTCACCTCCGCAAAGGGGATTGGATGTTTTAGCTGGATCTGCAAGATGCCTACTTTCATGTTCCGATAGTCAGCATCACCGGCAATACCTAAGATTCATAGTTGGATCGTCACACTATCAATTCAAAGTGCTGCCCTTCGAGCTCAAGTTGGCTCTCTGGGTGTTCACGAAGTGCATGGCGGTGGTGGCAGCTGCTCTGGGACGCAGAGGCATCTTAGCCTACCCTTACCTGGACAATTGGTTGCTCAAAGTCCCCTCTCCCCATAGCGTGATGAAACATTTCCAGCAGTGCCTAGGGCTTTGTTAAAAACTGGGCCTCCATGTGAACTTTGAGAAGTCGACACAGCAGCCCACACAAAGAATCCACTACCTAGGTGCGTTGATAGACTCCAAGCGAGGAAAAGTGTTTCCTTCGGAGGAAAGACAATTATCCATCATTCAGAAAGGCAGACAGATTTTAAAGAGCAACCTGTCTTTGGTGCGTCAGTTCGCCTCCCTGCTAGGTTCGATTGCATCCTGCATTTTTCTGGTTCCCAATGGCAGATTAAAATGTGCCCTCTACAGCAGGATCTGGAGAACAAATGGGATCAACGGTTTTCTCGCTGGGAAGACAGAATCTGTCAATCACACGCAGCCAGAGCATCCATTCCGTGGTGGATGATGGACAACCTGAGAGTAGGAGTTCCGTTCCATCATACTCCCAACCTCCCTCCCCCTCTCACTCTGATCAGACGCAAGGATGGGGAGCCCACATGGGGTCTCTCCAGACGCAAGGCCTATGGTCCTCAGAAGAGCAATTGTACCACGCTGGAGTTATGGGCTGTTGATCTTGCTCTTAAGGCTTTCCTCGCTTCGATTCAGGTGAGTTCCATCCTAGTACAGACAGACCATACCACCACCATGTACTACCTGAACAAGCAGGGGGAAACTCTCTCGAAGACTCTCTTTGGAAGAACAGACCTTTTGGCACTGGCTTCTGGCGAGGAATCTATCCATCACAGCAGTTCACCTGCTGGGTGAGCAGAATTCTCAAGTGGATGCACTCCGCTGCCACTTCGAGGAACAGCAGGACTGGGTTCCTAACGACAAAGTGGTCGACATCTTCCAGGCCTTGGGCCGTCCAAGCATGGATCTGTTCGCGGATGATGAAAACACAAAATGCCGAGACTTCGCCTCAAGGTACTACCGAACAGTATCCAAGGGGAATGCCCTTTTGATCAACTGGTCAGGGGCATTTGTGTACACTTTTCAACCCTTGCCTCTCATCCCGAAGGTGGTGATCAAACTATCACACTCAGACACCACAATTATACTGATAGCTCCAGACTGGCCGAGGCAATGGTGGTACCCTGACCTCCAGCATCTGTCAGTATGTCCACACAACAGGCTGCCGTGCAGACCGGACCTACTGTACAAGATGAACGGGAGGGCTCATCACCCCAACCTTCCATCACTGAACTTAGCAGCATGGCTCCTGAGGTCCTCCAGTGTGGGCACTTAGGTCTTCCACAGGACTGCTTGCCCATATTGAAAGAGGCAAGGAGACCTTCCACAAGGCACTTATGCTTCCATTGGAAACGCATTTACATATGGTGTGTGCAAAATAATTGTGGTCCCACCAAGGGGTAGGAGGAGGTAGTTTTGCCCTATTTGCTTCACCTAGCCAGAGCAGGTTTGAAATTCTCGTCCATTAGGGTGCAACTGGCTGCCATTACGGCGTACAGGCGTTCTCCTTCTCAACCCTCGTTCTTTCCTTTACAGGTGGTGAAGGATTTCCTGCAGGGTCTTAAGAAGGTCTTCCCTCCGGTCCGAACGCTTTCACCTCCTTGGGAGCTGAACTTGGTACTGTCAAAATTGATGGGTCCACCCTTTGAGCCTATCCACAAAGCAACCGTACAACACCTTACGTGGAAGGTAGCTTTCTTGGTGGCTATCACCTCAGCTCGTAGGGCTAGTGAGATAAAGGCTCTCTGTTCAAAAGAGCCCTGCTTTGTCTTCCATCTCAAAAGGGTAGTCCTCAGAACACATCCTTTCTTCCTTTCGAAGGTGGTTTCCGATTTTCATGTAAATCAAACCATTTCTCCTCCAACCTTTTTCCCCAATCCCTCCACTCCAGCTGAGAGGGCTCTACATTCATTAGACCTTAAAAGGGTTTTGAAGTTGTATCTTGACAGGTTGAAGCCATTGAGAAAGTCTGATCGCCTATTTATTAATTATGGTTCGATCAGAACAGGTTTTCCAGCATCAAAGCAGTCCATCTCCAGATGGGTAGTCTCATGCATCAAATTGGCTTACCAGTTAGCCCAGAAGCCTCTTTTGTCCACTCCCAAAGCTCATTCCACGAGAGGAAAAGCAGCTAAGACTGCTTTTCTCAATAATGTAACGCTCTCTAAGATCTGTAAAGCAGCACTTGGAGATCAGTGCATACATTTACAAGACACTACTGTCTTGACTCAGATACTATAGTGGACACTCAAGTAGATCAAGTCTCATTGAGGAATCTGTTCAACAGCTGATTTTTCGGTTGTTAATTGGGTCAATTTGTTTCTCATTTGCCTGCAGGTAGATGATGGGCTTGCTATTCTATTCAGTGCTTATGACTATTGATGAGGATCCCCTGGAAGAGAAGGATAAGTAATCCTAGTTTTCTTCCAAGGGGTATCCTCATCAAAGTCATAAACAACCCACTTGCCTCCCCAGACAAATTAGATTATTTAATTGTTAAACATTATCCTGGTGCCCTGATCTTCAGTGTTACGCGAAGAACAACTGACCCAACTTTCACCCCTGAGGCATGATGGAAAGCTAGGGGTCATGGCTACCTTAAAGGCAGGGTGCCAGTTTTTATGAAAGATTGCTTTCATTGTTTGTTGGTTTACAACAATGCAGCCTGTAGGCTAACAATGCCTGCTTTTCTTTTGCAGTTTACTCATGAGGTGTAAAAACTGAGTACAAGTGTCTTGCCCTCATGCGTTTTTGTACATATATTATGTATGTTTGCAAAAGCAGTTTGTGTTTTATTACATTGTTTGGCCTCCTAAATGAGAGCTGCAGTGGTATGAAAAAAAAATGATATGTTTGTGTATATATAGAGGTGTGTGTGTGTGTATGTGTATATATATCTTCCACCAAGCACACCGGTACGCTGTGCTAATGCACTCCGAGTCCAGTCCTTTCAAATAACCGCTTCAGAACAAAAGCGTGTACTCCAGATAAATATTTATTCCTTTCAATACCAGTCACCCGTGACAAAGGAGAGTGTGTCGCCGAAACGCGTTGGGTTTGTTCCATATTCTCAACTACCATGCTGGAATTGAAATGAATAAATATTTATCTTGAGTACACGCTTTTGTTCTGAAGCGGGTATTTGAAAGGACTGGATTCGGAGTGCATTGGCACAGCGTACCGGTGTGCTTGGTGGAAGCTACATGTTACACAGGGCGACCTCTATCCCTGGTTGCACCGCAGTCATGGAGTCCCGGTGTTTATGGAGGAAGTGAACTTGACTATGCTCCATGCGAGTAGCTTTCACCCCCACCACACTATAGCCAGTCTACCTTATGGCGCGTTTCTCAGGGTGAATAGAGCGTGTAGTACAGAAACGGCACGCACAGAAGCTCAGGAAAGAACTAAGAAAAGACTGTTGGAGAGAGGTTACAAAGAGAAAAATCTAAATACGGCCTTAGTCAATTTGTTTGGAATTTTATATAGCTCGTAGTTACCCTCGGGCATCCCAGCGCTTGTCCAGGCAGCAACAAAAAAACAGAACCAGATCAATCACATCAGATAGGGAATAGATGTGTCTTCAGAAGCTTCCGAAAACGAAGAGTACAAGTCTCTAAGCGCATTCTCAGCGGAAGCGCATTCCAGAGAGTGGCAGTGTGAACCGAAAATCTTCTACCACCAGTAAGGGCCTTATTCACTCTAGGAACCTGCAGCAGGTGTTGATGGTCGGAGCGCAAGGCTCTGTTTGCTTTATAAGGCACCACTAACTTCCTTAGGATAGGGGGTCCCTTCCCCTGGAGGATTTTATGTGCTGTGCAGAGAGCTTTGAATTTAACCCTCTCCCGCACTGGAAGCCAGTGCAATGTTTTCAAGGCGGGTTTAGCTGACAGCCTCCTTGGCACATTCGTCAGCATCCTAGCCGCAGCGTTTTGAACCCGCTGAAGCTTGCTGAACGTTGCCTCAGGGGCGCCAAGGAATATAGCACTACAGTAATCGAGTCTTGAAATGATCAGCCCCTGAATGAGTAGCTTTCTCGATGTCAAAGGGAGGAGGGGCAAAACTTTACGGGCTGAACGGAGGAGCCCGAAACAGACCCCTGCCGTTTTCTTAGCCTGGGTCATGAAGGTGAGGTCTTGCTCCATCCAAACCCCCAAGCTCTTGATCTCCTGCTTAGGGCTGGGGAGCTCGCCCAGGAAACTGGGCCAGATGGTCGAAGGGAGTGAGGGAGTCTTGTGCCCTAGCAACATTATTTCGGTCTTAGAACCGTTTAATTTAAGCGCCGATTGGTACATCCAAGTGTGTACTTTGGTCATACATAGGCGCAGCGAATCTGGGTTATTCACCAATTGGGACAATGCAACCACCAGCTGAGTATCATCAGCATAGCTGACTATTTTTATCCCAAATGGGGCAACCACATCCTCCAGGGGGGCCATATAAACGTTAAACAATGTGGGTCTTAACGAAGAGCCCTGTGGCACCCCACACTGGAGGGGGATAGATGTTGACCGTTCGCTGCCTTCCCAGACCTGATAGGTACGGCCACACAAAAATGACCGAAGCCACTGCAACGCCACTCCTGCTACCCCCACATTGGACAGCCGTTGGATCAACACTTGGTGGTTTACAGTGTCAAAAGCCGCACTGAGGTCCAGGAGGATCACTGCCACTGACCCTCCTGAATCCAAAATGCTCCTGGCTTCCTCAATACTGCCAATAGGGCTGTGTCTGTGCCCTGCCCTGGCCGAAAACCCGTTTGTGACTCTCGTAACAGACCGTTGGATTCCAGAAAGTCTGACAGTCAGTGATTAACCAGTCTTTCTGCGATCTTACCAAGACCCGGCAGCAGAGAGATAGGCCTGAAGTTTGCCAAATCTGATGAATCCAGATTGGGTTTCTTCAGGAGAGCCTTAACAACTGCTCTTTTCCAGCTCGGCGGCACCACACCCTGGGCAAGGGATGCATTAATCCGGTTCGTAACAGGGGCCGCAACAGCAGATGCCACTTGTTTCAGAAACCTCATTGGGGCCGGATCCCCAGGAGAACCACTCTTCATAGATCCCAGCTCTCCTTTATGACTTCTGCAACAGAAATTGGACCAAAAGTGTCCAATATGGCAAAATCTCCTCCTACCTGACTGCCTGTGTCTGCGCTCAGCGCAACTTGGGGCAGAGCGCTTATGATATTCTCTATTTTTAAGTGGAAATACTCCGCTAGCTCCCTACACTTCTGAGCTGGGTTATCCTGAATCAACGGGGCTCAGGAATTTTGAGGAGTTCCTTTACCACTTTAAAAGTCTCTCTAGAAGAGTTGGAGGAGCTTTTTATTCTTTCCTCAAAAAATTGGGCCTTGGCACAGCGAAGGGCGTTTTTATATGCTCTAATTGCTGCGCTGTATTGGTCCCGACTAGCCACCCCCAATCTTTCCTCCAAGCCCTCTCCAACCTCTTACATCCTTTCCTAAGGATTTGTAATTCCGGTGAATACCATGGGGCAGACCCTCTTTGCCACTCTCTTTTTAGGGAGGATGGCATCTAGGGAATTAGTCACCCACAGCTCGAAATCCGCATCAGCCGTTACCGGGTCCGAGGCTAAGGGAGGGCACGAGCTCTCAAGTTTGGCGATCCAGTTATCCACTGATAACCTAGACCAAGCTCTTTCCAAGGTATAGGTTCTCGGAGAAGGGGCGGTTTTTGGATCAACTTGCAAGATAACCGGGACCAGGAAATGCTCTGTCCAGGGTAGAGGGCAAGCGGCAAAGCCCTAAGGTGCGGGATGTTCGAAAAGATGGGATCAAGGAGGTGGCCCTTGGAATGCGAGGCTCCTGGGTTACTTAGACTGAGATTATAGGCATTTAAATCACACTGTAAGTCAGCGGCCACTAAGTCAGCCGGTTCATTGAAGTGTAGATTCAGGTCCCCTAACACCATAAAATTAGTCGTCGAAGAGGCCAGCTGCATGACTGTTTCCATCAGGGAGCTGACAAAGCTTCCCATGCCCCCTGGAGAACGGTAAGTCAGAAGGCCTGACACGGTTACCGTGGGGGACGTCCGCAGTGAGAACTGACAGCTCTCAGTCCCGAACATCACTATTCTGCGCCCTGCATACAAACATGTCTCTGTATATAATGGCAATGCGGCCCCCGCCCCACAGGTCTATCCAGATAGTATATTAGGAAACCTGGGGGGAGGGCTCGAACCATGTCCTCACCTGAACTGGCTGTAATCCAAGTTTCCGTCAGAAACAGGATGTCCAGATCGTGGTCTTGTATCAGGAAATTGATTTCAAGCACATGGCACGGGAGGGATCTACAATTCAGCCGAGCCATCGACAGGGCGTTCTTTCCCTTGTCCGGTTGGATGAGCTGCCATGTCCTACAGGCTGAGAAAGATTTAGATCCTTTGTAGATGTACTTACACAACACCTTTTTAGGAGCGCGCAGCGACATAATATCCTCACAAGAGTATGTTCTCCGCATTTCTGGAATTTGGACCAAGGGTTCTGGGTTCTGGGCCCAGACGGGCTCAGACGGGCTGGACTCTAGCGTGACTCCGGCGTGCTCACGCTACGTGACTTTAGTTGATTATATTATTATATAGTTTGATTGACTTTAGTCAAAGTCAATCAAATTGAGAGAGCACCCTCCTTCAAAAGAAACAAATTGAAGTTCATGGAGTGGAACAACTCCAAAGCACCTTCTGGCCAGAGAGACAGTATAGATAAAACATGCAGGATCATTTCTACATATAGTAGACAATCTCAAGTCATCAAAAAATATTTAAACAAGGAATGGCCTATAGTTATGACTGATAATGTTTTAAACACAGTGTATTCCCATAAACCCAATTTTGCATTTCGTAAAGCCTACTCAATGAGGTCAGATCTGGTAAAGACGAGTCCAGAGATGTATGCTAAGGGCAGCTGGCCCTCCCCATGAAACGGGTTTTTTAAGTGCAGCTCCTGCCGAGCCTGTAAATTTGGCACTAACATCTTGTCATATACAACGGCATTTTCAGATATCCCTATGAAAATCAAGGGACACTATACGTGCAAGACTGAATTTGCCTTATGTGCTTCATTGCAGTTGTGGGCTCAAATACGTTGGCAGCACAAAATTACCAGTACAAGCGAGAATATTGCAACATTTGCGGGCCACGGTCAATTCTGACCCCACATACCCAGTGGCCAGGCATGTAACATGGTAATAACTTGAATGTTTTGTATTATTATGTTATTGACAACGTTCCTATGAGTAGGAGGGGTGGTGATCGTGAAAAACAGCTGTGCCGGCTGGAGACCAAATACATTGTAGAGCTGGATACGAAAAGCCCACGTGGTCTTAATATTTGTGAAGATCTGTACCACTATTTATAAAATATTGGCATATCTGATTGAGTTGAAAGGTGTAGATATATGAATTTGAAAATTGATTGATTTTAATCTCCATAATATTTATTCTTTTAACTACATCTGAGGTGTTATTGTTTATATTTATCTTTAAATGCAGCTCAGTCAGTGTGGTTCAAAGCTAGGTGAAAATGTATGGAATTATTACCAACACTGATATAAGCCCAGTATGGCTGGTGATATTCTCTATATGGTGATTATGAAGAAAAAATACACTTGTTTGACTATACAGGAGGAAGTATTTAATATGATTTAAATTATTGTTGGCTATAGGAACTATGCAGTTGATAAAAATGGATCTGTTGGAGTTTTACTTTTGAACATCTATGTATTTGTACAGGTATTAATATGTCTGATAACCATATTCTTCTGCCCAAGTAGCCCTGTTCCCCAGGGTAATAGTGTGGTTTTTAAACTACACTATGAAATGTATTTTTTGAAAATTCACGGCTGGGAATTTTTAATCACGCATGCACTTTATTAAGACAAAAGCATTTGTTTTTTGCACATAAATAGGGCAACCTACCTTTAACAGCTAAAAAACAGCGAGCTATCCTTTTAAAAAATATTTCATTGTTATTACCAATTGTCTTTTTGAGTTGAATGGAGAACAGAATATTTTTAATGTCAAAATTAAAAAATTATTTCATTTAGTTATGTTTACAGTATTAATATATATGTATTTATATTTTATTATGTATATACATATTTTATAAGATGTGTTTCTATAATAATGACAACATAATTTGTGATTTCCTTTATGTGGATTTGTAAATAAGGGAGTCTGTCTTCTACATCATCAACTCCTAGTACTTATACGTGCAGTAGTCTGTTTACTATGTTTATTAAATGGTAGGCTGCCAGGGATTGGTGAAACTAAGTTTAAATTATTAAGGGGGAATAAGCACAAACTGTCCAGCGAGCAAGGCGATTGGGATCGCCGAAACGCGTTTGGTGGTGGGCACAGCAATGCACCTAAAAGAATGAAAAAATAAACAAACTACAGCGACTGCTGTGAGATCCAAGAGTCCGTCTCTCTCGTTTTCTTTGGCGTGGTATCATAGCACGTAGAGAGTGGTTATCGGATATATATATATATATGTCTCTTTTTCATATATAAAATTATTTTCCCGCACATGGGCGGGATTATTCAGTGCTTATGACTTTGATGAGGATACCCCTAGTAGAGAACTAGGATTACAGGTAAGTAACTTATCCTTCCATAATTTATGAAAAAGTGTTTCCCGCTGTCCGCAGCCACTAAGACATCAGTCGTCAACAATTTTTCCTATTTTCTCACCCTGTTTCTCCTGAAGTGTGCTCCATGGAATATCTACATCTGGACAAGCAGATTTCTGCACATATTGCCACGTTTTAAAGATACTGGCAGGTCCCCCTCCGCCCTCATACAAGATCATTGGCTCCCCAGGTCCTGCTCCCAAGCATATGAAGGGTGGCAGACTGTTGATGAGTAACATGGCGTATATCTATGAGGCTGCATGGTTGTTGGAGGGGGCCCCTCCAGCAATGTCTCCTCTACAATATCTTCCAGGCTATTGCTGTAACCCTGCTGGATATGCTTCCCCTACATATAACTGAGCAGTTGACTCCCTGTCAGCTCAAATTGTTCCTACAGGTCGGGAACTGGTATCCTCTATTCATCCCGCCAAACAACGCTTATTTTTTACATGCCCATTAAGTCCCATTTCCTATGATTTTTCCACTAGTCAGAGCTTTGCCAGTGGACTCCCAGAGTGGTGTCTAGAGTGTACCCGATACGTCCACCCTAGTGTGTTGGTTGCCTGTCACCATATTCTCACCTTCACAGCAGTGACAGTTGGCGGCCAAAGTTTCTTACCCATCCTGTAGAGTTGACATAGGCAACCTCTCAGGTCCATGGCCCTTGTATTTACATAAGTGGAAGGTTCCTGTTGCATCGCGAATACCCAGCCGCTGTGCCGCCCAGTAATACAACTACAAGTTTGGAAGGGCCACCCCATCATCATAGGGCTTCTTTGTCCGACGGAGATGTGAGATAGTACCCCCCCTCTTTTTTTTCATGGTTGCTCCCACTTTTTGCCAAACTGTTGATGTACTTTTACTGAGTGTGCCCTGGGTTCCTACCAACCAGGAACCTAAGGCCTATGTTCCTTACCTAAACTGCATTAGGACAAAACCCAATTGACGCTCTTTGGCCACATGTCAGTCCCTTGTAATATGGTACCATAGGTGCCAAGGGCACTGTGGCCAGGTTTGGCCTCTAAGGGTTGCAGCACTTATTGTGCCACCCTTAGAGGGCCTGTAAATTTACACACACACACACACACACATTGCCATTGCAGGCTGCATGTTTTGGTGCAGAACCAAGTGAAGAGTCTACATGGCACACATCCCTGTGAGTCATGCCAACCACCTACTGCCCTGGCATAGGTCAGCCACCACTCTGGCTGGGTGCACTATACCAGTGGTGAGGGTACAGGCGCATGAGACCTGTACCTCTACAGTGTCTAAGCCAATTGTCCTGTATTGTGGTATCTTTCATAGATTCACATGCCTGAATCATTCCCCGTCGCCGAGATGGGAGTCCCACGGTAACATACAAAAGCAGTGCCATAATAATAAATTGGCCAAAGGATATATCTTAGCAGCCTATCTACGTCATTATAGGAAAAGGACCAAATGTCTGCTCCAACCAATCCGCTATCAGCACCCTCTAGTACACTGCCAACAGAAACGGGTCTCCTCAGATTTTCACCGCACGTCGTGTAGAAGGGAGTCTCCCTGAGTGCTACTCCGTTTTCTTCTCTTCAGCTCTTCAAGCAAGCATGTCTGACAAGAAGGGCCTCTTCTGCTCCTGCAGGAAGAAGAGGGTGCATGTTGATGATCTTCATAAAGATTGTCTTTATTGCCTCTACCCCAAACATGAGGCTAAATACTGTAAAATCTGCTGTACCTTTCCCATCAAGACTCTGAGGGACAGAGAGGCAGGATTACTTTTATGGCTTAAGTCTAAAGAGCTTCCTTCTTCTTTAGCTGAGGAAGAGGACCGAGCTTCCACATCTAGCAAGAGGGCTAGATCTCAAGAAGGCTCCTCAGGTGAGGGAAGAAAACCTCTGGAAACTTTCCAGGAAAAATCTATTCACAAAGAGTTCTAAACACTCCTCTGAGCCAGCATCATCTCTGCCTTCTTCCACTCAAAGAGCGTCCAAGGTCATCCTCTTAAGAAACTGTGAGTAAAAAGCATAAAAAAATCTGTTTAACGCATGCTTTTACCACATCGTCGACTATGTGTTACGTCGTCGGCGGCGACTATATTGACAACGGCTATTTTATCACCTATCTCGTCAACGTGAGTTTCTATTTTGACGAACCCATCGACGAACATTCCAACTGCACCGTCGACGATGACACCATTGACGGGAGAGGCATCGACGACGACACAGTCGAAGGGGGGAAAGGCTTTGACGACAATACAGTCGACTGCACCATCTATAAACGTGCCTGTGATTCTACCACCGTCGATGACAGGACCGTCAACGAGAGACATTCCTACCATCCATATTTCTGCACTGTTGATACCCCAGTCGACGAGAGTTTATCAAATAAAGACTATTCAAAGGCCTTTTCAGGGCTATAGTAAAATTTCTCAGTTACCACCTTTGCATCGGTTAAAAGGCTTCATGGACGACGAGGATTATGATGAGGAAGAAGAGGTTGATCCATACAGAGTGGCTCATAGTTCATCTGAGCTTAGCGTTAAATGTCAAGATACTGATGAGGATGATTACCAAGAGGAGCATTACTACCATGGTCAATATATGGCTCCACGGCACCAGTTCTATCACAGGCATGAATCTCGTCAGAAGGAAATGTCTCATCTTCCTCTAGCACTTATACAAGACCTACAGGCTATGTTAGCGGATTATCGTCAGAGATTTCCTCTGCCACAGATTCCGCTAGAGAACCCAATTCCACAAGTAGAGGTTCCTGTTTCAGTACCAGAGCCTACTCTACCTAGTACACCGGCTCCTGCACAAGATCCACCTACTGGACATTGACACTTCCTCCTCGGATGAGGAGGTTGAGGAAAGCAGGTTACCTAAACAAGGCAGATGCTCCAGGTCCATGGGATGATTATATTATAGAGACACCATCTCCGCATTTGCCCTCTGATTCTCTTCCCGAGGACATCTGGGGATTTCATAATTTAATGTAGAGAGAAGCTACTAAGTTTCAGCTCCCTATTAAGGTCAAACAGACACTTTTTCTAACATGATTCAAAGAGGATACTAGAAAGACCATTCACTCTATTACCATCATTGATTACATCTGGCAAGAGGGCCTGAAAATCATGAAGACACCGGCATCCATAACTGTGGTGTTACCTCGGATTGAGAAGAAATGCAGCGCTCCAGAGAACAGTCCATCTTGCCTCATAAGTCATCCGAGGCCAGATCCTTTAATATCTCAGGCTGCACAACGGCGTTCGAAAAGCCCGGCAACACCAATTACCGCTCCTCCAGACAAAGAGGGATGCCGTATGAACCTTTTAGGGAAAAAATTCTCTTCTATGGCTGCAGTTTCAATTAGAGCTGGCAATCATTGGCCGTTTGATGGATTGATGGATCTTATCCCCGAGGATCAAAGAGAGGAAGCATGGAAAATCTTATTAGAGGGTGAACGAGCTGCCTCCGAAACAATTGACTGCGCGTTAGACATCGCTGACACAAGCTTTCGGCAGTTAGCTGGGGCAGCTGTTCTTTGACGCCACGGTTTGCTTTAAGCGACTACCTTTAAACCCGAAGTTCAGATGAAGATACTGGACATGGCTTATGATGGGGATTTACTGTTCGGTAAGCATATAGATGACACCCTTTTGGCAATCAAAAATGACAGACACCGCAAAATCTTTAGGTGCTCTAGAATATAGACGCATACCTTTCAGAGGGGCCAAAGGGCGAGGATTCTCTACATATCAGTGCGGCTATCAGTCGAATCACCATTATCAACAATACCAACCTCAATCCAGACAGTCGTACAACCAATCCTCTTACCGTCAGTCATAGACTGCTGGTTTCTCTCGCCAGGGTGGCCAAAAGAAAACACAATAACAAGGCCGGGATTCTGCCAGGAAGCAATGAGCTTTTCAGGGTGCCAGTCAACCTTACCCCACTACCTGTGGGTGCGAAAATGTCTGTTTATGCACAGCTGTGACACAAGATCATGTCAGACCGCTGGGTGCTGTACCTTGTCACCAATGGTCATACACTAGAGTTTCTCCAGATACCACCTACCACTCCGCCCAAGGGTCCCCCTCCCCCTCGTCTTCACTTATTGCACAAAGTCTTGGTCATGCTCCTCAAGGAGGCGATAGAAGAAGTACCGTCCACGCAGAGAGGAACGGGTTTCTACGCTTGTTTCCTCCTAATCAAAAAAGTCAGGAGAATGCCGACCAATTCTGGATCTCCGCAATCTCAACACATTTCTCAAAAGATAAACCTTCTGGATGGTAACACTTTCCTATATTCTGAGGTGCTCAGACGAAGGGGATTTAATGACTTCTCTGGACATGGAAGACGCATATTTTTATATCCCTGCCCATCAAAAACATTGAAAATATCTGCGATTCACAGTGGCTGGAACCACTATCAAGGTGCTCCGTTTGGCCAAAAATGAGCGCCATGGATTTTCACCAAGTGCTTAGCTCCAGTAGCAGCAACTTTATGATCCCGGGGATCCAAGTTTTCCCATACCTCGAAGATTTGCTGCTCAAAGCTCCGTCGAGGCAAGAAGCCAAGGTTGCTACAACAATTTGTCTGTCTGTTCAATTCACTAGGGGTCACTCTAAACAAGGGCAAATCAAATTTGATTCTAACTCAGAGCATTTTTATTCCCTGGAGCATCCCTGGACACCGTCCAGTGCAAAGCATTCTTGCCTCAAGATTGTCATGTGCTCCTTCAAAAATTTGCGACAACGATTTCAAAAAGAGCGTCAGTTTCTGTTCGAACATTCAGATCGCTCCTAGGAATGTGCTCCTCAGCGATCAACTTGATCCCTTTTGAGACCTCTTCAAGAGGAATTGCAGAAACAATGGCAACAGACATTGGGTTCTTTCGAGGATGATATCCAAATAACCGCAGGTATGGTGGACGCACTCCGTTGGTGGTCTCAAATAGGGGTAGGCGGAATTTGCGTAGTCTCGCTTCACAAAGCTCTACAAAACAGTAAAAAAAATGTCCGCGAGCACGCAGAGTTTCGCGAACACGTGGAATTGCTTGTTTCGCTCGTTTCCGGTGCTTTTTTCCTATTCGCGAACGCTGTTTGCATGCTCAGGGGAAAATATCTTGCGAACGTGCATTTTGAGAGCGAGAACAAGCAAAAAATCCTGCAAAGCCGCTAAACCTGTAATTTTGGGCAATTCCCGTTCTCCGCAGAATGCGAAATTACGCAAATTCTGCAAGCGAAACGGAATTTGACGCCCAGGCCTTGTCTCAAACAAATCTTTCTCAAGGTCTCTCCTTTGTGCAAGACATCCCAGATTTCGAATTAACGACACTCTTCCATGGAAGGATGGGGAGGTCATCTGCAGGATTTACAGATCCAGGGAAGATGGTCTTGGATACAAAAGCAGCGGTACATCAACAGTCTGGATCTGCGGGCCATTTTCTTGTCTCTTCAGGCTGTCTTTCCAAGGATAGCAGGTTCCTCAGTGCTGGTCCGTACTAACAAACGGCCAGCATGTACTACATACACAACTCTTTCCCAGGAAGCGCAAGAATGGCGGGAATGACAACGTTAAACGGAATAATCTTGAAGGCCGAGCATGCCCACGGTCTACACAATACACTGGCGGACCTGCTAAGCAAATCTCTATCCGTCTGCCATGAGTGGGAGTTAGAACAATCTCAGGTGAACAAGATCTTTCAGACATGGGGCAAACCAGCTCTAGATCTATTTGCGTCACAGGAGAACAAAACATGCCGATATATTCCGTTAGCAGGATACCTCAACCGGGGTCAAGGGGAAATTCCCTTTCAATGAGATGGTCCGGGATCTATGCCTATGCTTCCCCCCCATCCATTAATCCCCAGAGTGCATTCTAAAGTCTGTTGCTATTTGAAAGTATTCCATTGCAACGTGTCATTTTGAGAAAGTATTTGATACTTACTTGTGGTTCTAAAGTAAACAACTATATATTTTTATATACAAAACAATTGGCCTACAGTTCAGTGCTTGTGTGTGTGTGAGACCATTTGCTAACTTGAGTGTGTACAACAAATGCTTTACACTGTCCTCTGATACTGCCTTACTGCTCGACCAAGCTACCACTTTGAGTACGGTTATATCTAACTTTAGCCTCTGCCATACCTCTGGGGGCTGTGGACTCTGAACCTTACATTGGTGCAGTATATACAGAGACACTTTCTTACATTGGTGGATCAGCGGTGGGATACATACTTGCATTTGTTGGACTACTTGGTTACCATCTGATCACACAACAGAACTCTTAAATTGCCTTTAGAATTCTGATTCTCCTAAATTGTTTTTCTCCAAAATACTAAAAGTCCTGGCTGATTATGCCAATAACCACCCCTCTGAGAATGGTGATGACCAGTCCAAGGAGGAAAGGGATGTGGAGGAGGAGGTGGATAACCCCCCACCCCCTGTCATCCCTAGGGAGGGAAGGGCCCCCTACCCTTAACTCCAAGCATCCACCCCTAAAAACCTCTAAAAAATAACATACACCGTAATCTGTAAAGGAACTGAAAAGTAATTTCGAACTGTTGGCTTACCTGTAATTTAACCAACTGCATTTGAGCCTGCATTCAACTGTGAATCATTGCATACGATTTTGAAAAGTATTATTTCACTTACCTGCACTAGGCTTAGCTTGGTTCTAAGAAATAAAATAACTAAATAATACTTTTATACAAATTGGTCTGAGTTCAGTCTTTGAGCGTGTGACCTAATTTCCTTCCTGAGTGTGTACAACAAATGCTTAACACTACCCTCTGATAAAGCCGCTCTACTCCCCCACACTACCACAAATAGACAGTAAGGGGCTATCTACTTTTACCTCTGCCTACCTTTGGCGTTCCACAGGACTCTGGGCACACAATACCTCATCAGTTCCCATTTAAGGGGGCTGCCCTAATCTCTCAGCAAGGGCCAGTATGTCAATGGGTATGTAAAAGATTTACTCCAGTTAATGCAGATCACCGCATATGTACCAAAAGTAATTTAATTCGTCATCTATTAGAACAGGTCGTATGAATGAAAGTAGAATCACATTATTTTTTTTTTTAATTCTGAGTTGCTTTTATTATTTTTAGGTCTCACTGGTGGACAGGTTCTTTTCTTAAACAATGTATGAATCTGCTACCATTCAGAGTAGGCAAACAATTTGTTAGGCAGTATGTAAAAGGTTATAGATACATAACAATTGCACTTTATGAAAGACAAAAATACAAGTGTATTTTGCTTAATTATTTAGAAAGGCGCAGCAGAAGGAGGAGAAATCGAACAACTCGAGGGCATCCTGACAGCTATGTGTTAAGTAGTGGTGATGAAGACTCTGAAGGGGACGTGTGTGTAGCTAGTACTGTTTCCGCATACTTAAATACCCTAGAGAATGGAACAGCAAATCCCAGGTAAGAGGTTTACTTGCTTTGTTGCAAATAGTGTAATATTGTATACTAGTCATGCATGCATTTTTTACTCCAAGTTCTCACTTACCTGACTTCTTCATTCATCAAAACTGAATAGTTTGTTCTCTTGAGACAAACTGTTATCTGTATTTTCAAGGTTTTCTCTACATCCTTTCTCCTTTTTTTGTAATTGATTGCTTGCATTTGTTTGCCTGTGAAATATATTCACCATTATCCTGGCATGTCCAAATGGGTATTTGAGGCACACAAGGTGAATGTACTGAAATCACTAAAACCAGTATTTATGATCTGCGTTTCTCATCAACTGAACAAACGTTGTGCCTTACACAAAATATGCCTTACTGTCTAGTATTAGAGCTATCCATTACTCAACAGAGTATATATCACAAACAAGTGCTAGTTAAGGTGCCTATTAGCGCACCGCTACCAAACAACTTCTTTATATTGAGGCAGCCATTTTTAAGTATGGTAATTTTGTTACTGGGAGGAGGCGGGATTGCATTTATTTCGGTTAATTTTAAGTCTAACTGCAGACTGATCGGACTTTGGTTGGTCGGCCTTTTGTGACGTGCATATTGCAGCTCTTGGCAAAGACACATTACTCACCCAGTGAGCGGGCCAGTTTAGTGTGCCTCGGCCACGCCTCTACTTGAACATTGACCAGACACGGAGTCGCCCAGCGGTTAGGGGGGGGGGGGGTGTCGGGGGGGGGGGGGGAAGCCAATTGTTAAGGTTTATTCTGCGGATTGGCTAAGAGCTCTGCAACCGGGATGTTTGGATACATGCTGTTCATCCTTAAATTTAATAAGGGGCACACAGGTATGTACATTCTATAACTTCTCCCTTAATGTGCTGGATGTCTGTCTGTAAGGGACCAGGGAGCAGTTAGTGTGTACTCTGCTGAAGGGAGAAGGATATCCGCATTCATAGTTATAAAGACGGAAACTAAGCTTTGCATTTTTTTGTATCCATGGTAAGTTGCTACCATGCAACCAACAACATTTTCTTTATTAACTTTGTAGTTGACCATGCATACGATACAGTGTTTCTGACAGAGACATAGTCACATGAGGATTCCATTCTGAATGTCATTGTGGCTCTACAATCTTATTACTGGATAGTGAGGTGGGACAGAATTGGGAAGCAGGGAGTTGGAATTGCCTTAGTATTTAAAAACAGTTTTAAGTGTAATGTCTGTGAGCTTCCCATTCCGGCCTGTGAAGCAATTTCTTTTGCATTTAAACTTTCAGAGAAACATGCCCTATTGGGTGCTTTAATATATCGCCCTCCAGGTTATGACGCCTTATTTCTTACAGAGAGTGATACAAGAATAGTGGTTCTGTTGGGATGAAGGCAATTTCTTTGTGTATCGAAATCAATCGTCCGTCTCTTGATAGCTCACCTGGGAGTAATAAAAAGTGATAGCGTTGACTTGGTGCTAACTGAGGTGGATTCAGAACCTTTTACTTCTATTTCCATAGATCATTCCAAAGAAATCTGGGATGGGTGTCGGCTGACACCATCCACCCTGATAGCACCAAGTCAACGCTATCACTTTTTAGGTCTTGCTTTGGCGAAAGCGCGCTCTCGCATTGAGGACTATAGACAAGAGCTGGCCACGCGTGCAGCATTGTCAATGGCAGAGGCAGATTCAGACGCGCGCCTTGGGATTGGGTCGTGAGCCTGTAACGT
The DNA here is from genome assembly GCF_964263255.1 of Lissotriton vulgaris. NCBI lineage: Eukaryota > Metazoa > Chordata > Amphibia > Caudata > Salamandridae > Lissotriton > Lissotriton vulgaris. The sequence continues at coordinate 187,454,480 of NC_141690.1, read as the reverse complement.
AGACCGCTTACGCGCGCGCGCGACCCAATCCGCGCGTCGGAATCTTCCTCTGCAATGCTTCTAAATGCTGCGCGCCTTGTAGATTTCTGGTTTGTTTCCCGCGGAGGCATCACGACGAGCAGCAAGGGAGGTGGCGGAAATGGTTACTTTGGTTTGGTTACTTTGCGGCCGTCAATGCATATGCCCACAAATGTCTGAGCTCTGCAGGAACCGGTGAAATGCGAGCAGCGGGTGTCATTTCTTTTCGTTACATGCTCGAACAGGCTAAGTGCAGGAACACCCGAGTTCGCGTGCTTGCCAGTCATCTTGCAACTCAAACCTGTACATAGTGCATGTCTCCCCCCCCCCCCGCCCTCTTTGTGTACACGGCACAGGAGCGGCTAGATTGCAATACCACGTTCTACTAGAGCACATCTGCCTTCCTAAGTTATTAATAAAAATACGAATTATTTCGAAAAAGTGACGAGGTCAACATTCAGAGTTGCCGACTTTGGAGATGGGAAACCAGCTTCGAGTGGTCGCCGTGGGCTCAAGATCCAGTGATTCGGGGCATATCACTCAACCGTGACTTCTGCCAGTCTAGCACAGTATTGGCTTTACGCACTTGTGATGTCCTCTGTCTGCAGACTGGCACAGTATTGACCTTAGGCACTCGTGATGCCCTGTATTCGCAGACTGGAAATGACCAACTGCACCCACTCGTGCCCCCTTCCAGCACACTTCGCTCAGGCTTTTCTGTAGTAGGGGATCTCTGTGTATAGTCATAATCTAGTAAATAGTCCCGCCCATGTGCGTGGACCTCGGCAATCAAAAATAATCTCTTAAGTTGCCAAAATAATGCAGAAACTGCAAAGACACTTAAGAGAGAATTTAAAGACAAATAATGCAGCCTATATCCACAGGCTACACTGTCCAGTACTTAAACTAGAAATTCCACCAAAAAAAACTACACATAATACAGCCTGCCAGTTTCTACCATAGAGAAACTTGCCTCCCCCAGTCAAAGACTCTGGAATGATAGAGAGGAAGGTAGGGACAGACAAGCCCCATAGGCTGCCATTATGTGGCTTAAATAGGATACTGTGCCTTTAAGAGAACTTTCCAGAACTTCTCCCAGTATCCCAGAATGCATAGCAGGTCCCTCTGCTTTCAGTTCTTTTTTCCGGCTCCTGCTTACAGGACCCTGGCATTGAGCACTCCCTTGTTTCAAGGGTTTATTGGATATTTTGGCACTTTTGTGTTCTAAAAGTGTTTCAGTTTACTTTCTTGGTGTTCTCTTTCTCTTTTGTGTGCTGTTTCAGGCATTTTAGGGCTCTAAAATGCCTGGCCTTTTTGATAAGTTCCCAGCATGTGGGAGGAAGAAGGCCAAGAGTGATCCCCATGATGTCTGCATCGTCTGCCTCCCTGAGGATCATGTCCCTGAGGATTGTGTCATCTGCCAACAGTTTACTGCTCGGACTCTGAGGGACAGGATGAAGATCAGGCTTTCTGGCCTTGAGGAGAGGCGTCTGCAGGCTGCAGGTGGGTCTGGGCAGGCTGGGAAGGTTCCCTCTGCTGAGCCCTCTGGGGGGCTCCCCAGGGGCAGGAAGTCCAGCAAACGGTCCCGGTCTCCGTCGACGTCGATTGCATCGACGACGTCGAGAGGGATGACTGCGGTGTGCTCCCCTTCTCCCCGGGGCTCCGGGTCGAGACGGCTCGACGTCGAAGATCATGGAGAAGTCGCCGTCGAAGTCACCGTCGACGTCATCGTCTTCGTCGACGCCAAGGTCTTCCTATCGAGGCCGAAGGCGAAGTGACAAGCATCGCCGCTCGCCGTCAAGGCGACACCGTCGATCGCTGTCGAGGCGACACCGTCGATCGCCGTCGAAGCACCGGTCGACGTAGAGGGGCTCCTCTACGTCGAGAGCATCAAGGAGACGGCGACGCTCGTCGTCGAAGACGGAACGCTCGACGTCGCGGAGGCGGCGTACGACGTCGCGGAGGAAGAGGTCGACGTCGAGGGGTCGGCGTTCGACGTCGAGAAAAAGAGGGTCGACGTCGCGGAGGCAGCGTTGACGCCGGAGTCAAGGAAGCGTCGTTCGACGACAGAAAAGCGACGCTCTGCGTCGAGCAGAAAGCGGTCGGCGTCTGGGAGTCGTTCAGCCTCTCCAAAACGGCGCAGGAGGGATTCTAGTCCCTGAAGTCACGCTGCTTCTAGTGGAGGACGCAAGAGGAAGCGATCACCTGCTGAAGGGGCTGGATTCCCGCCCCCTTCGCCTAAGGAGTCACCGGGCTCGGTGTACTCGGAGGTGTACACGCCATCTCGGCCTCGGACTCCGACTCCTCCTCCTGTTCCTAAAGAGGATCCTCCACCCAAACCTCCACTTCCTTCAGGCGACCCACCATCCCCTCCTGTCCCTCCGCATGGGCCCGCCCCGCAGCCAAAGGTTCCTCTGCCGAGGTCCACTTCGCTGCCGTCTTTGCCTGTTCCTCCTAAGGGGACCCCAAAACCAAAACCCCGTGAGGAGCCAAGGAAGACCCCGCCACGAAAACCGGTGGAGCGGCCACGGGCTGGCAGGTCTCGCTCTCGCTCTGGGAGAAGGGAGAGATCGCGACGCAGATCGTCCACGAGGTCGAGACGCCGCCATAGGAGGCGCGAATCTCGCTCACACACAAGGTCCTCTGGGACCAGGGACTATTCTCCTACCTTGTCGGGGTCGCCGGACACGAGGGTGTCCCCGATTGATGACCTGGTGGCGTTTCAGGACGTCCTTTTAAGGGGCGCTGCGAAGTTGGGCATATCCCCGACGGTGCCTACTCCGAAAACTTCAGTCATTTTTGAGACATTGCATCAAAAACACCTGTCTCGTCCTCTCCTGCCTCTGGTGCCGGGCCTGGAGGAACCGGCTATGGCCCTTTTTCTCACCCCTGCGGTGACGAGGGCGGCTCCATCGAGGTTGCTGAAAAAGTACCGGGCTCCCGATTCGGATCCGGCCTTTCTGAGAACGGAACCCCCTCCTGACTCTGTCATTGTGACGTCGGCCCGCAAGCAACATGCCACCACTCCGTCCTCCACGGTTCCCCCGGATAAGGAGTCCAGGTGGATGGATTCGGCGGGGAGGAAAGTCTGTGGAACTTCCGCTACCTCCATGAAAGCTGCGAGTGCCACGGCGCTGTTGGGCCGATATGACTGCGCCCTCTGGGACTCCCTCAAGCGGTTTGCAGAGCACTTACCTCGGGAGAAGCGTGAGGACTTCATGGAAGTGCTGAATGAAGGGATGCTGGTGGCGAACCAGATTATCAGCGCTGCAGCGGACTCTTCCCTGTTGGCTGCTCACGGATTTTGCCACTGAGTCAACCACCAACGACGCCACGCATGGCTCCGGCTTACGTCCCTGAACCCGGACGCACAGCAGAGGGTGGCCAACCTACCATTCTCAGGTGAGACCCTCTTCGGGAAGCATGCGGACGATGAGATGGCCCGCATGAAGGCGGAGGCCGAGACGCTAACGGCTGTGGGCCTGGAGAAGCCTAAAGAGACCAAGAAGACGTACCGCCCTTTCCAACGGCGGTTCGTGGGCAAGGCCGAGGAGGAGGCCAGGCTTCGGGACAATCGCAACATCAACAACAGTTCCGTAAGCCGTTCCAGAAGCGCCAGAAGGGCAGAGGAGGCCAGCAGTCGGCCCCGGCGCCCAAGGGCCAGGCTGGGTCTAGGCCCTAGGAACCTACTTCCCCCGGATCTGTTACCCACTCCGGTAGGGGGAAGCATTCAATTTTTTCTGGCAGAGTGGACAAAAATTACTCGGGACATGTGGGTGCTGAATATTGTTTGCAATGGATACAGTCTTCGGTTCACCAGTCCTCCTCCAGCAATTCCCCCGGTCAGCTCGCAGTTTCAGCTGCGCGAGCTTCAGGCGGAAGCGGATATCCTGTTGAGGAAAAGGGCGATAGAAGACGTACCTCTGTCTCAGAGAGGAAAAGGTCTGTACTCCAGGTTCTTTCTTGTTCGCAAGAAGGACTAGAACGAGTTCAGGCCCATTCTGGACTTGCGGCAGGCAAACAAATGGATTCGCAGGGAAAAGTTTTGCATGCTGTTGTTGCATCAGATTTATCCTCAGTTGCAACAGGGAGACTGGCTATGCGCTATAGACCTACAGGATGCTTACTTCCATGTGAAATCAGCGGTTGGAGTTTTTCGGAGAGTTCAGATACTAAGGGCGCTCTGCCTCAATTTCTACGTTACAGTGTGTGGTGTGAGTAAGTCAGAGGTAGTGCGTGAAGAGCAGACGGAAAACACCCTTAACCGTCCAATGAAGTCAAAGACTTGGCAACAATTACACAGCTGTGCTCTCGCAACTACTTTAGGGTATCAAAACTTAGTACAATGACAAACGTAATACAATAATTAGAAGCAGATTCTTTGGTGTGTTTCTTGTCACAGCAAGATGACGATTTAATGTATCCAGACTTGAAGCACAGTCACAGTAAGCCGACACGTGTTTCGTCGTGCACAGGTGAGTCAACACGACTCTTCATGGCTTTGAACTCAACTCTGAGCAAGTGAGTTGAGAATAGTCTGGTACTCGTGGTGACATTCACTGTTTGTGTATGTTCTTATAAATTAATAGGTAGGGACAGTACATCCAATTGGTTAGGTGCACAAGATTGATCTCGCTGCTATGTTCCTCCCAGTAGGGTGGGTCGAGTTTTCCAAAGATTAGCACTTAATACGGGTGTGTATAAGGCAGTGCCGGGAGGGGATCCATCGGATAAGGCACTAATGGAAAGCGGGTACGTTTTCTCACTCGCGGTGCGCGGTAGTGCGGTATCCCTCCTCTGACGTTTGTCATTGTACTAAGTTTTGATACCCTAAAGTAGTTGCGAGAGCACAGCTGTGTAAATGCTTACTTCCATGTGCCCATTGCACCCAAACACAGGAAGTTCCTGCGGTTCCAAGTCGGCACCAATCCCTATCAATACACAGTACTCCCATTCGGACTGAAGTCTGCGCCGAGAACATTCTCGAAGTGCATGGCGGTGGTAGCAGCACACCGGAGGAAGAACAAGGTGTTAGTCTACCCGTACCTGGACGATTGGTTGATCAAGGCACCCTCCTTCTCGGAAGCGCGAGCACACTTCCAGAAGGCGAGCGTTCTCTTGAACAAGCTGGGGCTGCACATCAACATGGCCAAGTCTGTCCCGACTCCGGTCCAATGCATACAGTACTTGGGAGCCTCAATCAATACGCTGTCAGCAAGCGTGTCTCCTTCGGAAGACCGACGATTATCTCTCCTTCGGAAGGCTCAGGCTCTTATGACAACTCCATCTACAACAGTGAGGACGGTATCTTCTCTACTGGGATCGTTACCCTCTTGTATCTTCCTGACGCCACACGCACGGCTGCACATGAGACCGCTGCAGGAGTGCTTGGAGGATCAGTGGGATCAGAGGAAAGGATCTTGGGACGACAAGATTCGACTGTCGCTGCATGCTCTTCAGTCTCTGAAGTGGTGGTGTTCGGCGGAGAATCTCCTCAGAGGGGTTCCCTTTCACAAGGACATTCCCACGCAGACTGTCGTGACGGATGCTTCTCTCCTGGGATGGGGAGCGCATTCCCGGACTCTACAGATTCAAGGAACGTGGTCGCCGATGGAGGCCACGTATCACATCAATTTCCTGGAACTCAGGGCTGTTCACTTGGCACTGAAGGCCGTTCTTCCGTCCTTCCAGACCAACTCTCTGCTTGTACAGACGGACAATACCACCACAATGTATTACCTTAACAAGCAGGGGGGCTCGAGATCACGCACTCTGTCACAGGAGGCGCAGACGATCTGGCACTGGCTCCTAGCCAGAGGACTGATGATAACGGCCACCCATCTACCAGGTGTGCAGAATGTTCATGCAGACGCACTGAGCAGACTGGTTCAGGAAAACCACGAATGGGTCATAAACGACGAAGTACTAGGAGAAGTCTTCGCAAGGTGGGGAACTCCAGACGTAGACTTGTTCGCCACCGCCGAAAACAGCAAGTGCAGAGACTTCGCCTCCAGGTACTTCCAGCAAGGGACGCTGGGGAATGCGTTATGGATAGACTGGACGAACAGCTTTCTGTACGCCTTTCCTCCCATTCCCCTGATTCCGGCAGTGCTCATCAAGCTGGCCCGGTCCAGGGCTCGGATGATACTCATTGCCCCGGAGTGGCCCAGGCAGTGGTGGTTCACGGACCTACTTCACCGGTCTCTCCTTCCTCACATTCGGTTGCCGTGCAGGCCGGACCTTCTCACGAAGTTCGGGGGACGGATGTTAAACCCCAACCTCTCGTCTTTGAGTTTGGCGGCATGGCTCCTGAGATAGTGCAGTATGGCCATCTGAATCTGCCCGATGATTGCATGGACATACTGAAGGAGTCTAAGAGACCTTCCACTCGTACTTCATATGCTTACAAGTGGAAGAGGTTTTGTATCTGGTGCCAGTCTAAGAACCATGATCCTACGACCTGTAAGGAAGATGTCATCCTTCCTTACCTTTTACATTTGGCGCAGTCTGGCCTTAATGTTCATTCCATTAAGGTTCATCTTGCTGCATTGACTGCCTACAGGAAATGCCCTTCACAGACTTCCTTTTTCCAGATCCCTGTGATCAAAGATTTTCTGGAAGGATTGAAGAAAGTATTCCCTCCTGTCAGGCTTCCTTCGCCTTCATTGGAATTGAATGTGGTGCTGTCCAGATTGATGAAGGAGCCTTTTGAACCTATTCATAAGGCTTCGTTGCAGCACCTGTCCTGGAAGGCGGCGTTCCTCGTGGCCATTACACCGGCCCGCAGGGTGAGTGAAATTCAGGCGTTGTGTTGTACTGAACCTTATACTGTGTTTCATGCTGCTAAGGTTGTTATGCGTACTCACCCTAAATTTCTTCCCAAGGTTATTTCTGATTTTCATGTCAACCAGACCATAACTTTGCCTACGTTTTTTCAGAACCCTTCATCCCCAGCGGAGAGGTCTCTCCATTCCCTGGATGTTAGGAGGGTGTTGAAATTTTATTTGGATAAAACCAAAGATATTCGTAGGTCTGACCAGTTGTTCATCAATTACGGATCGGTCAGGACGGGTCTTGCGACCTCTAAGCAGTCCATCTCTAGGTGGATTGTGTCCTGCATACAATTGTTACCAAAAGGCTAATAAGACCTTAGGAGGTAAGCCTAAGGCTCATTCCACCAGGGGCAAAGCTGCCACGACGGCTCTGCTCCGTAACGTGCCGATTGCTGAAATCTGCAAGGCAGCCACTTGGAAGTCGGTTCATACCTTTGCTAAGCATTACTGCCTGGACACTGACGCCCGGGCAGACGCTGAGGTTGGGCAGGCTTCGCTGCGGAATTTGTTCGCACAGTAGTGGCGTTATGTATTTATTCTCCACCGCCGCTTTGGTGTGGGGATAGGCTTGCCATTCTATTCACTAGATTATGACTATACACAGAGATCCCCTACTACAGAAGGAGTAGTTTCTGTCCTGTAACTCCAGTTCTGTAGTAGGGGTATCTCTGTTATAGTCATAAGCGCCCGCCCTCCTCCCCGGTGGAGAGATTTGATCATGTACGGAATGCGACAGGTCTGGCGTGCTTCGCCTTCAAAAAGAACTGAAAGTAGAGGGACCTGCTATGCATTCTGGGATACTGCGAGAAGTTCTGGAAAGTTCTCTTAAAGGCACAGTATCCTATTTAAGCCATATAATGGCAGCCTATGGGGCTTGTCTGTCCCTACCTTCCTCTCTATCATTCCAGAGTCATTGACTGGGGGAGGCAAGTTTTTCTATGGTAGAAACTGGCAGGCTGTATTGTGTAGTGTTTTTTGGTGGAATTTCTAGTTGAAGTACTGGACAGTGTAGCCTGTGAATATAGGCTGCATTATTTGTCTTTAAATTCTCTCTTAAGTGTCTTTGCAGTTTCTGCATTATTTTGACAACTTAAGAGATTATTTTTGATTGCCGGGGTCCACGCACATGGGCGGGACTATTCACTAGATTATGACTATAACAGAGATACCCCTACTACAGAACTGGAGTTACAGGACAGAAACTACTCCTTCTCTCTCATACTAAAAATGCCAGATTTGACCCACACTGTGGTGAACTTGGTCTTGGCCCAGCTGTGCTGTCCGCTCCTTGCCGACTGGTAGAGTACTGACTCGGTCGTGCCTCCGTGGCTCGGTACTTACCCCATCATACTGCCACCATGTATTTTCCGGACAGCCCTCTACCCCAACAAGGCTATTCCGCCATCACCCCGGTCGGACAGGAGACCCAGCCTCCCCATTTCTTAGTGTCGGGCCCGCCCTGCCTGTCCTCCGCGCCTGGGGTGCAGAGCCAAGGCGCTACGACAGCTGAGGGGCCCAAGGCTGCGACACAGACCGACGCCCCTCCCATCCCGTCCGGCATGGAAAACTTAAGTAAAGTCAAGACTTCGGAGTGGGTGGGGCCCCCGCCCTTCCCGGACCTGCCCAGGCCGTGATGAACAAGATGGTGAAGGTGGAGGCGCCCCCCCATGGCTCACATCCGCATAGACTATATGCTGAGCTGCTACTCTCAAGCAGACGCTCACCTTAGTGGAAATGCCCAGTGTTTGTATAGCGCTTAAAACGTTTTCTAGGCACTTCCGCTGCTGACAGGTAAGGGAACTGGCAACGCCACATGAAGTCATTAGCCCTGAATCACGGTTAGTTGCTCAAGTGGGGAAGCTGTGATTAGAACTCATATTGTCTGGCCCTACACCAGACACCCCCTACCCCGCCTCTGTTTACTCTAAACTGTTTCGTATTTATCCTGCAAAACGTCTGCTCCACCCTCTCCTCTGTGACCTCTCCCCAGCTCTCTCCTTCCATATCGCCCCAAGGGAACTTAGATATGGTCAGACTGTTAACGGAAACTTCTCTGTAATGAAAACTTGTCAACTTGTGAGGAATAAACACGGACCTGAGGCCTGGGTCTGCACAGCATTGTGTGTCTGTGTGTCGTATGCATGGTATGCAACGCTGCTCGGCAAAAGCCTTTTGTGATTTAACCCTTGCTGCCTGTGGCCAAGAGCCTCCACCGTCCCTTTAGACTGCCGCTTCATACTGCACGGCGGTGATACAGCACTTGGGGGTACGGTGCACGCCGGTGACACATTCCGGAATGGCAATACTCTGATACTGGTCGGCGCTGGCAAAACACTGGGTGGCATTGCACGGGGGCACACTGCATGGCTGTTACACTGCACAGGTGTGACACTGCTCCTGCCTCGCCTCACACTCACTGTGGACCGCTTCCTGGCACTGCACAGGTGTGACACTGTGCTCCTGCCTCACCTCACACTCACTGTGGACCGCTTCCTGGCCCTGCATAGGTGTGACACTGTGCTCCTGCCTCACCTCACGCTCACTGTGGACCGCTTCCTAGCACTGTTTATGTACCAATTGCAAATTCAAGAAAACAAATTAATGCAAAGCATTGTCATTTACAATGCCAGTAACTCAAACTTTAATGCTGCGAGACCTATTGCATTGCAAATGCTTGTTTCACTTCCAGGTGAGCTGGACAAAAATATTGGTCCTCACCACTTTTTAAACTACTCTAGACACACACGTTTCTATAAAACCCTTCCTAATATTTTCAGGCTGTCCTCCCTTTTCTGTCCTGAAGAAGACCCACCCCGGATGCAATTAAGTGTGCACCACATCTTAGGGTCGAAACGTCGGCGTTATTTACATCAATCCGTCCATGAAGAGTTACAACACTTTAAGCAAAAGAATACATTTTGTTGTGACCAATGTAACACATATGGGCAGATGATATTCTATGTTCTCCAATATTGTTTGTTATGAGTTTTGATCCATGTAAAAATCACGTTTTCACGTATCACTACCAGTCACTGAAACCGTTTCACTATAAGTATGATTCCTTATCATACATTAAGACAAAGTATTGAATATCTAAGAAACTGTGTTGTCTTTATGATTTATGCGTAGAATTCTCCTATAATTTATCAAGAGACGGACGATTGATTTAGATACACAAAGAAATTGCCTTAATCCCGACAGAACCACTATTCTTGTATCACTTTAGGACCCAGGTTCTGAGGGTTACGGGTAAACCCCATTATAACTACTTGTTTCTTACGGAAACTTGGCTCTCCAGTCCTGCAGACCCCGCGGTACTTCAAACGACCCCCCCACACCCACCGGATACTCTATCCAGAGACAAGATTGTGTATTAATTAGAGGTGGTGGGCTAGCTATCATATAGAAAGATAATTTTAAATGTCAAATCACAGCCAGTCTGGTCTTTGACTGCGAGAGCTGTTTCTTTGTGCTTGGCTTTTCCCTCGACATGTACCTTTTCTGGTGTTCTTATGTTCGAGGCATATGAGCTGCAGATTGTACACTATGCATTAGATCACCACCTGGTGTTGGGCTCGGATGATTGCAGGTTGTTGTCTTCTTGGAAGAAGTCTTTGTAGTCACGAGATAGGTGACTCCTCCCTTGGACAATACTGCGCATGGGCATCGGCTCCATCCTTAGATTGTTTTTTTCCGCCACTGGGTTCAGATGAAACTTTCTCCGCTTCGGCTAGAAAAACATTTCAGCAACTTCGAAGCGCAGAACTTCCTCAAACTTCTAGAAACTACCCTCGACATCGACTACAATACTTTCGACGCCATTAGTTCCATTCCGGTCAACGACGCGGGCCGTTATGCCTACCGACGACGTGCGGCCTACACCACATGGAAAGAACTCCCTTCAAAAGATGTCCGGTATGTCGAGCAAAGTTTCCACATAGTGACCACCACGAGGTCTGCAACCTCTGTCTATCGCCAAGACACGACGAGTCGACCTGCACAGCTTGTGCAACCTTCCGATCGAAGAAAACCATCTGGGATTGGAGGGCCCGTCGTCACGAAATGAGGAGATCAGCTCCAGCACCGGAAGACATCTTCAACAAGGTTCCCCGTCGTTCCCGAAGAAGACTCATCTGATCTCCAGATCGTATCTGAGGCAGACGACTCAGATGACTCCATTCAATCGGGTCAGCGCATGAGTACTACTGCCCCTGAAGAACCGGGTTTTAAAACCCAGCGGCGCCAGGGAAAACGCCCGATGTCTTCGAGTTCCCCTGCCTTGGCAAACCGAGACACGGGACACTTCTTGATGACGTCAAAGACCAAATTTATTGGCTGCAACCAGGAACAGAGGTCTTTGAAGCACAACACGGGTGATTCGCTAGAGACTGCGCAAATTCATAGAGTGGAGCATCGTCTTTTATGCTAAAAATCACATTCCTGGCTAGCATCGATTACATGACCAATTGGAGGGTGACATTTCAAACATATTGCATGACGACAATCCCACTTTCCGTTTGTCCAGCCCACCAGAAATGACCAAGTAAAATCCAACATTCCTGCTCGAACAGGCCGGACAGATTCATCATAAAAGACCTCAACCCAAATCAATAATTAAGCCATAAAGGAAGGAACCGAAGCAGATGAGGAGCAAGATAGAAGGGTGTGTGGATGTACCATGAACTCAGCAATGTCCTGCTCTTTGATCTCTATCTGACCAGCTGCTTAACAAGGAACTGGCTCAACGAGGTCAGCCTCGGGCAAGGGAGTCAGTTCGTTCAGGTCACTCAGAAGTCAGCTAAGGTGTACTTGTCCCAAAGACTCGTTTGGCCGTAGTCATCGGCCTATGTGAGGGCAACCACACAAAATGGCTGCTGTACACAAAATGGAACCCGAGGGTTCAAACGAAATCCATGAATACGCAGTGTTCTCATTGATCGATTATTACGAAAACACTCATACATACCGCACTCGTCATTTGCGGTCCGCTGATATCAAAATCGTCTATATTCGACGACCTTTATTGAACAGGTTTAGAATCACGGAACCACAGACCCTCCTTTTACCCTTACATAGGCAACAAACCCAAACCCATGTCAGTCTGAATCCAGGTCTATATTAATCAGATCATCAAGATGTTGCTGTAGCATCATCCTAGTACTTAGCAACTCTCTCTGGACAGGTCTCCTCGCACACGAAGTAGCACAAAGGCCACATATAGCAGGGGCACACTGTACGCAAAGACAGAACAGGAAAAGGATAGTTAAGATCATCCCAATGACCATCAGAATCTTCCATCCCCACGTGATAACAATCCCCAAAACCATCCCATCAACGACCAATCTCCCTAGTCTATATGTACAGACTCTTAGATCTTATGTAGTCTGGAAATGGCCTGGAAAATTGTCGGAGCGTTGTCTGGAATGAAAACGCAGCAGCTCGATTGAATCAATTTACACACCCCATCTCTATCTGCAAGTATGACATCTAGCGCAACTCTGTTCTGAAGAGTCATAAGTCGATCCGACTGGAGCTCAGCAGTCAAGTTACTAAGGGCACCGGCAGTTTCGACTATGGTGGACTCAACCACTCTCGTCAACTGTCGAATGTTCCTGCTATTAGCAATAGGTCCCCAGAACGGCAGAAAACCCTTCAAGAAATCTCCCAATTCTTGTCCTGCTGTATCTTCCTTACTGAAGACACCTCTAGCAACTCTTGTCTTATGGTAATCTGCTGCAGCTGTAAAAGTGGGAGGCAACAGGAACGAAACAAAACATGTGCCTGAGAAGTCAGGGGGCAACCATGTGTATGCTTTATCGTAACAGATGAAATAGGTACCCTTAGCTGCTAGGAACGCTGGGGAAGTCTGAGACACAAAAACATAAGTCTCAGTGCAAACGCTCTTCCCTAATTGAGCTCTCGGATTCTTGCCATTACCTTGCAGACAATAATGACCCTAATGGGGCACTATCCAAATCGGAGGGGAACTTTTCGCTCGCTGGTTAACACTCAGACTAACTCTGTATCCAGTAACGTTCCAACCACTGTATGTATGTGTCTCATCTCTCGGGATAGTCTCATACGAACTAATTCCTCTAATCATGTCGACTATACCCTTGACCAGAGCACTAGTCTTCGGACTATCTTTCACGGAACGTTGGGGATAGACTCCATGAGCATAAATGAACATCGTTCTATATGCCCAAATAGAACCATTGTAGCTAAAAGGCAAAACCAAGTAAGGAATACCTTTATCGGTAGTATGGGGCATGAGGCCACACGCCCAACAATTTGTCGTGTTCATTACTAGCTGGTGTTTGGTGCAGGAGCTCAACAAAGGAATTATTAGCAAATTCCAATCTTCTAACAATTTCATGTTCGGGCAGAGGGTGAAAAGAATGTGAAGAAACAGTAGGAGGAGGTATAGGTTGCATAGTGGGCATGAACGTCACTTGAAAAGAAAATGTCACATATCCAATTAAAAACATCATTAAGATAAACAATATAAGCAAACACAATATTAAAAAACGTTTTCTGTTCATTAATTTACATATTTTGCTCTTAAAGCTTATTCTTTCAACAGGTCTCTCCATCTCGAAAAACTCCATCCTCTCTAATTGCTGCTCGCGGCGGTAGGGTGTTCTGTGCTAAGGAACGCGTCTGTCAGTCCAGGGCAACTCCCTTAGACCAACCAGAACCGTCGACCTAACGTCTTCGGCTTGCACTCCAAAGACTTGACACCGCGACCCTACAGCTGAACCCGGATGGCGGTTCGAAAAACAAAGTAATAACTCGGAGGAGAGCTAACCTTCGAAAATCAGTAAAAGAAAGAATTTCACTTTATTAGTCCCATGACACTCGGTCGCAAATTATAACGCTCTTTGCCAGGCAATGTCTGCTCACGGAATAATAACTCCGGTTAAACAGTGTTCATACAATTCAATGGAGGCACAGCTTCTTGAAGAAGATCGTCACTTTCTTGCTCAGTGTTCGTTCCAATCAAACGGGCATCGCTGAAAGGCAGAAAACGAGGCACGGTCTCCGTTTCAGAATCAGGAAGGCCTTTCTGGACCCACCAGTCGTACGGCAGAGGCAAAGGGGCTCTCTTACAATGTATGCCGTGGATCCAGTTCTTTTTACAGTGCTCTCGTACTGCAGAACGGGTGGCCAATAAAACTAAATAGGGGCCATCCAAGCGGGGCTGCTCGTTCTTGGTCCGCTGGAAATTCTTCACAAGGACCCATGAACCAGGTTCGATGGCGTGTCCTGGATCTTCAGAAGCTTGTGGCAGTGTATCGTGAACCTGTTGATGCAAAACAGGCAATTTAGCCGTCAATTCGTACAGGTAGTCAAACAACACAGGATGTTCTATTTCGCTAAACTTTGTCGGCCGCGGCACTCCCCAAACATATGCCTGGCGACCAAACACTACCTCATATGGACTCAGACCCATTCGTAAATGCACAGTCATTCTAGTGGACAAAAGAGCTAGTGGCAAGGCATCTGGCCATTGTAAACCAGAGCTCGCTTGTATTTTGGCTAATTTCAGTTTAAGAGTGCCATTATAGCACTCAACTAAACCAGCTGATTGGGAGTGATTTGCAGCGTGTAACTTCTGCTTGATTCCTAATCCATCACATACTCTCTTCATCACTTGACCCACAAATTCACTCCCATTGTCACTCCAAATCATTCTCGGCAAAACAAACCTAGGGAAAAATTCCTTAATAAGGGCTTTTGCTGTGGACAAGGCAGTGTTATCTTTCAAAGGGTAGGCTTCCACTCATCTAGAAAAAGAGCAAACAACCACTAACACGTACTTCAGGTTTGTAGGAGAGTAGGGTCTGCAATCCTATGATCACCCAGATTTTTTGCTTTTGTTTCACTGGTTTACGACTTTCTCTGGCTGTGGGCCTGCCAATCAGACCCACAGCCTGGCTGTTCTCTCGCTAAATTGACATGTGTACCTTAGGTGCATTACCAATTGGAACTGGGCCACCTTGTCAGACCCTGTAACTCAGGGCATCGGTGTACCCAGGGCCTACCAGGGGTTGAAGCATGCATTATGCCACCCCTGGATGGCCATCTAAATCTGACACAACTGGCTGCACGACAGCTGGGGCAAGGTGGCGTATTCGCCCTTTGCTTTAGATATAGTATACCTATATCTAACCCCAAAATGGACACCCGAATTCCTATCAGTCACTCCTATGGCAGGCCTTAACAATCCTGAAGGCAGAGTGCGTGGAATCGTGTGAATTGGGCGCTGGCATGAGCCGAGCCGGTTGCAGCTTGCGGAACCAAGACCCAATGGCTGTTCCATGATAACGCGTACCATATATCGCTAACTCCGGTATTGTGCTATCAAGACATGTCGAGTAAGGTGTCCTACGAATCTGGATCCTGACCCCTCACCAATGCTGGCGACGGGGTTAGCATTCCACCCTTCTAGAGGGACACGACATGTACGTAACTGTGAACCCCTGTTAAAGTTAACTGAAGCCTCAGCTCCACAAAATGGATGCTGCCACCACAGACACGAGTCTGACCTCCTGCTGCTGGGAGTCCTTCCAGCGAGGAGAGCTTGGACAAAGGGTTTCCTGTCCGGGGCGGTGCTCGCACCATCCCAGACAGGGTTTTGTGTATCCTGGGTAGGCAGGGCTTTACAGGAAGGTGACTGCGGAGTGGCACCCCGGTGCTCACTACGCATCTGCCGGCTAGAACCAGTTCCAGGGGCACACCAGCCCCTGGCCTGGGGAAAGTCCGGCATGGGAGAGGGGTGTAACCACCCCCCTTCCTGGTCCCACCCCTAGGGCAGGACCTAGTCGCGTACCCACACCTTTCTTTAGGATAAAGGCAGGAGCGGGGACCCTTCCAAATGAGATCATCTTTGAATCAAGAAACTACCTTCTACGAAAGGAACTCTCAACTTCTTCTCAAGATTTCTCCCTTGTGGCTAAGGAGTAGTCACCCTGCATCCGCAGGCACCATCTAAGAACTCTGCGGTTTGCTGCACGTCCTTCCTCAGGAATCCGACTGCCCGGCTCGACGAGAACCGGCTTCCCTGGCACCTCTGACCTCTACCCACATCGTCAGCTCAGCTGAGATCCGTGGGTGCGACGAGACCTCGAGGGACCGGCCATCATCAGAACCTGCACGATTTCTAAACCAGCACGACCACCGAGGGATCCTCTGGTGAGTGCTTTGGGGTCCGAGAAGCCCCGACCCTGAGCAGCTCCAGCATCGAAGTTCAGCCTCCCTGCATCTCCACGATCTGCGTGGGGCCCTTCTGCGCTTTGCTGCTCATCACGTTGTCTGACTACTAGCCGCTGGCTTGTGGCCTTCTCGACGACGCCCGACAACAACGCTGCTGGTCTGGTTGCTCCAGACTGGCCTTTGCTCCCTTCTGAAAGAGGAGCCCCCCGGACCCTCCTGGTCCACTCAAGACGCCATTTTAGGCCCACCACGTGGCCCTGAATTTGCCAAGGCTTGTTGCCCCAATCCTGGGCCCAGCGACGCCGACAGCATCAACCTTCGTGGGACAGCTCGCCCCTCCATCCGGGTCGCCGACAACGCCTCCTGGTCCGTGAGACTGCAGAGCCTATCGTCGCCCACTCACCTAGTCGAGGTGACGATCATCCGGTACCCTCTTGGTACCCTCTGACTACTGGCTAGTAGTTACGAACTTGGTCCCCTCTGCTTTCAGGTGTCATCCATCTCTGATCCAGGCTTGGATCTCTACGAACTATCTCCACTGGTCGCCGGCCAGCAACTCCTTCCTTCCGGCTCCTGGTTCGTCAGCGAGGACTCCTGACGTCTGTAAAGACTTATGCAGCCGCAGCCCCTGGGCTAGGTAACTTCGACATTTCGGTGCCCGCATAGCCTCATTATCTAAGGGTCCAGAGTCACTGTCGCTTCCGACTTACCTTATCGGGTTCGCCCGAGAACACTAGACTTTCCGTGCCCTCGGGCATTTGAGTAGATTGTGCACTTGAAGTATTTTCCTAAGAGTTTTGTTGTGTGCTTAGTACCCTGTCCTCATAAAGAGTACAGGGCTGTTGTGATTCTAATAAATACACTGTTTATTTTCATAACACTTGTGTGGTGTCCTTTCACTTGGTGTTCAAGGGGTATATGTGATGGTATAACAGCTGGCTTAACACGCCCTCTAGAGTTTAGCCCGAAGACTGCTCGTATCCACGCTACTAGGATAGCTGGTCTAAGGTTGACTTACAATCCATCACCATAAGGGTCGTTTGGACTGATGCATAGTGATCACTAGAATAGTGAGCACTGCATATCAGGCCAACTTCTCACAAGGTTGTTGCACCTCTCCATGTGGATGAAATCTAGCTGCAAAGCCTCAAACGGATACGTTGGAGGAGCAAAATGACCAGCTGGAGTTGGAGTTCCCTTACCAGGATTGTACATCAAACACACCATACAATTCTTAACCAGATTCTCTGCACTTAGGAATACCAGCATTCTGCCATACTGGAGCTAACAACTTACAAATCCCTTTCACGCCGATATGAGCTATTCCATGAGCCATTGTAACCACTGGAAGTACATGCGCATCGGGTAACAACCATCTCTGATTCTCTGACAACTCAACCCAACAACCATTCGAATCCAATTTACCCTTGCTTTCTCTCCATTCATTCAACTCTTTCTCCTTAGCTTCAGCTTGGATGGATTTCACACTCTCAATCGTATCTTCACACATACTTCCATCTGGAACCCATCTCGCCGGACCCGCAACATACATTCGACTCATCACATCTCTCGCAGTTTCTTTCGTGACTTCATCTGCAAACGCATTAACACGACCAACATCATCCGTAACTTTCTTATGCGCACTGCATTTCACAATCGCGACTTGCAACGGCAAAGTAAGAGATTCAAGAAGTTCATTCACCAATTGACCATGCTTAATCTTAGTTCCATGCGAAGTCAGGAACCCACGCTCTTTCCACAAACGTCAAACTATGAGCCACACCAAACGCGTACTGGCTATCGGTATACACAGTCACTCGTTTTCCTTTCCACAACACACACGCTCTCGTTAATGCAATCCACTCTGCTGCTTGCGCTGAATTATGTGGGATACGTGCAGCTTCAACAATCGTATGCAAAGTCGTAACAGCATATGCCGCAGTCGTATCACCATTCGGAAGCTTGAAGCACGAACCATCAACCCATAAGGTACCATCACACTCTGGAAGAGGAGTGTCCCTAAGATCTATCCTCCCTTTCGTTTCTTCCTCTGTCCTAAAGAAGCAATCATGCTGTTCAGTAACATCTGTCTCAACTGAAATCGGCAACAACGTAGCTGGATTCAGCGTGTTGCATCTCTTTATATGCACATGACTCGCTAACAATGTCTATTCGTAACCCGACAACCGAGCACTAGTTAAGTGCTGTGTCTTGGTACGATTCAACAAGGTATCTACTGTATGTCGAACCATCACAATCAGTGTATTGTCCATCACTAAACCAGCAGACTGTCGAATCGAAACAGCCGCTGCTGCTGTAGCTCTCAAACAACTCTGCAACGCTCTAGCTACCGGATTCAAAGTCGACGAAAAATAAGCACATGGACGCTGCTTATCGCCAAACTGTTGAGTCAAAACTGACAATGCACATCCCCCTCTCTCATGGACATACAATGTGAAAGGCTTACTGTAGTCGGGGGTACCCAACACAGGAGCTGAACACAACGCATCACGCAATTCTGAAACGCTCTTCTGACATTCGTCAGTCCAAGGAATAGGATTTGGGGTATCCTTAACAGTAAGAGCTATCAAAGGCTTCGCGAGCAACGAAAAATTAGGGATCCACTGTCTACAATACGACTTAATACCTAGGAAAGCACGTACTTCTCTCTGTGTCGTAGGCACACATTTTCGCAATCGCTTGAATTCTTTCTGGGGTCCGTTTCCTTCCCTCCTTCGATAAGAGGTGACCCAAGTAGGTAACTTCTTGTCGACAATATTGCAACTTCGAAAGAGACACCTTATGATGGAAATCAGACAAGTGACGTTACAACGACAAAGTAGCCTCTCTACAGATCTCTTCATTGTCAGCAGCAGCTAACAGATCGTCGACATAGTGAATAAGAGCAGCACTATCAGGTAAAACACGCAAATCAAGATGCGTCTTCAAAGCTTGACTATAGATCGATGGACTCTCACAATAGCCTTGAGGAGCGCGCTTAAACCGGAAACTTTGTCCTCCTAAAGAAAAGCCAACGATATCTCTACTTTCCACGGCAATCGTGATGCTGAAGAAAGCATTCTTCAAGTCAATCACCGAAAAACACGTGGCTGTAGCCGGGATCAAAGTCAGTAACACAGTGATATCAGGCACAACAGGAAATTGCGGAACTACAATCTTATTCACCTCGCGGAGATCGATCACAAACCTATATACAGAAGGCTGTGAAGAATGAGTTCTTTTCAGAACAGACTATTGCACACATTACCTCTCGTTTCCTCAATCACACATCACTTGGATCCGACTAAGGGACAGGAGGACGTCATCTTACCATACCTCCTTTCCCTCGCAACTGCTGGTTTAAAGTACACTTCAATTAGAGTGCATTTGTCAGCTATTGTAGCATACAGAAAATCACCTCATCAGATGTCTTTCTTTCAGGTTCCAGTGGTTAAGGACTTCCTACAGGGGTTGAAGAAAGTGTATCCCCCTGTGCGAAATCCTTCTCCTCCGTGGGAATTAAACCTAGTTCTATCCAGGTTAATGTCACCTCCTTTCGAGCCCATCCACAAGGCCTCCTTGCAACATCTCTTGGAAGGCAGCCTTTTTGGTGGCGATTACCTCTGCGCGCAGAGTAAGTGAGATACAAGCGCTCTGTGCTAAGGAACCATATACTGTTTTCCACCACAACAGAGTAGTCCTAAGGGCTCACCCATCTTTCTTGCCTAAGGTCATCTCTGATTTTCATATAAATCAGTCTATTTCCCTCCCTTCCTTTTTTCCAAATCCTACGACCCCAGCCGAGCGGTCACTTCACTCCTTAGATCTTAAAAGAGTGCTTAAGTTTTATTTGGAAAAGACTAAAGGGATTAGGAAAACGGACCAACTGTTTGTGAACTATGGCTCAATGAGAACAGGTTTTCCAGCGGCCAAGAGGTCCATCTCCAGATTTAAGCTTTTATCGCGCACAGCTACCCACAGTGGGTTTCCCGGCGCCAGGGATAGACTGTAGAAGAAAGGACGGTGCAGCACCTGACTTGAGGCCACAACCAACTATTGGCTACCCTTATTGAAAAGTAGAGTCTTCAGAGCCTTACGGAATCGAAGTAGGTTAGTCTCTAGCTTTAGTGCCAGAGGGAGGGAGTTCCAGTATTTAGGGCCCAAAATAGAAAAGGAGCGGCCTCCCTTTTTTGCCAGCTTACATCTTGGCACTGTGAAATTGCCAGTGTCCGATGACCTTAGTGAGCGCAAGGGTCTGTAAGGTTTTACCAACCCTTGAATGTAAGCTGGAGCGCTGCCCTGCTTGGCCTTGAACATATAACAGAGTGCCTTGAATTTAACACGTTCAGGGACGCTCAGCCAATGAAGGTCACGCAAGGCGGCAGCGGCTGAAGTGCGTCTAGGGACGTTCTTTAACAGGCGCGCAGCCGCATTTTGTACAACCTGAAGCGCATGTATGGTAGCTTTATCTGCGCCCAGGTAGAGAATATTGCCATAGTCCAGGCGTGATGTTACAAGTGCCTGGACTACGGTTCTGCGAGAGGAGAGGGGGAGCATCCACAAAATCTTGTGGAGCCACCGCAGCGTTGAGAAGCAAATGGCTGCGACCTTAGTAGCCTGTTGCTTCATAGTAAGCCTGTCGTCAATAATGACGCCAAAGTTACGAACTGCAGTGGATGGTGTAGGCGCATTTCCCAGTTCAATGGGCCAATGACGGGAGCCCCAGAGATGTTTGTTCCGACCCAGAATGACCACCTCGGTCTTCTCCCCATTCAGCTTGAGACAATTTCTCCGCATCCAGTCGGCCACAAGGATGAGGCCAGACTTGAGTACGGAGGTATTGTTCTCGTCTCTCCCTGATAGGGAGAAGACTATCTGGGTGTCATCTGCATAGGAGAACAAGGTTAGCCCAGCCTGTTCAACTATGGTCGCCAAGGGGTTAACATAAATATTAAATAATAAAGGGCTAAGGATTGAACCTTGGGGAACGCCGCGGGTAGATGGACAGATGGTGGAAGCTGCTTTAGGGGAAAACACTTGAAAGGTTCGGTCGCTAAGGAACGACACCACCCAGGCCAGGGCCTGGCCTGCCACACCTAGAGATTTCAGAGAGTCAATAAGGATGGAATGCGACACGGTGTCGAAAGCTGCGCTCAAATCCAGCAGGATGAGCGCCATGGTGTTTCCCTGATCGACACCGTGCCTAAGACTCTGTTACCCCCAGGAGGGCAGTCTCAGTTGAGTGCCGAGGCCGAAAGCCCGACTGCGAATGATGGAGAAAGGCAGTGTTTTCGACCAGTTTGGAAAGCTGAGAATTAATATGTCTCTCCAATATCTTCGAAAAGATACGCAACAGTGATCTAGGGCGGAAATTGGCAGAGTTGGAAGGATCTGCACCCAATTTTTTCAATAAAGGTACAACCATGGCGTGTTTCCAAGGTTGGGGGACATGGGCCTCACTCAGAGAAGCGTTTAGTAGTTTGATAATGATGGGGTGTGTGAGGGGATCTAATTGTTTTAATATTTTGGCCGGGAGAGCGTCCCGTGGGGAGCCCGATCGCACACTATTTAAGCAGGAGACAAAGGAGATGGCATCTAAAGGCTGCCAAGTAGTAATTACTGCATCAATGGATTGTCTCTTGCATTAAGTTGGCCTATCAGCTAGCAGGCAAACCTTTTTTGATGTCTCCATAGCGCATTCCACTAGAGGGAAGGCCGCTACAGTAGCTTTCTTGCATGACATTCCAATGTCGGAGATATGCAAGGCTGCAACCTGGAAATCAGTGCATACCTTTACGAGGCATTACTGCCTCGAATCTGATTCCAGGGCCGATACTCAAGTAGGGCAAGCCTCCTTGAGGAATCTGTTTGGGTATTCTATAGTCTACTCAGACTTATTGATGAGATTACTGTCTTATCATTCCTTTGCCCGCAGGGATGAGGAGAGGCTCGCTATTCTATTCTAATGCTTATGACTATTGATGAGGATCCCCTGGAAGAGAAGGATTAGTTACTTACCTGTAATCCTAGTTCTCTTCCAGGGGTATCCTCATCAAAGTCACAAGCAACCCTCCCGCCTCCCCGGGCAAAGGATGCTCTTTAATAAGGAGATATTGTTAACCTATTTGTTATTGGGTTTGTTTTCAGTCTCCGAAAAGAACAACTGACCTAACTGTCACCCCTGGGGCATGATGGGATACATGAGTGCCTTAAAGGCACAGTGTCAGGTTATTGCTATTCACCTACAGGTTAGCTTTTCCGTCTTTTTAGACTGTGTGTTTGCAATGCAGCCTGGGAGCTTCCTATGCTTCCAGTGAGTTATGAGAATTTCTACTGCTTTCTGAGCATTAAAACAATTTCTAAACAATCTTTGGTGTTGTTTCTCATGTTTCTAATGCTTATTATACATGTATGGTGGAAATTCTTCACAGCATATTTCAGCTCTAATGTGATTTGGCTGCTATTGCTTGTTTATATATATATATATATATATATATATATATATATATATATATATATATATATATATATATATATATATATATATATATATATATTGTATGTATATATATATATATATATATATATATATGTATGTGGGGCACATATAATATAGTGTTTCCGGGGTCCCGCGCATGGGCGGGAATATTCTAATGCTTATGACTTTGATGAGGATACCCCTGGAAGAGAACTAGGATTACAGGTAAGTAACTAATCCATCCCTACAACATGGCGCCTCCATCGTTTGGTCTGGTTTTTATCTGCGAGACGCTTAAGTAGTGCTTGTCCACAATCCCCTCACTTATGTTTCTTGAAACAGCTGTCATGGTGTAACCTCCTATATTAATGTTTTATAGATTCTTTCAAACTTGAAGTGTTAAAAGTTTTTTTCTCTTTGTTCTTGACCCATTATTGCGCTGCCGCGCTCTAGGTTCTTGTTCATTGTTTTTCGTTATGGCGGTTGATATCCCGCTTCAATGCCATACCCCGCTCAAGGCTTATTTAGCTCAATATGGAGTACCTGGTGCGGGTGCGGAGCTCATATTTGTTGTGGAGGAGTGTTTTATTCTTGGGTCAATTTTCCGTGGGTGGATGGAACAGATGATTTGTTTCATCTATATACTGCCACAGTCCTTCCTCACACTTATCAGCCTTCTAGGACTCTTGAGGTTCCGCTTACAGCTTTGCAATACCAATTTTGGTTAATGGCGGCCTTCCTCAACCAATATTGGACTGTTTGGGTCCTTTATCGATAGATGGGGCCACTTGGTTCGTTTTGGCTAGGTATACCCCACACCCACGTTATTTAAATGTTGTAATTGCAGACCTTTGCGTATTTCATATGTCTGATACACGTGCATAGTGCTGTTATACAGTACGTCACGCGCAACTTCCAGGTGTGACCACCTGGCTTGCCTGCGCAACTTGCTGAACCTGGTGGTGTAACTATCAGTCCTGTTATGGTTAATTCAGTGATGGCCAAACGTCCACAGAATTCGGATGAATTACCTTATTGGCTTGCTGAAAATTTGGACAACTAGAGGCTGTTTTTCCAAATATCTCTCCTGTGGTGAAACACTGGATATTGACTATTAGTTAGCCTAAAGACTTACTTCCCGAGTAAACTGATTTTAACAACTGGGGTAAGGTGTTTGCAGCTTTATATTCGAAGTGTTTGGGCACTCCCTCCCTGACTAAGCATGTTCAAGATGAACACAGGGCATAAGCGGCTGTTGTGTTGGGAATGAGATTGGTGGGGGTGCTCAACGTGTTAGTTGATATGATCCTTCCCAATGTCAAGGGTGATGCTGTGAGTTTTCACGTATGAAACCGCTTGAGGCTGTACCAGATGCAGACAAGCCACGCAAATCACCAAAGATTATTGCAAAGGCTTATAAAACCATTGGCCGCGATAGTCTGAGAGTAAATCCTTTTACACAAACGCAAAATCAAATACAAACACAACAAAAGGCCCAGACTGATAAAGCATCCGTTCTTTTCCTAAAATAAACAGGCGCAGCAACAACAGAAGCAGGATCTGCATGCTGGTTCACTGACACCCAAGTCTTCTGAGCATACTTATGACTTGTGTGACCGTGCAAAAATTACGTCTCCTGATAGATTTCAGGTCCCTGATCCGCATTCTTCTCGTTCATCACAGGACACATCAGACTCAAGTCGGTGGAGGGGAGCACCAGGATCGTGGCAAAAGTCAACCTGCACCATAGGGACGAGATCAGCCTGGACAGTTTGAAGTCAAGGGAAAACCGGAGGATTTACCTTGTTTTCGACCCCTGTTTCAGAAGAAAAAAGTTGCCACTTTAACAGCGAGATATGCCTAAAACGGTGAGAACACGACTCCTGGATTGGACTTTGGCAGTGACTCTGCTCGACAGCGCAGCGGAGGTTACCATAGTGCGGGAGACACCGCATCCCTGTCTGGAGGCGACAGCAACGGATACATTCATTACAGTAGAGACTGCAGATACCCGGGTTGAGCCCCGGATAGACTTTGACATTATTTTCCAAATTGAAGTTGATATACCACGTCCGATTAAAATCCTTGTACAATATTTTGTTAGCGGAGGCAGATTGGCTTCCACCCTTTGTGTTGGCCACTCCTAGGGGGGAGGGGGACATGATACTTCCGAGTTATTTGCGTTACGTCCCTAAAGAGCATGCCAACACTTTTACAGCTGGGTGGGCAGCGGCCCTTGCCCCGGCGGAGCACGGTAATCAGGTGGGTTGGTATATTGATTCACCAGCTCATGAAATACCTTTACGATCTATGTCACAGCCTTAACCGCAATCCCCAATCAGGCGTGAGGCAAAGGCTCACGTTTGTGATATTCTAACACAGTTGGAGTATCAGGATGTGATTGAACCATGTACATCACCGATGAATAATCCTCTTTACGGTATAGAAACCTGACGGTTCATATCTGATTGTATTGGATTACCGAAATTTGAATAGTCATTGTCGCACATTTGCCGTGCAAAACACTCACAGCTCTGCGCAGGTGAACAGTCTTGTTCGTAAGAAATGCAAGACTACCCTAGACATTTCAACTAGTTTCTATACTCATACTCCTAATCTCACACAGAGCTGTGATTTGACAGCATTTACTGCTGTCAGGAATCAGAAATAATTTACGTATGCGGTGTAAGAATAGCGACCCTTGCCTTGTCGTTGTTGCACGACCTAGATCCAGATGCGTTCCCATATGTTGATGATATTTAACTGACGGACAATGAACTTATGCCGTGTCTAGTCCGAGTCAACACTATTATTTTGTACTTTGCCGACTATGGATACAAATTCAATTTTGCTAAATTGCCCATTTGGCAGTACTCCTTTTGGGCTACGAGTTCAATAATGAAGGTAAGAGGTTGGCCCAACACTTCTTGGAGAAATGTGCACAATTGCACCCACCTTCTACACTGAAGAAACTTCAGTCTGTGCTGGGATTTTTGAACTTCGGGAGGACATACATTCCAGATTATGCCCAGCGTATCAAACCACTTTATACGTTAATACAACCCACATTGTCATATGCCAGCTGGCTTCCGGAACATACCTCTATTCTACATTCTCTGCAATCTGACTTGCTTGCAACTAATTACTTGTTGACGCGTGATAACACCATAAACCTGGTAATACGTATTGTTTCGGGGACAGTGGGTTTCACTTACTTGACGTTTAATGAGGGAGACACAATACCTATTGCATACAAATCACATTTATACACTGGAGTGGAAATGTTTCTCCTCTGTTGAAAAAAATGTTGACTGGTACAGATGGCGATTCTGAAAGATTGCTGATTGGCACAAGGTAAACACATTCTTATTGGTCACGCCATTCGCTGCTTTGGTAGCCGTGAGTAGAGCGAGTGTACCTAACTCAAAAGCACTACACCCACGTTGGATACAATGGGCTACTTTTCTGACATCGGCTGATGTCACTTTTATCTTTGATCCTGCACTTTAGACACAGGAGTTTTTACAGTATGAACAGGTTCATCCTCCTCCCTTTTATCTGCTTCCTACACGAGTACGACTGCGTTATTTATTCCGATGGCTCATCTCAACTGGCCTAGGGTTCCAAACACGCTTATCCTGTGGCTTGCGCAATCGTTGCTGGCTCGATAGTTAATGGAGAGTGTAAGTTTTCCATTGTGCACACTCAGGCACTTGGAGACTGTACGGCGCAATTGGCAAAGCTGCGTGCTCTTGTTCTCGAGTTTGCTGATCCAAATATAAAAACTTTTATTGTATGAGATTCTTATTACTGTGTTCAATCTTACAATGACAACCTATTCTTTTGGTCTCGGAATGACTATCGAGATTCTAAAGGCAATGCGATTAAGCATAAAATGCTTTGGATTCACGTGGCAGATCTTAAGCAGCGTGTGCCCTCTTGGAAGCAGTAGCTGCAGCGAGGGAGGCAACTTCTTATACTCAGGGGTTCCATTTTAAATACTATCATATAACTCTCAAACAGGTTCCTTATTCTATGATTCCTTCAGTTGGGGATCGGATGATTCCCAACTTGAACCGCAGACCTGCTTTGATCAAAGCCACACACAAAGGCATGGCGTCTGCACATGCCGGTGTGTTGGCGACAGTCTCCATTTTACAGCGACGGTACTAGTGGTGTGGTTTATACAAACAGACCCGTAATTGTTCTTTTGTGTGACATTTTTTCAGCAGATCAAGCCATCTACAGTCACACGCCCACTGCAAACACAACTGTACATATATAATGAACCTTTTGACTGTATCGATCTTGATCACTGCAGTCCTCTCTCTTCTGATACTGCGTATAAATATATATTTGTTGCAGTTGATTTGTGCGCTAGATTCCTTTGGTTTTTGCCACAATGCAGTGCTGATGCTCTAAATGTCATCCGGGATTTGCGTGTCTTTGTCAGGATGTTTTCCTGTGGCACCTTCCATTCAGACGAAGGTCCAGCGTTCGCCTCTAAGGCGTACACGGATGCAATGAAGTAAATGGGGGTGCTGGTGCAGTTTTCGTCTCCATACAGGCCTGAGGGCAATTCAATTGTGGAGCGAATGAACCGTGACTTAAAGCAATCCTTGACCGCTAGAGTCTTAGGTTCTGGCAGGAACTGGCTGGTCCACTTGTATGGAGTTCAACGTGCTATTAATAATATCCCTAGAAAATCTCTGGGTGGGCGGGTCTCATAAGAAATGCTCTTTGACATTAAAATGTTTGTGCCAGACTTGATGGTCTAGACATTGTGGCAGCTACCACAACCTTGAACTTAGATAATCATTCTACCGTGTTGAAGGATCTACAACAGACGCGTGACAGCTATGCTACTGAACATTTATCCTCTTCCACTGATTCAGCACTGCTGATTCCAGTTGCCAGTTGGCTTCCAAAAGTCGGAGATCTGGTACGAGAAAAGCTGGAGAACAAAAAGGAATTTGGTCCCTTTGATCGTGTACTGGTTCCAGTGCTTGGACTAAAGGGTACTCTTACTGTCATTTTACCACCTTTAGAGATGCATATCCGTGGACAATGTCAAGTTACACCATTTGGCCGATTCTGAATAGTGTCACGCCTGCAGTTTCATGCAACGCAATTTCGTTGAATCCACTGACCTCATTATCTTCTATTGGTCCGTGTGTGGCTAAGAATGTGATGCACACTGTAATTGATCTTTCACCCGTCCGACCTCTCTCGCTTCCACAATTGATGTTGAGTATATATATCACGCTGATGAGTCTGTGAGTGAGATGCTGACCGGTCCTCAGGAACATCAGGGTGACTCGACACTTCCACCTCTGATTATTCAACCTACGAGTGGCTACTATGGAGATCACTCAATCCACTCTTCCGGCTCGTCCTCTTCAACATCCAGTTTGGCGATCCACCAACTAAATTAAGTATTTTTTTCTCTTGGTTCAAAAAGACTTACCTGCTCCCTCCTTGGACCTACGTTTAGTTTGTGCTTATACTAATTTTCCTCTTTATGTCAATTGGTTTTGTGACCGTGTTCTTTTTGCTCATCAACGGTCATTACTTGCCAGAACGCTGTGCTGTACACTTGATCGATGGAATTCTGGCCCGCACACATCGTCCCATATCATGAAACGTGATCAGACACTTGTTAACATTTCGGCATTCACGGCAGATGGGATCCTTTGGGAGAAAGTAGCCTTTGAAATCCACGGTCCGACCGAGGTCCTCAGGGTACCATACGTGTTTTGCGTCTCAATAGGAGATGTGGTTACACGGGGTATACATTCTGACGATTGGGATGCACAAGCAGTGCATGCACTATTTTCGGACTTAAAATATTATGCTGTTTTTGATGCTGAGGATTTGTACTTAAATTGACAGTTATGGTGATATATTTTGCGATCAACATTATGGGCATTATTCTTTACACAAAACAAGCACGCCACAAGCTTTTTTTAACTATACTTAATGGGAACATTGTGCTACTCACATAGAGGGGAGTTCTAAAACTCTTAGAGATAAATTCAATATTTTACAGATTATGACTTATTTAATCCAGAATCCTATTTTTTCAAACTTCAGTCTTCTCCATAATCCAAATTTTTGTTGACCCACACTAAATTGATCTACGCCAACTTGTTTAGAACTAAATTGGCTACATAGGGTTATGAAAACTGGAAATAGACAGTTGAATAGAAATCAATCTGGGGCATGAAGCATTGGCAGGTTCAGACAACTGAGGCTTTACATCATGCCTGCTTGGTCCCAGCTCAAATTTTATTTTTAAATATTAGTGTACCAAACCACTTGTTTTGTCTTGGCAATTGTAAAAAATATGAATACCCCATCCAGTCCGTCTTTAGTGGAATATGACGATTGGCCCACTTACACAAATTATACTATTGAGGCATTGCATGCGTTGCTTCAAAATGACACTTTCAATGTCTCTGAAATAGATTCTTCCGGGTGGTTGGTGTGGCAATCAAATACAAATGCATGCCATTTCGTCTTTTTATAATGTTACACCTGGTTTCCTTCAGACTAGACGTGACTCTCGTTATTCCCTTACACATACGGTTGGTCACCACATATTCTGTGGGTAAATTATGCCAACAATGGTTGGAACGTTGCACGTTTGCATCGGTAAAGCAACACCCTTCACTCTAGTCAAATGGCTTCAATCTGGCAGATTCCCTCTAAGGACCTAGAAATCCTAGGTCTAAGAGTTTTATCCATGCTGCTTATAATGAAATTTGGAAACTTTGGCAGATTGAAGCTGCTCTTCGTCTGCGCCAAATTGATCAAGCTATTTTAGTAAAGGTCCTTGCTGTAGTAAAGAATAGCATCAACACACTTTCCTCACACATTTATACGTTGGGTAAAATGGTGTCATCTGCTATTGATAAGTGATTCATCTGTGTTATATTATGGTCAAAATCAGTTAAGATCGGTTATGCAATATGCTTGGACATTGCAAACTCTTAAAATGGGAAAAGTGCCCTGGGATTATTTGAATGGCACTGCTTTGTTTTTGCCATTTAATCTGACTGATAAACAGATTTATGTCCATGAAAGGTTCTGCATATACACTTTTACGTGTTGAACAATGATTTATTTATTTATTATGAACTTTTATATATCGCTGGCCAGACCCTTGGGTATCGGAACGCTTTACAGCAGTCATATTGCAAAAGGCCAAACCTACAAGAACAGTGAATATAGTGAAAGTATCAGTACACGTGACAAAAATGACGTGACCGTATCAGGCATGGATGGGTTAAGTAACCAGGGTTAATGAAGACTAGTAGTGCCTTCGCCGGGTGTCATAGTCTAGGGGTCACACACCCATCCAGGGAGTAATGTCATCGGCTCTTCTGCGTCTCATGTCCCTTCGCTAGGGACCGATCTAGGAAAAGAGTTTTGAGCTATCCTTTGAATTTTGCAAAGGAGGGGATAGTTCTGATGTGGGGAGGATACCGTTCCAGATTTTAGGCGTGTTGCCCGCGAAGGACTGGGCTGGGGTTTTTTTGTTAGCATGCTTTCAGCAGGATGAGTAGTAGAGTGTTTGAGCTCCGGAGATACCTGGTCTGACTGGCTTTTTTGAGTTTGAATGCCAGGTATTCAGGTTTGCTTGTGTGAAGAGCCTTGTGGGTGAGGCAGGCTGTTCTGAAACTGGCACGCAGTTCAACTGAGCCATTTTAGTTCTAAGTGCGGGTGAGATATGGTCAAATTTCTTCACTCCTGTGACCATTCTAGCTGCTGCGTTTAGCGTTGTTTTAAGGGGGGCAAGGTGCGCCTTTGACGTGCTTGAGAGGGCTGCGATCCCATAGTCTAATCTAGATAACACCAGTGATTGGGTAGCTTGTTAAAGGTCCTTGGATGGGATGAAAGGCTTTATTTTGTTCAGTAGCTTCAGGTTGAGGAAGGCGCTCTTGGCGGAGTTCTTAATGTGATTAGTCATATTGAGTTCCTGGTCTAAAGTGATGCCTAATGATTTTACAGAATACGCCAGGGTGATCTTTCTGTTGAGTGTATCTATCGCAGATAGCCATTCCGTGATTTGTCTATTCTCTTCTTTGTTTAAGATAAGGAGTATTTCAGTCTTGTCTTGATTTAAGTTTTAGGTTGTTATTTGATAGCCAGTGTTGGACTTCTCAGAGCGTGTCGTTGAGTCTCTGAATGTCATCAATGGGGGTGATTTCCTGATAGATCTGTGTGTTGTCGGCATACAGGTGGAAGGGGATGTTGGCTTTTCTGAGTAGGGATGGGAGTGGTTCCATGTAAATTTTGAAAAGTTGTGGGGAGAGCACTGACCCTTGGGGGACTCCCCGGCTAACATGGTGTAGGTCAGACGTAAAGTTTTTGATTTTTATTCTTTGGGTGTGGTTGTGAAGGAAGGAGGAGAACCATTGTAAGACCACCTCATCTAGACCTGCCTTTTCTTGAAGCGCCTTAATGAGGAGGTTGTGATCCACAGTGCCGAAAGCTGCAGATAGATCTAGGAGAATTAGAAGGCAGCATTTGTCCACATCCAGTGATTTGTGGATGTTGTCAATGACTTTGTGGATCACTGTTTCCGTGCTCCAGCCCTTTCTAAAGCCCGATTGGTGGGAATCAAGGAGGTTGATGCTTTCCAGGTGGTGTTAGTTGCAGGAACACTTATCTTTCTAGGGTTTTGGATAAAAGAGGTAAGTTTGATACTGGTCTGTAATTATTCAGATCTTTTTAGTCTAGGCCTGTATTTTTTAGCAATGGCGTGACTTGCCCGACTTTGAGGCAGTCAGGGACGACTCCGGATCTCAGGGAACTGTTTATGATCTTGCACCAGAGCGGGGCAAGGGAGAGGTCAGTTGTGGCGGAAGAGGATCTAGAGCTTGTGAGGCGGGCTTGGCTGTGGAGATCAGGTTGACTATCTCATATTCCTGTATAAAGATGAAAGATTTCCAGGATTTTGAAGGGGGCTTGGATGTGGAGTCCTTGGTCCCAGGCGCGAAGATCATGCTGCGGGGATTGATGTTGATGTCCAATGAGAGCTCTATCTTGGTGATCTTGTCCTCAAAGAAGTTTGCGCAGTTGTCACAGAGCTCTTTAGAGGCTTGAACCGAGAAGGTAGCGGGCTTGAAGTTCTGTTGTCTAATGATGGTAAAGAGATCCCTGGGCCTGTTTTTTGCGTTGTCCAGCACAGTGCAGAAAAATTTGTTTTTTTCGTTCTGGATATGTTTTTTATACTTCCAGCGAGCTGTTTTGCGTTGCTTGCGGGGAATTTCGAAAGCGTTGCTTCTCCATCGTCTCTTTGTGGCTCTTAGTTGTCTCCTTTCGGAGTTGATGTCAGTGTTAAACCATGATGTTGATGGAATGCTCCTGTTTTTTTTAACCTATGTTGGTTTCTTCACTATGGCTTTTGATGGCACCTTGGGACTCCCAATTTGAGGAATGATTCAAGCATGTGAATCTATGAAAGATGCCAATACTGGAGAACTACAGGTAAAGTTAAGTAACTTATTTTCTTCTCCAGTATTAGATCTTACATAGATTCATTATTAATAATAATTTTTCACAATAGCTGTGTCTTATATTGGATAACATCTCATAATTCTCACACCAACAAATTCATATTTTTGATATTTTACCAATGCTGTGGCTTGTATTAGATAGGTTCTCAACATGTGTTTCGGTGTGAAACTCCTTCAGGAATTCCACATCAATATCATTAAGACCCCTATATGTTTAAATTGACCTGCAAGAATAAGCAAAAACCCTAGTGAGCTGTACAGTCCGATCTAATCAGATACTCTGTATTTTAATTCTTATGAAATGGAGACCAGCACCTACCTCATGCTTCCACGCCCTAGGGGTGCACACCAGCACCATAGACTAAACCATCACCAGTAAAACTGGGTAATACAAAACAGAAATTGACATATTAAGAACCCGTAACCAATAACTGCACCCTATGCGGTAATGACATGCTACAATCCCTTACTGCTTCTGGTGGCCTGGCCTAACTTAGTAAGTAACCATTCAAAAGGATCAATGTGATGAATGAGAAGGGCTACTGAAACGTCTTTGAATGGGTCTATAATGTCCTCTTTGTCTTTCGATTGACAGGTGATGTAAGGTAGTGATGAGTCTAAACCTTTGTACTTTTTTTCAGGCCAGCAAACCTTGTTTTTTGTGGTTAGTATTCCTTGATACCATTTGTGTTGCAGTGCAAGGATGACTGTCACTTATGTGTGAGATTTGCTCTTTCCCCATCTATTTCAGATGTCTGGTTCTGGCAAGTGGTACAGTAATGTTTCAACATCTTTTGGTTATTGAGGTTATCCAGTATTTGGGTGTCTTTCATAGA
This sequence comes from Lissotriton vulgaris, assembly GCF_964263255.1. NCBI lineage: Eukaryota > Metazoa > Chordata > Amphibia > Caudata > Salamandridae > Lissotriton > Lissotriton vulgaris. The sequence goes on along the minus strand of NC_141690.1, from coordinate 187,421,575 downwards.
TTCACATGCCTGAATCATTCCCCGTCGTCGAGACGGGAGCCTCCGGTATATAAAAAAGTAATGTCCTAAGACATACATATAAAAGAATAGGCCTATGGGTCTCACCTTAGTGTCCTATCCAGGTCCTTATGTAGGAAGGGCCAAACAGAGTAGGCGCAAGGGTCCCACCTTGGTAGCCTATCTGTGTCCTTTTGTAAAAAGGACCAAAGTAAAGAGAAACAACCAATCAGCTGCTACCTCCCTCTAGAACCTTCCTGTCAGGAGCCTCAGTCTCTCAGATTTTCTACCGCACGTTGTGCTAGGGAGTCTCCACCTGAGTTCACCTCAGAAAACGTACTTTTCATCATAATTCGATATTTTCTCGACTTCTTTGCTATGGCTGATAGCCGGAAGAAAGGACTCTTTCGAGCCTGTGTTTCTTGTGGCAAAAAAAGGCTTCACGTGGAGGATGCACATGAGACCTGTTTATACTGTCTCTACCCCCACCACCAGGCCAAGGACTGCAAAATATGTCGTACTTTCTCCCATAAAACCCAGAAGGACCGGGAAGGACGTCTTCTGATATGGCTGAACAGACTTAAAAACAAGCCAGAAAGCGACTTGGTTTCTGAAGGTGAGAGCATGTCTGGCGCCTCGCAGTTCTCCTTGAAGAGGCCTAGGGTTTCCTCTCCTGGCCCCTCAGACACCCCTCCTAAGAAGGCCAGAAAGTCTTCAGAGGGCAAGCCACCTGTGTCTGACAAGGACCTTCCTGTCCCCAGGAAGCAGTCGCTGATTACGACAACGTCGACGGCCTCCTCAGCGCTGAAAACCGTCTCTACGTCGACGACGACAGTGTCGAAAACGACACCTTCATCATCGACGAGTAGTCCGCTATCATCTACTGTTCCCTCGACGACTAGGACTACGTCGTCGACGACGAGGACATCGACGACGACACAGTCGACGAAAGCCACAACGTCGACGAAGCCTCCATCGTCGACGAGGAGCACCCCGTCGACGACGACAAAGCTGTCGACGACGGAGAAGGTGCCGTCGGCGAGGACACCGTCGACGAGGACATCGACGACGGACATACCGTCGACGAAGGGTAAAATTCTGTCGCCGACGGAAAGCTCTTTGGTGGCACCATCGACACAGGCGTCGACGGCAACTGGTACCTGGAAGGAGTCTGAGCTGCTCTCACATGCTATGGATGCCCAGACTTCCCATGTCACAATCAGGATTACTAAAAAACCAATTACACCGGACATGACATCACCTAGTAAGGTGCAACAACTAACGCCATCCTGCTTCTTACAAGACCAGGAACTGGATGAGGAACCGTTTACCCAGGCCACTAGCCCTTCGGAACTGGTGCTTAAGTGCCAGAGTACAGATGAGGAGCAAGATGTTGAGGAACCTGTGACTCAAGCTGTCCATACTCGGGTACACACCCAAGTGACACCAATGGTGTGCCTGCCAGCATCCTTAGTTTCGGGCTTGCGATTCCTCATCCAAGACTATATAAAGAGCGGTTTCCAGAAAAAGCCACTCCTGTTGCTCCTCCGGCTCCGCAGGTACCTGCGCCCGTACCACGACATAAGCCCCCTCCGCTGGTGCTTCCTAGAACTCAGGATCCAGCACAAGACACCATCTCGTCCGATGACGATGAGAGGGACCATGAAGAAGGGGAAGTCCGCGATGATGACACAGACCCTGACGCAGACCAGGACTACGTCACTCACTCTCTGGCCTCTCCAGAGCCACAGTCTTCGGAGTCTCCACCCGCAGACATTGGCGGCTTCCATAACCTCATTGAAAGGGCAGCCAAAAGGTTCCATATGTCCATGGAAACACAATAGACTGAATGTTTCCTCTATGATTTTAAGGAATCTGCGAAGAAAACAACAAGATCGATCCCGATCATTGACTACCTACTGAAACAGGGCAAACAACTCATGCAGACGCCAGCTTCTCTGCAGGTAGTAGTGCCCAGACTTGACAAAAAATATAAAGCTACATCATCGGCACCAGCATGCCTCACGGGTCACCCCAAAGCAGACTCCGTGGTTACTCAGGCAGCGCAGAAGAATTTGCGAAACCCTGCATCTCCCTTATCAACACCACCCGATAAAGAAGGCAGGAAACTGGATGCCATCGGAAAACGCTTTTCCACCACGTCTGCGACGACGGTGAAGATCGCCAACTCTATCGCACTCCTGGGCCGCTACAACCGTCAACTCTGGGCGGACATCGCGCCCTACCTCGCTGACCTTCCAGAGGATTTGAAAGAGGAGGCACACTCGCTACTCCTTGAGGGCCAAACATTGGCTTCGGAATTGATCGACTGTGACATCGACGTAGCCATGTCTGGCTTCAGTCAACTGGCGGGCGCCGCTGTTCTCAGACGTCAAGGTTGGCTTAAGGCCACCTCCTTCCGACAGGAGGTTCAAACTAAAATAATCGATATGCCGTATGATGGCGAACATCTTTTCGGCAAAAAGATCGATGAAGCCCTGACCACAATCAAAAAGGACACCGATACAGCCAGAGCTCTGGGAACTCTACAATCTAGAAATCAGTCCTTTCGTTACAACAGAGGGAGAGGACAATCTTCGTACAGAGGTTCCTACCAAAATAGGTCCTCCTATTCGTACTCACAGGGCAAGACGCAGTTCCAACAGCGTCAAAACCAGTCGGGACGTCAAACTTCCTACAACAAATCGTCCTACAGGAGAAAAGGTCAGAAGAGACCCGCAGGCAATCGCCAATGACTCTATCAATTGGCCAGCCCCTCCACCATCACATTCTTTACGACTTGGAGGAAAACTCTCCTTTTTCCTACAGAATTGGCGACAAATAACGACGGACCGGTGGGTTTTACAACTTCTCCAATTCGGCCACTCACTGGAATTCCTTTCAAATTCCCCAACGACACCACCTGCCAAGCGCCCTCACAGACACCTACGGCTGCTTCTTCAGGAAATAGCTTCCATGCTTCAAAAGGGCGCAATAGAAAAAGTTCCACACGCCCAAAAGGGGGAAGGATTCTACTCCCACTTCTTCCTAATTCACAAAAAAGGCAAGAAATGGAGACCGATCCTCGACCTGAGAGCGCTCAATGTGTTCCTAAAGAAACAGTCATTCCGTATGGTCACACTACAAGAGATCCTGGGACTCCTGGAAAAAGGCGACTACATGACATCACTAGATCTTCAGGACGCCTACTATCACATCCCTATCCTCAAAGGACACAGGAAGTACCTCAGATTCGCAGTAGCAGGAGTCCACTACCAATTCCGTGTTCTCCCGTTCGGCCTCAAATCTGCCCCACGGATATTTACAAAATGCCTCTCTCCTGTTGCAGCCTTTCTTCAACAGGGACACCAGGTTTTCCCATACCTGGACGACTGGCTGGTAAAGGCTCCGTCGGCAACAGCCGCAGCCGCGTCTTCCAGCGCCTGTCTGCATCTTTTCCGCCAACTAGGCCTGACCCCCAACAGAGAGAAGTCATCGCTGAAACCAGGCAAAGTCATCACTTTCCTTGGAGCGACCCTGGACACGGAACGCGCAAGAGCCTTCCCATCGCAGGAGAGAAAATCGAAACTTATCTCCTTAGCCACGTTAGTGGCATCCAAAAAGACTGACTGTCCGTATCTTCAAATCGCTCCTCGGCATGATGTCTTCATGCATTCTGCTCATCCCACACTGCCGTCTAAAAATGCGCCCTCTTCAGGAAGAACTGACAAGGCAGTGTCAGTCAGTCAGTCAAAGAAACTTTATTCGGTTATTTAAAACCATAAAAGCAAGACATGGTATACAAAACAAGTTTAAAATTCAATTAAACATATATGAAAAGACATTACTACACCTTCATAAAAAGTACAAAGAACCGAATTTTGTTAAAAATAAGTGACTGTAAGAGCAAGTTTACATGGTGTCCAACAAAAGTTATACAAGTGTCAAATTTTGGTTGTTAGAAGTAGCAGCCATTCTTAGTTTATTTTGTCTGGCAGCTGCTGCCAGAAAACAGGCTACCCCATATGTTGTCTGTACTGAGTTCAGCATCTGTAGATGTAATAATGCTGGCCGTACCTGGACAAAATTCAATTTTTTCAGAATAGGTACCAGAAATTTTTTGCGAGCCATCAAATAATGTTCACAAAGCATAACTAAGTGGAGGGTGTCCTGTATGGAAAAACAGTCGCAGGTACAGGGGGGTAAGTTCTCTGGTAAGCCCCACTTTGATTGTGAGCCAAGCACTAGGTGTATTAAATTAAACCTGAACCTTATGAGTAGAAAGCGATGGTAAGGCTTGGTAACATATTTCAAATAAGGTTCCATGGCTAAAGTTGAGGAGAGTTGAAAAAGTGATCGTACCATTGGTTTACCTAATTCAACCGTTTCCCTTTCAGACTCCAACAAGTTTTGGAAATGCAGCTTGACCCACTTTACATCCTCTTTTTTTAATTTGTGTGGTAAAGAGTACATTTCTGGACGCCCTAGTCTCGCGCATGCCGCTCTAACATACGCCAGCCACGGGATGTTATTGGCTTTATCCAGAGACAAACAATCTTTGAAGATACAATGATTTAAACTGATTTCCTTGTTTGTCCACGTTTTAACCCAATATATCACTGGGGCCATTTTTAAGAGGTCAGTAACGTGACCCAAGCCTAATTCATTATGAATTGTGTGTATTGGGGAAGATTTAGGTAGTGATAGTAAGGCTCGTAAAAAATTATTTTCTGCAATCTGAATGCCTGGGCATGAGACATAGCCCCATATGGCAGCCCCATAAGAGGCAATTGCCAAACATTTAGCTTTATAGATACGGGTCATGGCTTCCATAGGTTTTGATCCCAGTTTTTTAGAGAAATGCAGAAGGGCTGTAGTGGATCTAGTAACTCCATTCTGTTTTAATCTCATTTGTGCGCCTCATGTTCCTTTCTCATCGAAGGTGACGCCCAGATAGCAAAAGAAAGGGACCCTGGAAATTGGTGAACTATTACAGCTAAAAGATCTGATCTTCGTGTGTTTTTTCCGTGAACCTGTAACCATAACATGGGATTTGGTCGAGTTAATTTTAAGATCGAGAGCTTCCATAAAGAGGCCAAAGTGATCTAAGAGTTTTTGGAGGCCTGTGCCAGTCCGAGCTAAGAGGACGGCGTCGTCCGCGTATAGGAGGACCGGAATAGGTACCCCCCCCATATGCGGAATGTCTGGGGTGACTGAGTTCAGTGAATTACCCAGGGAGTTGATGTACAGTGTGAAAAGGAGAGGTGCCAGAATGCAGCCTTGTCTGACACCTCTTCCAGACTTGAACTTTGCTGTGCACCTTCCATCCCTGTTCACCCTAACAGATGCAAATAAATTTAAATGAAGATCGTGCAGAAAATTAACCAAAGTTGTGTCCAAACCCATATTGCCCAAAATAGTCCACAGTTTAGAACGATTGACCAAATCAAAAGTGGATGATAAGTCCATAAAACCCAAATAAAGGAGTCCCCCCTTCGCCACTGTGTACTTGCTAATAATTAGGTGGAGGTTGAGACATTGGTCCATGGTCCCTCTGTGTGCTCTGAAGCCATACTGTAACTCCGAGAGGATCCTGCTCTCTCCAAGCCAGTCCTCAAGCCTCTGCAAAATGACCCTGCCCAAGATCTTAACGGCAGAGTCCAGCAAGGAGATTGGCCTGTAGCAAGCCGGGTCCCCCCTGTTCCCTTACTTGAATATGGGCACAATGATAGAGGTGGACCAAGAGGAAGGAAAACCAGCTGAGGGTATTGCGTTAAAAACGTTCATTAATATCTTCGACCAAAATTGGGGGTATTGGATGTAGAGGTCTGCAGGAACCCCGTCAGGTCCCGGGGCTTTGTGTTTACTTGTCTCTAATCGCCCTTTCAACCTCCGAACTACTAAATTCAATAACCATGTTAGGGGATTTATGGACATTATCGGTTAGACCAGGTGCTGTGGATTCGTAGATCTTTTCGAAGTGGGCTACCCATCTATCATCTTCTATCACACAGTCCATGTCGGTCTTCCCTTCATTGGAGAAGAAGGGCTGGTTCACAATGGCCCAAAACTTTTTGCTGTCTCTCAATACATCCGTAGATAAAAGGCTCTCCCAAGCTTCTTCCTTGATTCCAGATTTGCGTTTAAGAACTGCAGTTTTGTAATCCTTCCTTAAATTGGCCACCAACGTCCTGTCCCTAGGTTTTTGTTTTAGAGCTTTCATCAGAGCACTATGTTTCTGGGAACATTCTTTATTGAACCATTTCTGGGGTTTCTTAATCCTTTGCCCGGTAGACCTTAGCTCCAGATTCTTAGCAATCCTTCCGCTTATCTCCTCGTATGCGACTACTACATCCGGGCCTCGAGCAGTTGGGTCCAGACATACTGCCATATCTGCCTCTGACTCTTGGGCAAGTGAATGGAAGAAGTGTTCAGGTACTATTTGTTCCCATTTTAGGCGCCTTCCCTGGTCTTTAGTTATCAAGTCCCTTGGGGCTGCCACATCTGTTGGATTATGGCTCCGGAAACAGTCTAGGTCCAGCATCAGGAGGACAGGATTGTGATCGCTGAAACTAGCAGTGACCACCATGTACTCGCGTGCCTTAGCTAGTACCCCAGATGAAACAAAAATGAAGTCTATAATAGTATTAGCGTCTTTCCCCACGAAGGTTGGGGCTCTGGGATCGTTCCTGCTTTGGGCAAATTCAAATAGATTTAAAGTCGCCAGGAAAGACTCAAGACACTCACCCTCAATTGTATGCACAAAATGGGGGATGGCCTCCGTCGGTAAACCCCCATAACTATCCTTAAGGCAATCACCCTCACAGGGATGAATATTAAAATCACCCAAGATGATCATCTCTAGGGAAGAGGTGCAGTCGCTTCTATAGGCTGACAAAAATTGTAGTAAGGAAGTCAAATGTTCATTCACAAATAAAGACTCCCTGGAATTATAAAAATTAACCACTAGAAAAGGTTGGAAGCCAGGTAAGGTCCACTCCACGACTAGCGTGTTTGCAGGTGCAGATTCCAATTGTTTGAATGCCCCTACCAGCTCCAGGGAACACAGTGTAAGTAAGCCACCTTTTGCCCTACCTCTTGCACTAGAGGCTGCAGGGGTAAAAAAGCTACGAAAGCCATCTAGTGCAAAATTAGTTGTGGTGTCCCAGGTTTCTTGCAAACCCACTATGTCGAATTGTTTTACAAACTCCTGCCATATGGGGTCCAGCGCCTTTGCATTTAGACCCGCCACATTCCAAGTAAGGAATTTACAAAGTGGGGGAGGTGTGGCTGGGAGAAAAGATGGTGTGCCCCGTTCCTGCGCCTCCAACAAACTATCAGAGGGAGTAAAAGAGGGTTTGTCCGTAATCAAGACCGATGTTGCCACTTCCTTATGAGGAGGAATTAAATTGGTCTGAGGTCCCCTTCCCTTTGGAGAGCCCCGCATATGTCAGTCCACCCAGTCTGTATTTGAGAGGCATTCAAAACGATTCGCCATTGGGAAGTACAGAGCATTGGGAGGTCCATTTCGCTGTTGGGGGAAATGATGTAGTTGAGAAGAATGCGGACCAAAGAAAGGGCCACCTTGAGGTGGTCTGCCTCCTCTGTTCCCAACCAGGTTCCAACCCCCACCCCATTCCTCCTCCCATCCAGGGGTTTGTGGCATCCAGGGAAGATTGGATCTCTGTCTGGGTTTACGATCGTGAGGACCCTTAAGCCAACTCCATCGATTGTCGGCTTGATTGTGTGGGAGATAAAAATAGGAGAGAGGTCTAGCGGTTACTGTGCTCGCCTGGTATCTCGGGGCCCTTCTGCTACAAATAAATTCTACGACCTCAGTATTCTCAAAAGTAATCACTACACAATCCCCTGGAAGATTTTTCCTATTATGTCCTACCCATGGAGCTCTCTCTATCATCAAGATATTACAGGGAATATTTGGAGGGAGAGGATAATTATTGGCTAACCAGTGGCATACTTTATTTTTTAGGGTCTGATATGACTCTTGTTCAGTTGCGGGTATTTCAGTGACCCCAGTAAGTATAACACCATAGGGACAGGCATCTGGAGGCAGATGGATATTTTTCCGGACCTTACATTTAACATTGTCAAGTACTTCAGGGATTGTCGGTTTGGATAGACCATCCCTAGAAGATGCCTGAGGAGTTAAATTTGAGTTGTTTATGGAGGGTGTATGGCCGGAGTCAGTTTTCTTAGTTCCCTCTGCTGAAGGGGGCTTATTGTTAGAAATAGTCTGAATTGGAGTATTACTATGATTCTTAGGCACCCCTTTGGCGGACTCCAATGTTTTTTTAGTAATCACCTGGGGTTTTAGTGGTTTAGGCTGATTATACATCTGGACAGTTTTTAAGGAGAAACTAGGAGCACTTATGTCCTTGTGTATGTTTTTAAGGACAGTTTCAAGACAACGTAGTCTTACCTCTATGGGTTCTAGCAATGATTTCAACATATTGAAAATCAGAGTTGTTGATAGTTAAACCATCCTCCTCCTGTGATGGCACTATAGGAGGAGGATTACCAGTGTCTACACTAAACTGTAAAATTTCCTCCAGACTTTGATCAATTAAGGTGTCGTCTGGTAGATTTAGGGGTAAATCGACCTTGTTTGGGAGTGTCCCCCCTGTTGAGCTAGTTTGAACCTCAGACAGCTTCTCGCAGTTAGGGGGATTGGGGTTGGGGTGTGTCTGGCCCTTCTTTCGTTTAGAAGTAGTTTGTTTATTACCCTTCTGTTTCTGTTTAGGAATAGCCCCTTCAATCCCTTCAATCCTACCCCTCTCACTTCTAGTGTTAACATCGGTGGTATCACAGGTGTGTGACTCTTGCGGTTGTGTTCCGCTCAGAGTTAGAATATTAAGGTTAGGTGAAGCCTCCAAGTCCTGAACGGTATCAGTGTTACTATTAGAGCCATCCATAGCCCCAATATCTCCGTGGCTATGTATTAGAGCCTGGGTTTCTGGACGGCAAACAGTGGTAGGGGTTTGGGCCATCGCAATCAGGCCCAATGATGAACGTTTGGCCATGGCCAGGTCTTGTAATACTCTCCTGTCCATTAATACGATTCCCTCGTCAATTAGTGCGTGTGTGCGGGTAATAAAGTCATCCAGTGTCCCAGTAAGTTTTTTAGCACTAGCAACTGCCATACTTCTAGTTTTCCGTGTGGACATAACCCGTATGCCCTAGGGGTACAAAGTGCGAGCAAGATAGTTACAAACGACCAGGGCCAGTGGCCCAGCCCGGCCTCCTCTGGCCTCTGAGGGCCACAGAGGGCCCGCCCTTTGCCCGGGCTTAGCCCCGGGCGCTCCCGCGCAGCGGGGTTCGTCACTACTTATGGGCGTGGATAGGGGAGGGGGGATTGCAGGGCGGGGCGGTCAGGGAGAGCGGGCCAGGTGACTTGGCCTCTGGGAAGCCGGGACTCCTGGGAAAGCGAGTCCCGGACCCAGCACTCGCAGCCCTGTCTCTCACTCTCTCACCCAGCAGGGGCCAACAAACGGATGTGCAGCCTCGACGCAGCGGGACCCGCGCAGCGGGTTCCGCAAGCTGCTGGTCAGTCCTTCCCTCGACGATGTCAAACTCCTTCCTTCCTCCACAGGGCAAAAGTCAGTGTGGCGTTCCCGGGATCCTAAACAGGCAGAATCCTTTTCAGCTGTTCTGCTGGGCGGGGCGGTCAGGGAGAGCGGGCCAGGTGACTTGGCCTCTGGGAAGCCGGGACTCCTGGGAAAGCGAGTCCCGGACCCAGCGCTCGCAGCCCTGTCTCTCACTCTCTCACCCAGCAGGGGCCAACAAACGGATGTGCAGCCTCGACGCAGCGGGACCCGCGCAGCGGGTTCCGCAAGCTGCTGGTCAGTCCTTTCCTCGACGATGTCAAACTTCTTCCTTCCTCCACAGGGCAAAAGGCAGTGGACACAAGCTGCGGGATCCTTCGAAGACCGCATACGAGTCACTCAATCTATAGTCAACCATTTACAATGGTGGAGGTCGACCAAACACCTGTCGCAGGGACTGCCATTCCTGCTTCCGGCGCAACCACATGTAGTCAAGACGGACGCATCCCTAGAGGGCTGGGGTGCGGTCCTGCAAGAACTACAGATCAACGGCAAATGGACGCCGCAGGAATCCAAACTCCATATCAACATTCTGGAGCTAAGGGCAGTCTTTCTGGCGCTCCAATCGTTCCTCCCACGCATCCGAAACTCCCCAGTGCTCGTCAGGACAGACAACACCACGACGATGCACTACCTGAACAAACAGGGAGGGACGCGCTCTCTCTCTCTCTCTCTCTCGAGAATCTCAGAGAGTCTGGAATTGGCTCTTCCAGCATGGAATAACTCTCAAAGCCGAATACGTTCCGGGCAAAGACAATGTCCTAGCGGACGCCCTGAGCAGGGAACAGTCTCTATCCCACGAATGGGAGCTGGATGCGGAAGCGATAAACTACATCTTTGCAGAGTGGGGAACACCACAGATAGACCTCTTTGCCACCAGGGAGAACGCCAAATGCCCAAGCTTCGCAAGCAGGCTTCCCCAACCAGGATCACTAGGGAATGCATTTTCCATAGCTTGGCGGAACGTGTTTGCTTACGCCTTTCCGCCATTTCCACTGATACCCTGGGTAATCAGGAAGATGAAATCGGAGCCCTGCACCCTGATTCTCATCGCCCCATCCTGGCCGAGGCAGCATTGGTACACGGAACTTCATCGCCTGTCTATCCAACCACCTCTTCGCCTACACAGTCATCCGACCCTGCTCACAATGTCCCAAGGACAGGTTCTCCACCCGAACCTGGGCCCTCTGAAGTTATCAGCCTGGCCCCTGAATACCGCGAATTCAGCCACCTGTCCATTCCGCAGGAGTGTAGAGATGTCCTCGCTAAAGCTAGAGCTGACAGCACTAAAAAGACCTATTCTCTCAAGTGGAAACGCTTCTGTGTCTGGTGTGCGAAAAAAGACCTACACCCTTTCCATGTCACCCCACAACAACTGCTGCCATATCTGCTACATCTGGCGCAGTCAGGACTTGCACATGCGTCCATCAAGGTACACCTAGCAGCAATATCCAGGTTCACAAGAACTTCTAAGGGTCCTTCCCTGTGGGCGGACAGGCTCATCAAACAATTCCTGAAGGGCCTATTCAGGTCCTTTCCAAGGCCAAAACCTATCCCTCCGTCATGGCAACTCAACGTGGTCCTTCACCAACTGATGAAGCATCCCTTCTAGCCTATCCACAAAACGGATATCAAATTCCTGTCGTGGAAGACGGCCCTCCTCCTGGCCTTAATCTCAGCCAGAAGGGTCGGTGAATTGCAAGCCCTCTCCATCCAAGACCCTTTCTTACAATTCAAAGAGGACAGAGTCATCCTGCGTACTAACCCACGATTCATACCCAAAGTCCCATCGGACTTCCATCTTAATGAGCCAGTGGTTCTCAAATCGTTCTTTCCGAACCCATCTACTTCGGCTGAAAGTACGCTGCATTCTTTAGATCTTAAGAGATGCCTCAAATTCTATATTGACAGAACAAGACAATTCAGAAAATCATCCCAACTCTTTGTCGCATTCAGCAGACCAAGGAAGGGCATGCCCTTGACGAAAGTAAGTATATCAAGGTGGATCTCTTCAGCGATAACTTTCTGCCATGACAAAGCTGGGCGGCCTTTGGACTCGTGGGCCAAAGCCCATTCCACGAGAGCCATGTCCACGTCTGCGGCACTGTTTGCTGGAGTGCCACTCCTGGACATCTGTAGAGCGGCGACCTGGAAGTCCCCGCATACCTTCACCAGGCACTACTGCTTGGATGCTGAGCTGACGAAAGACGCAGCAGTGGGCAGAGCAGTGCTTCGCCATCTGTTCCAGTGAGGTGAGCCTTCTTGCTTCCCACCATCCTTGATTGGTATGCACATCTCTTTATTACTAGATACTACATGACATTGTATGTTGTTGATTTACAGTCGCAAATGTTTCCTATCTGCAGACTTATGTATGCTGTACCAACACAGAATGTGCATATTGTATTGCTTGCTACTCTGATTCAGGCATGTGAATCTATGAAAGGCACCCAAATAATGGATAAGAAATGCGTTACTTACCTGTAACTGCAGTTATCCAGTATTAGTGTCTTTCATAGATTCACATGCACCCTCCCGCCTCCCCTGGAAGGACTCACCTCTCTCTAACAAGTTTACACCCAACTAGCTTGGTGCGTACGAAAATCTGAGAGACTGAGGCTCCTGACAGGAAGGTTCTAGAGGGAGGTAGTAGCTGATTGGTTGTTTCTCTTTACTTTGGTCCTTTTTACAAAAGGACACAGATAGGCTACCAAGGTGGGACCCTTGGGCCTACTCTGTTTGGTCCTTCCTACATAAGGACCTGGATAGGACACTAAGGTGAGACCCTTAGGCCTATTCTTTTATATGTATGTCTTAGGACATTACTTTTTTATATACCGGAGGCTCCCGTCTCGACGACGGGGAATGATTCAGGCATGTGAATCTATGAAAGACACTAATACTGGATAACTGCATTTACAGGTAAGTAACGCATTTCTTATTCTTGCTAGGACCGGTAATTTGCAGTGGCCTTTATCATATTTTTTTCACAGGTGACCTCATCAATGACCCCTTCAAAGTAGTCCTCAATGCTTTTGTGATAAACTGTATCAGTCGTTTGCAAACGAGTACTGATGTCTTTGAGTGGTCGGCAAAAGCTGTGAGATGCATAATTTGCTCCACACTAGTCAAACTGTAGGGGTCACCTGAAGCTGAGGTTAAGGGGAATTGTGACCATTGCTTGGTAGCTCTTAGGCAAGGGTCAGGAGCTGATAAGTCATGGAGGTGGCAGGCTAGTGTTGCGCTACCTCTTCTCAAATCATTGTAGCCATTATTTAAACTGGTGAAGGATATTACATTATATATCCAGCTTAGGAAGCAGGATTTTTCGAGTACAGGCCATGACAACATTTTAGGTGAAGAAAACATGCAGGAAAGCAGAAATGATAGGATTATAGAGGTTTGAGTAGCAAGACTAGCTACCTCTTCTTAAGGAGGAGCTATTTATCTCTTTGAGAAATCTATTTGAAATGAACATGAAGTAGTGTGCTATCTGCACCTAACTGCTATGGAAGTACCAGCATCAATTTTTTTTTTCCAACAGCACCTCTTCGTGTTCTGCTTCCCTTCTGGGATCTACTCCTGCACTTCCTGCTCTAACACATCCTGCAATCATTACTGTGCTGCTTTTACTTAGAATAAGGCTATCAAGACTGGGTTCACCTCCGCCTCATGACAATCCTGAAAGGTGGCAGTTGTCTTAACCTCAAGATGGCAAGAATGAACCCAGTAGTGGAGGTGAAAATGTTGATGGCTGGGAATAGCTCTAGCAGGAGCCTGCTCTCCCTCCTCTGTTTTAAGTGACTTACAAGCACTTTTGAAAGGGTAGCAAATACTTTTGTTCAGAAGGTTTGCTTCTAACATGGAAGTGCCAGCTGTTGGGCGGGGGGGGGGGGTGGAAGAACTAGCAGATTAGAGTCCTCGTGTACTTGTTTGCAGATGGGAGCCTAGATAAGTCCACCTAATTTCAAGCATGGATGGCATCAGATAGACTAGCAGCCAGATAATTCCTTCAAGGTCCAGGCAATGGTTGTACGTCAATCTCTTGTCTGACTAAAGAGTGAGTGAGTGGATGGCTAAAGTTGGTGTAAGGTATGTTTTGTCTGAGCTCTGAAAGAGAGGAGCCAAGCGCTTTCAGAGGCCTAGAAGAATCCTGGCTTCGAAGAAGTCTTCTGACCTTAGGCCTCCTCCAGTCCTTGCAGTTAAAAATGGAACATGACCATGGCTGTTCGCTGTGATAGGCCAAGTAATGCTTAGACCTCAATTACATATGTTTGATTCAGGCAATGATGTGACCGGTTAATTAGAAGAGCTTTTGCTTACAAAAATCAGTTTTACTCCCCTTTGGATCCCTGATCTATCAAAGTTATTAAAGTACCAGTTATAGAGATTCTCTTCCTTTTACTACTGTGTGCAAATTATCTCTTTCTACTGGACAGGTTCTGAGTTTCTAAGAAGAAATGTTAGTTATCCTGATGCATAAGAAGACGACATTACACCCTAGTGTAAAATGCAAGGGGCGGGTTAAATCTGCGGTTTGTGCTGACCCACACATGTTGTCAACGCAAGAGTTAGCCCTGCAGTTTCTACCTCTCGAATATTGTACAGCTCCTTTTGCTGCATATTTGCATAGCAAAAGGATTTGCGTTGACAGTATTCTTCAAGGTCTATCGGCGACCATCTTGCAGCTCAAATAACCATGGCTGTGTTTTAACCTCCATGGTTTCACATCAGCAAAATCGCTTCAGGGCCCTGGTTTCCTGGGGATGGAACACCAATATCTGTTATCTATTGTAGGCTGATGAAGTCTTTCCAGAGTATGATTACATTTTTCTGTGTATACAGCTTCTAACTGCGGAGTCTGTTGAAACAAAAAAACTGCCTATTCTGTCACCTTATGAAGCAAAATTCTCATGTAACCTAAAAATGAATAAATTACTCATACCCATCATGCTTCCAACCTCCACAGTCTTTATATTGCTCAATGTCTTTCAAAGGAGAAAGATATTTGTAAACTGCCTAATTGCAGTGCTGACTATATATGGGGATCTCTTGAAGTCTGACCACGTGCCCGAAAACAGTGAAAGGTAGACCAGTAGGTTCCAAATTATATTTCCATTCCCATGACCTCTACCAAGGTAACATGTCTCACATAAGTCGGAGAGAAGGGGTGGAAATATTTTTATGGTGAATATCCTTTTCGGACCTCTATCAGACCTCTATCTGCGGTGGATAAAGTGGCGCACAAACGTTGGGGGAAAGAAGTAATAGCAGGTAAAGTAGAATTGGTGCCTCCTTATTAAAGACCAATTGTACCTACAATGCTCTGGTACATCTATGGGCAGTACTTTTGCGCCAAGCGTGGCGGGGTTGTATGTAGCAGACTTTGAAGCCAAACATATTCTGCCACCCAATGCAACCTTTTTTTCGTCAATGCTTCTGTGGAAGCGTTACAGTGACGATATTTTGCTTATCTGGAATGGTGGTAATATTGACCTGTAAAATTTCCTTACATGGATCAACACCCTAGACCACAACCTAAGGTTTACCAACACCACGAGCAAAACAGACATTGTGTTCTTAGATGTGGTCATCTCAATTAGTGGAACGACACTTACCACTAAAACCCATAACAAACCAACTGCAAAGAATAACCTTCTGGAATTTAGCAGCTTCCATCCTCGTCCGCTGAAGGAAAACCTCCCCTACGGACAATACCTCCGGCTAAGAAGGAACTGCAGTACGACCACAGACTTCAAAGATCAATCAATCAACCTCACAGAAAAACTAAAAAATAGAGGCTACCCGATATCTACCCTTAACAAGGGATTCAAAAGAGCCAAAAATCAACCAAGGGAGGCACTCCTTGAAGAAATAATTAACAATCCAGAACAGATCCCACTTACCTGTGTCACCACATACAGCAGTCTCTCAAACATCATGAAAAAGAGCATAAACAAACATTGGAATATTGTAAAAACCTTGAAAAAGGATTGGGAAAAACCCCTTTTTTCGTTCAAAAAGGGACGCAGTTTAAGAGATGCCCTGGTCCACACTCGCCCAAAAGAGAAACCACCAAACACTATACCGTCAGTGACGACATCATGGGGCCTTCCAAAAATTACCGGGCACTACCCCTGCTCGGACTGTAGTGTGTGCCACTTAACACAAGCTACTAAAACATTGACACTGGAAGAAGGTAAAGTGTGGACCCAACGTGAACACACCAATTGCAACTCGATCAACGTGATCTATCTCATCACCTGTCCCTGCCAGCTCCGTTACGTAGGTATGACCACAAGAAAGGTAAAACAACGTATCTGCGAGCACCGGAGCAACATAAGGTGCAAAAAAGTAACAACGAAACTGAGCCGCCATTTTCTGGATAAAAATCACACTACCAATGATATGAGGTGGACTGTCATTGAAGCGATCGATGGTACTAGGAATGTACAAAACAGACTGTTCGAAAAGGAACAGCGCTGGGTATATCGTCTGGGGACCAACATCAATGGGCTCAATGACGACATCCCCTGGAACACAGTCCTATCATGAACCCCCTGGCTTCCAGCCTCATATCTCTGAAACTGTATCTGAAAACGAAATACAAAGGTGGTCTTAGTAGATCTGCTCTGAATACTGAAAAACCGGTGCATTTTTACTATCAATGCCCTATTATCGGATCATGTCTGACAGCCAAACATAAATGCTCTTGAATTTCCCTAATAGTCTGTGCATTTCACACCTAATGCCTCACAATTATCCCCTGAATCATAGCAGTGCTAAGTTCTTTTCTAATCTCTCTGTAGCCAAAGGTATTTGCACATCTTAATATCCTCGTTTCACTATCATCACCGGTGCAAGGAAACGAGCGCTTTGTTGCCTCAGCAACCGTAAGCTTGACAATACTGACATGTAAGCAGCAGAAACTGTAAAACCTTGAACGATAGGCGCACGACTTCAAGCCTCGTTCTGAAAGCTAAACGCACTCCGCCCACATGGGCGTGTGCGTCCCAGGCCTCGCTTTGAGCGAGACACGCCCAACCCGGAATCGCGCGCTGAAACGAAAACACAGCGCTTTTAAACGCATTCACCGGCCCGCTCTCCATCGTCTGGGTCCGGTCTTGAGGATTCTTGCAGGTTAAGAAGCGGGTTGAGAGCGCTGAGGGCGTGAGTCTCCATTCTCAGCAGAACGATTTTTCACGATCGACACAAGCTAAGTACTTGTACGCTTAGGTTGCAATGACATTTAACTCTTTCCTTTCTTAGGATGTGCCAGGCGCGCTCCAATCCTCCTCCTGAGACCCATGGTGCTAGTAGCGCCCTATTTTAAAGTGAGATACCCTCCATATTTACCATCTTAGGGGGGTCACCGACCTTTTGGTCAAATTGATCCCTCCTTATGGAGAATTCACATCGTGTTTTTACTCCCCCCTCTACAACTGTAGTTTTAAACCACCTCTAGCACTTCACCTCCTAGTGTATAATACTACAACATCCCCAAGGGCTACTTGGATGGTGCATAAGATATCATTTATTGTGTGCACACTAATGTTTGCCACCATCTTAGGAGCACTATGATAACTTTACCCTAGCATATACTAATTGTATGTATGTCTATATATGTTTGTTTGTATATTCTCTCTTACAGGTGCTGAGACACCCCTGAATTTGGGTTTTTTTTAGAATGAGCATTTCGCTCTTCTAATTTTTTAAGCACTTTTTTCATTTTTCTTTTTTCACTTTCACGTCCCCAGGTTAGGGTGGACTATTAGAGTGTCCATACCGCCGGGGTATAGTCCTGAAGAATGCCTTGGTGAATACATACCACTAGTACGGCAGAAACATGTTGACTGATTAATTTAACCACGTGGTAGTTAGCTGAATTTAACCAAATCCTAACAACCTTGGCACTTAAATTCAGACACATATACCACCTACACGTGTCTTAGGGATCACTCATTAAAGTTTTTTCGATACCCTGTTAGGCACTTTTAATTTCTATTTCTCACAACACGTCCTCCCCACACGACCAGCTCCGCAGTCTTTCTGGCGTCGTAGCACACCGAAGAGACACTCGGTCTCTTCGGTGGGGCCCGATGATGAAGCATGACACTGACCAGGTCGGTGTGTGAGGGCCTTCCTACTCAATCAGAGTGATTGTGTTAAAACCCTCCTATCATTTGCTCCATATTCCTGGCAGTCCTGTGACTGACCAGACCTCTCTTCTTTTGTTGTATTGCCTCCTTATTAACTCCATTACTGACTTTCAGATCTAATTATTATTGTGTTTGCGGTGAAGCATGAATGCATTATAAAAACTTTTTTGTTTTTGTTTTAGGCCTCCCGGCACAGTTAGTTGTCCAATTTGCATGGATGTCCACACTGAGGTAAGAATACAACCTTCAGTTTTGTGTTCATTTTTTTCTTTCAAATTTTTAGATGAATTTTGAGAAGTTGTTTTCTTCATTGTTTTAACGCATTGTGTGTTTACTTTTGGTTATATATTTTGAAGTTTGTGAATGCACTTTGTGTTTCTCTAACCGGCCATTTTAGCCTTTTGCTTTTTTTAACCTTTTGTGTCTAGGGCTTGTACACACTGATCAGATTTTCAAAATGTTGCTAATGTATTTTTGACATTAAACTCGTTTACTTTGCAGTGCATCCAGGCCAATATTTTTTCTGTTTTTGAACATACATTGAGACTTTTCATAGAACATTAAAGGATGTAATTAGTTTTAGATGAGATTGTACTCTGGTGGCAACAGTCTTGGGTGTAGGTCACTAACCTGCTACATGGTCTTCCTCTGTACTCTCCTTTTTTGTCACTGAGCTCTGTTTGTTAAGAGGATTTACTTTACCCCCAAAAGCCCTGCAGCGTTGTCTGTTTCTGGCCCTTCTTCCTCTCATGCTTTGCTTACTGTTTCTGCTCTACTTTATCCTGCTTTTCTTAAAACCTGCGCCTTGTTCTCCGGCATTATTCCTTCTGTGTTCCTTTCTCAAATATAGTTCTTAATAACGGGATCCTCATTGATAATCCTAAAGACTGAATAACAGTATCCAAAGCACTTTAGTAAAAGAATAGTTGTATAAACTTTATTCGGTTGAATAACCATCAAAGTACGTACACACAACAAATTTAAAAAAAGCACAAACAATAAATTCATATGAGATCAAAAAAAGACAGGGGACCTGTATACACCCAATACAGAATCATCATAACTGCCATAAAAAGTTTGTCAGTTAATTAAAACATTCATAATATCCAAAAATATTCATTATTCTAAACAATTTCCTCCAGGCTGTTGAAATACACAGAAAAACGCAGTAAAAACAGCACAAAAAGAGTAGAAAACAAGCGGAAATAGGTTTTGCTTGAGATAACAAATAGCTGAGGCCTCAGGGTTTACATTTTTTTATTATATATAAAAACAGCAGTAATTTGCCTCTTGTACATGTGCAAATACTGTCCTCCCCTATAATGTGAGGGCTGTGCAAAAAGTACAAGAAAGTGTCCGTGCATAATGCAATGTAAAATTAAACTACAGTACATAATGGGAAAACTCAACCAGTGAGGCACATCATTCTAAAGCCTTTAAAACTTGTAATCTCTTGTACCACATTGCTTCTAAAAGTGTACTTACAGCAAATATTATTTTTTGTGGTGTATCTCTTTATAGAATCCTAAAGGCTTCTAGGTGACTGCTTGTGGCAATGCTACGACAGATGGGAACTAACCATATGCGGCATATATGATAATACTCCTTACAAAAAAAGCAATACATGTTTCCAATCTTCAATAGCCAGATCACAAATGGGGCAGATTTTGGTTTCTTGATTAGTGGACCATTTACTAGTAAAAGGATATTTTCCTGACACTTTATATGTATTGAGTGTGCATGTCTTTCTCTTACTTTCTGCAGTAACGTATAATTGAGTTTCTTTATTTACAAAAAAGGGCAATTATAATAAAAAGATCCTGTAGAATGAAGTTAGGTTGCTGATTCCAGTTTCTGCATGAAGGGTCTTGGTTAGTACCCTGAGACACACATGCTTATCAGATATCCTGTCAATAATAGCAACCCAGTCCTATTAAATGTATTTCTGTGTAAAGCTGCAACACACCAAGTGACTGGATCTACTTTAGTTTCCTAATGTTGCCCAGCCATGCTACCTGCTCTAGGTTTATCTGTAGAGAGTTTGGCTGGTTGGCAAGATCTGCTGCTATCACAAAAACGCACGAATCACAATATACACCATGCAAAACGAGGCTTTGAGTCTGTCTTCACCAGTTGGCTTGTTTGGATGACCCCTTTCAGGTATTTGCTGACTGAGTTTTCAATTACATTTTCGGACAAGATAATAGTATATGGCGGATGCATACTTCATTTGTAGTTGGACCTGAAATTGGTGATGAGGTGAAGTAGGCCCTTTTTTCCATTGATATGATTTTTTTAAATCTTTTAGCTAGCCTGTACATGTAAACATTGTTTGACTCACCGTTTCCAATTGCTTGTAGTATTTTTAATTCCCCTTTCACACTTTTTCCCCAGGCAGCCTTTTCCTGATATTGTGTGGCCACAGCCCCTCTATCTGTTATCCTTCTCTACCTGTTGACAGACCTGTTGCTCCTCCTGCTCCCTGCCAACTATCCTGCCATCATTTACAATGGGCATGATCTGCATTTTGCTTGCCTCTTTTTGTAATGCTAAATATGTGCCATTCCTTCCTTGCACCAAAGGGAGGCTGCTGCAGGCACTGACGGTCACCAACTATGAAGTTGAAGTTGAAAGTATTTGTAGAGCGCGCTGTGGCCAGGCGGTTTCCTGGCGCTGGGTGATTACGGGTGACTGAAGAAGGACATCGGTGATCAGTGAGTGGAAAATGCTTGGGCAAACAAATGGGTCTTGAGCGCCTTGCGGAAGTGCAGATAGACAGTGATAGATCTAATAGTAAGTGGAAGACTGTTCCAAAAGCAAGGGGCAAGAGTGGAAAACCTAGTACCACCCGCTCTAGACTTGCGGAAGCGGGAAACCATAGGAAGAGCCTGGCTAGAGGAACGAAGATTGCAACCGGGGAGGTAATGAGTGACCATCGAGTTAATTAAAAGAGGGGCCGTGCGGGCGCGGGCCATGAAAAATGTAAAATGTAAGTTGATACCCGGAAGGGTCTCAAGGCGCTTGTACGAATACCGCTGTGGAACCCATCCTGGCTTTGCCTGTGAGGCGTCCACTCCTGGGCACCCCCAAGGTGGAGGCCAGGCATCCTTAGCGTTGTGGGGGCCGTTGTGGAGATTAAGCAAGCTATTGCCCAGAGTTGCAGAGTGGGACTCCATGATTGAAATAGGCACCAAGGCGAGAATTATCAGGTCAGTGGAATTTTGAGCCCAAGACCCGCTGAGGCGGGGAATTGAACCTATGCATCCCATTTTGAAGAGGGTTCGGTACAGAATGGGAAGCCAGTGAAGGGACTTAAGAAGGGGAGAAGTGTGGTGTGATTTAGGGAGCCGGTGGATAAGGCGAGCAGCCTGATTCTGAATGGTCTGGAGACGCCGCAGCTCGTAGGCGGGAATGCCCACATACAAGCAATTCCCGTAGTCCAGACGGGAGAGGACCATGGCTAAAATGATAATTTTAAGGGCGTCGAGATAATGCAACAAAGAGAGCGGTGTGAGGTCCTGTGCCAGGAGGCACTACTTATCTGGAAGTGGCTGGACCATCACAGGATCTTGTTGGTGGTGGACCACCTGGCAAAATCTCTGAATCCCAGTGAAGACTAACTCAACCATCAACGCCTAGCTGATCACGAGTTGTAGTTAAACTCGGAGGTGGTTCAGGGTCTCTTCCACAAATGTGGAGAAATTGGCTCAATCTTTTCGCCACCAACAAGAATGAGCTATGTCAGCAGTTCTGCTCGTTGGAGTTTACAAGGCACCTCTTTCTAGGGAACACATTCCACCTAGACTGGTACAGCACTCTTGTACTCCTTTTTACTGAAACCTCTCCTGCCAGAGTTCAGATCTGGAATGACCAAGCCAAGTGATCCTGTTGGCCCTGGTTGAACTCGGAGAGTATGGTTTTCAGACCTCCTCCTGCTTGTGTTCTCCTGTCAGGCTCTGGCCTGCACCAACAGGATAGATTACTGCACCCAAGCTTTCATAATTTCAATCTTTATGCATTGAGATTGAGGGGCAACCGCTGAATACCGCTGATCTTCCTTCAGAGCTGGTGGACGTCTTGGCAGCCAGGCGTCACTCTTCTAAAACAGTTCATGCCTTTTTTTTTTGGGACAAATGTGTATTTGTGAAACACATGGCAGATCAACCCCCAACCACCCTCCTTCAACCCCACTCCCCTAGAAAGGCTTTGTTTTGGGCGAAATAAGAGGTACCTTTAAACCCTTTCTGCCTTTTTTCAGTTTCTGGATCAGCCCTTATTTAAGTCACCAATTGTGATTAGTTTTTTGAAAGGTTTCCAATACTTGTTTCCTTCCTCGCCTTTCATTTTTTCACTTTATTTATTTTCAGCTCATTGACCAGCACTATATTAACCCCTTTAGTGCTGATGACAAAGCCAGCTCGTCATGGGCGTTACCTGCGCTACGCGCATGACGAACTGGCTTTGTCACGTAACGCAGGTTTTTAAAATTTTCAGCGCGCAGCGGGAAAACCGCTAGCGCGCATGCGGTTAAGGATTAAACAGTGCTCACACAGTGATGAATTATTTAGCATCATTTACATGAACGATTATACATTCTTAGAAGCACCGTCTCGTCTGATGTCGCCGCTACTTGCAGTTCTCCTGTGGACATCCACCTTAACAACAGTTCCAGGAGATTGTGATCTATATCTCTACCTGGGGAATCTAGTCCATAGGCATCCGTGTTAGTCCTTACTCTTATCTATCCCAACAGTCAATGGGTTAACATAATACCCCCCTCCATCCCCCCCTCTAGCTCCACCCACTCCCATCCAACCGTCAGATATGTCGCTCCATCCTTCATCTCTGTGTTGAGAATTATTCAAACTTGGAGGGCATCTGCATCTCAGTTCAAAAAAGCAGATATCCGCAGAAGGGGTAGCCACCATGTAGTACCCGCTGCTCATCACCTAAATCACCCGCTCATGCCGGGGCAGCTCGTACCTTTCTAAAAGATCTTGGAAGGGTATGAGGGCGCCGTCCTCCTAGAGGTCTCCAATAGTGGAGATCCCCACTTCTTCCCAATCTCTGCCAATCTCCCCCATGTTGCAATGTCTCACAGACCCGCAGTTGGATCTCGGGTGCATACGGGGGGTCCCACCTTAGCTCTTCTGTTGGCCTGATTCCAGCATTGTCGCATCACCCACAGATCTCTCGGGACCTCTCTTTCTCTTGAATGGAGCCGGAGGAGTACACGAGAAAGCTGGTGTAGATCCGGGTCCATGCCCCCATTGTATTCTCCAATATGTAGTCTCCTTACCATCCACTTTGTGAACCATTGGAATTGGGCTTTGTGGTGGTAGGCCTCAAAATCTGGGACTGCAAATCCCCCCATCCCTCGTAGGTCTCTGCATGGTGGTGAGCGCTACTCTGCGCCTCCCAGAACCCCATAAAAATCCTGTAATTATGGTGTTGAGTTGGGTGAGGTATTTTCGCGGTATCCATAGTTAGTCGAGGCAGAGTTACCATCTTTAGCAGCGCCACCCTCCTTGCCACTGAAAGTGGAAGGGTCCCCCAGAATTCAAAGGTGCTCATGGTTGTTCGTGATGCCCTTCCAACATTACATTATAACAGGTCAGAGGGTTCATGATAAATCCGCACTCCTAAACAGGCTCAAATTAAGCACTCTGATTCGAAACAGTTGGCACACAAAGACTCTCAGCCCAAATCTTCCACGCCGAAATCTGAAGACACAGTTTTGGATCCAAAACAAAAGACTTAGTATTGCCCCTCAAACTGGGCACCTTCTGGCCACTCTTCCTAAAAAACGGAAGCTGTATATCTATGAAGAATCTCCTATACCTCTGAAGAAAAAGGACATGCGTACTAACCCTTCACCCCCTTACATACCTCCCTCTCCTCTTAATCTCAATTTACTGATTACACCATCAAATTCACCTCCACTTTCACCTGTCCCACAGGATGAAGATATTGGAGATGAGGATGAAGATCAGGATATACCACAAGACTGATCACAGGACACTGAGCCCTGGGAAGTTTATAATAAGGATCCATATCAAAATAACGACCCTGACCTGTATCCCTCCAGACTCTTCCCTACCTGATGATAACATAGGCTTTGTGCAGCTTATCAACAGAGCTGATCAATATCACTGGGTCGAGCTACATACAGACCCTCTAGAAGAGGATTTCCTTATTTATTTATTTACTGAAATGTATACAGCGCATGGCTGCCCCAGCGACGGGGCGTCCTAGCGCTACCAAGTAAACATGGTTAAAGCAAGCAGCGAAAAAGACAGAAAGTATCCTGGGAATAGCCATGTCTTTATAGGTTTACGGAACTCCAGATGATTTTGGAGTCCTTGAATTGCAGGGGGAAGAAAATTCCAAAGTTTAGTCACCAGAACTTTGAAGGACCGACCACCTGCTCTGACTCTACGGACATGAGGAGCTTGATGAGACATAATTTTATGGGCTACACATAGTCTTCAACTGAATTCTTCTCTCCACTGGCAGACAATAAAGTTTAGATAGTGACCTTGACACTGAGCACGATTTAAAAAGTGCCAGCAGGATCTGGGTTTCAGCATTCTGAATTCTCTGGAGTCCCAGAGTGCATGATTTACTGGCCCCTAGGTATAAAGAATTCCCATAGTCCAGCCTCGCCAGAATAGTGGCCTGAAGAATGGTCCGACGACCAGAGGGCTCAAAGAACCCCAAAATTGGTTTCAAACCTCGCAAGAACCCAAAACCTGTGCCTGCAACTGACTTAAATTGAGTATCGAAGGACAGACTTTTGTTAATTCAAAAGCCCAAGTTCTTAACCGCCTACTTAGGAATAGGTGCAGGTTTAAGATTCTACGGCCACCACTGTTCTGACCACATAGCACTGTATTTTCCAAGCAGAAGTATTTCTGACTTTGGCGTTTAATTGCAGACAGTTTGCTGTCAACCAGTCCGCAATTGCCATCAGATCACCCTTGAATTTGACAAGGTTTAATTCATGATTCTTGGAGAAAGCGATGACAAGTTGGGTGTAATCGGTGTACGACACTAATGACCACTCTCTACTCCTGGCCACCAATGCCAGCGGCTGAACATAAATATTAAAGAGCAAAGGGCTCAAAATAGAGCCCTGCGGCACCCCATGTCTAATGGCATGTTCCTTTGAGTAAAAAGGCGGCATAGTAACCTGGAAGGTCCTGTCTACTAAGAAGGATCGGAACCATGTTCAAGCCAGACCCCAATCTCCCGAAGCCTACGCAGAAAGATCTCATGTGACACTGCATCAAATGCGGCACTTAAATCGAGGAGAATCAAGGCCGCCGATTTCCCCTCATCAAGACTGCCACGGATTTCTTGGTTCACCGCCATTAGGGCAGATTCCGTACTATGGCGTGGCCTTGAAACAGTTTTGCGAGGCATCCAGTAAAGCATTACGCTCTACAAACTCAGTGAGCATGGTATGGACGTGAGGTTCCGCGACTTTGGCCAAGAAGGGGAGTTGGGAAATGGGGCAGTAATTACCAGGTTCGGAGGAATCCAACAATGGTTTCTTCAAAAGAGGGATAACTTTGGCATGTTTCCAGGCTAGTGGAAGAGATGCAGAAGACAGCGAAAGATTGATCAGTTCCTGGGCAACTAGGAGAATAACATTGTGAAATTGATGGAACTGGGCTGGTCTCAGCGGGTCAACAGAAGAACCGGATTTAATCTTCAAGCATAAAGCTTCAGTCTCAGTCAGGGATAGTGGGGGGAAAAGACAGAGTTCATTTCCCTAGGAGTGCCACTGACTTCCTGATAATCACCATTAACAGTGGGGATGAAATTATCATAAATTCTTTCCACTTTCTGAATGAAATACCAGGCTAATACATCACATTGAATATTAGAGGTAATGGGAGAGTCAAGATTCAAATTCGAGCCTTTCATAACCTTGAGCAGAGAGAGAATAGTTTTTGGAGCGTACTTGCTCTCCAAAATTTGACCGGCAATATACTCTGCTCTGGCTTTATGATAAGAGTTAATGGCCTTCCGAGGTGGCATTTACGCATTCACAAAAGTCTACCAAGACTTTGCCAATGCTCAAGGGCTTGTTGAAACACACAGACGAGGTATTCAAAGACCCAGTTAGAGCCAGAATACTCACACCTAGAGTGGATAAAAAATACAAACCCGCTCCTACAGACCCTACATATATAAAAGGCCAGTTGCCCTTAGACTCTCTTGTTGTATCCAACGCCCGCAAGAGAGCTAACTTTCAAACTGCAGGCGACCCCCCCCCCCCCCCCCCGATATGGAGTGGAAACTCATTTTTGCCTCAGGCAAACGAGTGGCTTTGCAGGCTGCTAACCATTAGCATATTGCAAATGCTCAGGCCCTATTAGCATGCTATGATAGGGCTCACTATGATGAGTTGGAAAAACTCATGCAACACTTGCCTGATGAGTATAAGAACAAAGCTAACTACCTCATTCAGGAAGGTAAGCTCCTCACCAACACTTCCATAAAATGTGCACTAGATGCAGCAGACACAGCATCTTGTACCATCAACACCAGCATACTGCTGTGCAGGCACACTTGGCTTTGAATCTCTAGATTCAAGCAGGAGGTACAATCCTCCACACTTAATCAGCCCTTCGATAAGGAACATCTTTTCGGGCCAACAGTCGATACTTCACAAAAAAATTAAGACACACACCGAAACTGCCAAGTCCATGGGGGCCTTACAATAGCCTTCTCCCGGGGTTTCCATTCACAGCTCCTTTTACAGGGGTGGCTCAAAAACCGTGTCATCAGAAAATCCCTCCTCCTCTTATAAAAATAACAACCAGTCTACCTCTTCCAGAGGTTATTTTCAAGAAGGCTACAGAGTAAATAATAAGGAAAGAGGCAGAGGTAATTCCACCCGCACTTCCCCTGCCAATAAATAGCTACCCCCGATCATCCCACACCTGTCGGGGGACGTCTCTTACAGTTCCTACCTGTCTGGAATTCAATCACCTCAGTCAAGTGGGTAATACAAATTATCCAGGATGGTTATTGCCTGGAACTGACCTGCACTCCCCCAAATATCCTTCCAACAGAACGTGAAATGTCACCAGAACATCTCACCCTCTTAAAACAAGAGTTTCTCTTTGTTAGAAAAATAATGCGATAGAACCAGTCCCATTATATCAGCAAGGGACAGGAGTGTACTCCCTATACTTTTTGATTCCAAATAAGGCAACTTTCTTTCCACTCTGGATTTAAAGAACACCTACTTCCATATTCCCATTCACCTGGCGCTCAGGAAATATCTCAGATTTGTGGTGGACCAACAACATTACCAAATCAAAATTCTTCTGTTTGGAGTAACTACAGCACCCAGAGTCTTCACCAAATGTCTGGTAGTAGTCGCAGCTCATTTAAGAAGACAACACATTCACGTCTTTCCTTACTTGGTCGACTGGCTGATAAAAGCCAAGTCACAACACAGCTGCATACACCACACTCACAAAACAGTTTAGTTGCTTCACTACTTCGGATTCACTGTGAACCTCACCAAGTCTCATCTCCACCCTCCAACACGCAAATGTACTTAAGAGCCACAATAGACACTTGCAAAGCTCTGGCATACCCCAACCCAGTCAGGATACGCAACATGCACACTTTTATCACAGTTTCAGCCTCAACACTCATTACCAGCTCGAGTGTTCATGCAATTGATCTGAATAATGGCTTCTTCCATTCTAACTATTCCTTACACAAGACTCCAGATGCGTATGCGTCCCCTACAAGAATGCTTAGCACGTTAGTGGAACCAGGCTCAAGGTCAGTAAACCGATCTGGTGTTGGTAGACTGCCGCACCCATCGCTCTCTGCAGTGGGGGAATACACCAAACCTTTCCAAAGGGCGGCAATTCGTCGACCCGGTTCCACAGATAGTGCTAACAGCAGACGCATCGCTCACTGGTTGGGGAACTCATCTTCAAAAACATACCATTAAGGACCTGTGGACACGACAACAAAAACAACTCCACATAAACCATCTGGAGCTGCTAGCAATTTTTCTGGCTTTGAATGGTTTTCAATTACATCTAGTAGGCAAAGCTGTCCTAGTCCCCACAGACAACTTGAAAGCAATGTACTACATACAAAAACAGAGGGGGACACACTCTCTACAGCTTTCACATCTAGCTCAAAGCATATGGAGATGGGCCACACCTCAAAACATATATCTCCTTGCAGAACATCTCGCAGGAGTAAACAATCAGATTACAGATCTGCTCAGTCATCAAAGACAACAGATCCACGAATAGAAACTACAGCCTCAAGTACTCCTCCTATTCTTCCAGATGTGGGGATACCCAGAAATAGATCTGTTCACCACACACCTCAACACAAAATGCCCAAACTTTGCGTCCCCACACCTATTGTCTAAAGGCAATGCGCTATGGATTCATTGGTCCAGGAAATGTACTTACGCTTTTCCATCTCTCCCTCTAATTCCATTAGTGGTTTGGAAACTCAAGCAACATTCCCTCACAATGATCCTAGTTGCTCCCACAGGGGCTTTACAACCATGGTTCACAACCCTGTTAGATCTATCAGTAGTTCCTCATCAAAAGTTACACCGATCCCCCAAGCTTCTCACTCAGAACCATGAAGAGATGAGACATCCAGATCCCAGTCCACTCAACCTTGCGATCTGGCACCTGAAATCTTAGAGTTTGGCTACTTTAATCTCCCGCTAGACTGCATCAACGTCATAAGAGGCTAGACGCCCTACCACAAGAGCATGCTATGCAACAAAATGGAAACTATTTGTAATTTATTGTACTAAACATCAAATCAATCCGCTCAAATCAGACCAGGACCCGATTCATCTTTCCTGGTCTGACCACTTGGCGGTCCCTTTTCTCTTGAAACATCACGGGGTAAATTCCCCTAAACTAGCAAACCATACAATAGAGATTATGAGGAATTTCAGGAATATTAACAGCAATTCCTTTGTGCCCTGGGCTGCAAACCTCGCCATCACTGGCCTACATAGCGTACAGACTGCAGTCGCCCATTTTGAACAGGTCACGACCGAGGCCTTGAATCAGCTGGCCCCAGAACAATCCAGACGCCGCGCTAGAAAGAGGCCTTCTGCCCCCTGGTTCTCCAACTCCCTTAGGCTTCTTAGGCAAGAAGTGAGGAGAACGGAGAGACTATGGCATGCTAGTTGGGACTTCAAAAACAAGGATGCGCATCGACTTCTGGTTAAAAAATACAAGGCGGAAATCTTGCAGGCTAAACAACAATATTTCGTGACTGCGACCTCCTCGTTTTCTTCCCCGAAGGAACTTTTTAAAACCGTTGACTCCCTGGTCAGACTGCAAGTCCCTGACCCTGTCATCCCTTCGCAGGACCTTTGTGAAAAGATCGCCTCCTTTTTTCACTCTAAAATCCAAGATATTTACTTAGCCCTTGAGGAACAAAGAGCTGTTCTCAGTGCATCTATACCTGACGTAGAGATGGGTGTAACCACCACCGAAATCTCCACTCCTTGCACCCTGGACACCTTTCCCTCGCTGGCTTTACAAGATCTTGAGCTCTTGTTAGCCAAGACTAAGTCCGGATCACCTTTGGATTCCTGCCCTCTGAAGGTCATTAAACAGTGTAGGGAGACCCTCTTACCTCCCTTGGTGGAGATAATGAATCTTGCCATTAGAGATGGTACCTTCCCTGCAGAGTGGAAGAAGGCGGTAGTGAAACCCCTGTTGAAAAGGCTTCCCTGGATCCGGGGGTCCTAAAAAACTTCCGGCCTATTTCCCTGCTCCCCGCCCCTGCTAAGATGCTTGAGACTCATCTCAACAAACATCTTGCTGCCTTTGTCGAAAGCTCTGGATGCTTAGACTCCTCCCAGCATGGATTCAGGAAAGAATTTAGTACCGAGTCAGCCCTCACCATCGTACTTGACAAGATCCGTACATCAGTAGATGAGGGACAGACATCTCTCCTGGTCCTGCTAGATCTAACGGCGGCTTTCGACACCCTCTCCCCCTCGGTACTTACATCTCGGCTGAGGGAGGTGGGGGTGAAGAACGCAGCTCTTGATCTCCTGACCTCCTTTCTTACAGGGAGGGAACAAAGAGTCAAGCTTGGGGAGTTTCTATCTCCATCCCGTCCTGTGCTATGTGGGGTTCCTCAAGGGTCAGCCCTTAGCCCGACCCTCTTTAATATCTATGTTACCCCACTGGCCAAATTAATAAGATCTTTCGGGATGGAGGTAGTCTCGTACGCAGACGACACTCAAATCCTCGTCTCTCTACCCCATTCAGATGAACTAATCGCCTCCAAATTTAGATCTTGTATGGAGGCGGTCGGTAAGTGGATGGTTCAGAACTCTCTGAAACTGAATGGGGAGAAAACGGAGGTGATGGTGTTTGGGGGAAAAGAAAACATCTGGTCAGCCAACTGGTGGCCTGACTCCCTTGGTACTTGTCCCTCCCCCACATCCTCTGCTAAAAATCTCGGGGTGATAATAGATCCTGCCCTTGATCTAGGCAGCCAGGTGAGCAGAACTGTTTCCACCTGCTGGGGCCTGATTCATACCCTTCGTAGGGTCAGGAAATTTCTTTCCCTCCAGGCAAGAAAACAAATAGCCGTCGCTCTCATCGGCTCGCGTTTGGACTATTGCAATGCGCTGTATGCTGGACTTAATAAAGGACAGCTGCAGCGCCTGCAGGTGGTCCAAAACGCCATAGCCAGATTTGTCCTGGATATCCCCAGACGCTCCTCAGCCACTGCAGCCAGGAAAACACTGCACTGGCTGCCGGTAGAACAGCGTATCCGGTTTAAGGTCCTGTGTACGACCTACAGAGCCATCGCTAAAAAGAGCGACACTGGAATTGGATCCATTATCTCCCACTATGTTCCCCGAAGAAACCTGCGCTCCTCTGGGAAACTGCTTCTAGCAGTCCCCCGTGTACGAAAAGCCAGGTGGGGCGGTAGAGCCTTTTCCACCCTTGCTCCTAAGTGGTGGAATGAACTTCCTCTGGATCTGAGATCCCTCCCGTCCCTACAGAATTTTCGCACTGCCTTAAAGACCCTTCTCTTCAAGCAAGCCTATGTCTAAGATCTTAATGTCTCTTTTTCTGGTCCTTCCTGACCTTTTGCTAGGCGCCTTGATACCTTCGGGTTATTGTCCTGCGCAATATAAATTATTTTTCAATTCAATTCAATTCCGCTAGATGCTTCAACTCAAAACATCATTTGCTATGTGTTACACCTACAACGTGCTAACTTAGCATATACATCTATACAATTACATCTTGCCGCAATAGCGGCTTACCTACAAAACAGACAACACTTGTCTTTGTTTAGCGTACCCGCTATCAAAGCCTTTTATGTAAGGACTCAAAAAAATCACGCCTCCTAGAATTCCACCTTCTTCCGTGTAGAATCTTAATATAGTCCTTACAAGACTCATGGGCCCACATTTGAGCATTTTCACAATTGCAAACTACAGTTTCCGACTTGGAAAGTAGCTTTCCTTATAGCCATCACATATCTTAGAAGAGTTGGTGAGCTCCAGGCACTAACCATACAAGAACAATTTTTACAAATTCACCAAAATAAAGTGGTCCTTAGGACTAACCCAACACTTTTACTCAGAGTTGTTTCTGCTTTTGATCTCAGTCTGTTGAGTTACCCATGTTTTTTCCTCAACCAGACTCAGTAGCAGAACATGCTCTTCACACATTAGATGTGAAAAGAGCGATACATTATTAAAATGAAAGTACCAAATCTTTTAGGAAAACGAAACAACTTTGTTGCTTTTTCCCCACAACATAAAAGCATTCCATTTCAAAAGTGGGTATAACACAGTGGATAGTTAAGTGCATCCAAATATGCTACCTTAAAGCTAAACGCACTTTAACAATTCCCCATAGAGTGCATTCTAGAACCATCAAGCTCGAAATAAAACTTATGTTGCGTACTCCGCTGAATGCAGAAAGGAGCCAACTCCTTTTTGTTTGTTGACCCACACACACCCTATTGGGTGTCATTCTTCATCATCAGGTTCACCATGACTTCTAAGGGTCAGGGTGGGCTCGACTATATTTCAGGGAGCGCTTAGGAGATGTAGGCCAGGGGGTCTAAAGATAAAAATCCTACTGCGTTCCCCAGGTATCCCTTTATTCACGGGGACGTAGCAGATATTAAAGATATGTTAAAGTATGGGTCTTTTTGGAGGTAATGGTCCTATGACCCTAAAAATATGCCAACATGTTTCAGCCCTTGTTAGAAGCCTGCTGGCTCCTGGGCTTTCATCAGGGCAAAAAAACAAATTCCCTCCCTGGGTTTAGTCAAGGATTTTTCCTATATATTTGTGTTGAAGGAACAGAAAGCTGTTCCTTGGTGAAAAAATGGAGATGTATGCAAAAATTCCGCCAGTAAGAAAAATGTGAGCGGAAACTAAAGACAATTCATGCAAGTCATTACTAGGCCTGGGCAAAGCACTACGCTACGCTCGCGTAGTTTGCGACGTTTGCGCAACTTTGCACTACGCGAACTGCACGTAGCACAGTGCGAACACACATAGCGTAGTGCAGCAGTCATTTTTTGCTTGCTTGCGGTCCTCAACGTCAAGTTGGCGACAGCGAGCAAGCAAAATGACATCCTGGCAAGACTTTTTCCTCGTTCGCGATCAGCATCATCAAGTTGCCGATCGCGAGCGTGGAAAATAAACCTCTCTGCGAGATTCTCAACGCGGGGAGGTCTGGTTTCTCATTGCGAGTGATCGCGTATGCTTGCGACCGCTCGCGATGAGAAACTACCAGTCCGCGTTGAGAAAGCTGCCGCTCGAGTAAAGATCTCCTCGAGCGGCAGAAAACTACAGCTCGCACTGTGCAAGATGCCGTTTTCAATGATTGCACAGTGCGGACAAGCATCCAGCACTGTGCAATCATTGAAAACTGCATCTGTGTCAGTGCGAACATGCTACTATGCAGTTCGCGTAGTGCTACGCGTAGCTTGCGTAGTGCTAAGTGCACTTCGCGAAGCGCTACTTCGCAAACTACGCCCAGCCCTAGTCATTACATCATATCTTTCTGTTCAGCACTCCTAACATGCTTGGTGTGCTTATATTCCCATCAGTCTGTGATATGTGATCATGTGGAAGAGCTGATCTTGTGTCTATTTGACCCCACTTTGCCATTTGGCAGTAGGCGTCAATTTTCAGCATTCAACTGTCACTCGCAAACTGAGTGCCTTATCCCACGTAAAACTTCCAGGCTCTCCAACGTTTAAAAACCACTGTCACGTTGTTTCAATGGAACCGTATACATACAACTATATACATACTCCGCAAATCAAACTGTTTATATGCTTTACTCCTCATCATTTCTGTTTGCAATATGTCAGGGTATGCCCTTACCCGATTTAGGTGGAAATAGCGTTTCTCACGGATAGCGGGAAAGGGGTAGCCTTGTAGTCAAACGCTGCAGAAGAGTAAAATGCTACCACGTTAGGACACTCTGCCCCCGTCGTTAGGTGGATATTTCCTCAGTTTTGTAGGAGCACACTCCAGTGGGACTTACTACTCCAAAGCTCCTGCCCCTCTGACAACCTGTTCCTCTCCCACGTACAGATAAACAAAACCAAGGAGTATCATATATTCATAAATATATTTTCAAAAGGCCCAATGTAGACACAGTTCTTTCTCAAAGAAAAAAACTCTTCAAAGCAGGCTTTGCTTCTTCTTCTTTGATTTTTATTTGTTCTTATTTTCCTAAATCCAAAAAACAGTCCCTTCCAAAGTTGGTCAAGCATGTTATTTTACAGCATACAGCCTACGCGTTTCGTCCTTACAGGGACATCATCAGGGCTGTATAAAGTGAAAGAAAAGAAGAAAGCTATAACTAACTGTTAATCAAAAAGAATATATAACATTACACTTTAATTTCTAGTTTGCTAGCTGTAAAGGTTTCTAATACAAAAGACATTTCCCAGTGATTATCCAATCACTCATTATCAACACTCTTAGGTCAAAATCCGAGTGAGCCTGCCTATTTGACATTCTATAAAAAAATTATTAATCAATTGAGACCTCTGACAGAACCCTATGTACATACATTAAAAAACCAAAGGAAAGCATTAAATATCTATTATATGCACGGTTTCCCACGTATCCTGGCATTGGAGTTTTCCATGTCCGGAGTGCCTGCCTAAATAACGCGGCTTTGTCGTGTTCGCATACTCAGAGGGGTGTGGTTATTGCACCAACACCAGCTTTTGGCGTCCTTTCCTGTGCATGTGACCCGCTGAAACTACAGTGCCCTCTAGGATCATGGGAGTCGTAGTTTTCTATGATTCTTGTCATTTTTAAGATCTAAAAAACGTTACCACCATTTCAAATAATAGTTACTATTTGAAAGATGATATTTACTCGAAACCTTGCGCTGACACGCACCATGAATAGTCATATGTTTATTTATCATGGCACTCGTATTGTTCATACGAGCAAGAATACATCTTGATCCCTGCCGAGTTTTAACGACACCACCATGCTCGTCTCAAGGGACTGGTAGTGTGCTGGTTATTACGCCTCATATCACGATAAGGCATATCGGATAGTGCAGCCAGACATTCTCACATATACCATAGATATTTAATAGCACTTTGCAAAACCATCATTGTCGTTGTTGTATGTAGGTCCAAGTCAGAACCTATACATATCTCTCTACCGGGTTGTCATCTTGCCTCATTTTTAATGAAGGGGATACTTTGACATGTTGTCCGCTCCGTCTGTATTATGGCTTCAAGGCTGTTAGATTTCTAACTCTATTTATAAATCTTTTATGTGCCATTGTGGTATGCCTGGATGTTATTTGTTCCCACGGGGCTCACATGATAATCAATGGAGAGTAGGTATACAGCACTGAGGTTTTTTTTAAGTGCCTTCTGCTCAACGTGTTCCATGGAATGGTGTAGTTCAAACCCTGATTGTTAGTTTTAAGTTTGTAGACCAACCGTTGTTCCTTTTCCAACAGTCTCTTAGAGCTGTTAGGTCCATCTTTCACTTTTTAGATTATAGTCCATTAAAAGTCAATATCAGTGTGGTTTTTCTCTACGTTGTGGGCTGTCAGTTTGGTTGCTGTAATTGCTCATCTGATCGTACTCCTGTGTTCCCCAATGCGCAATTTAACTTTACGGGTCATCATTCCGATGTACTTCGATCCAAACGGGCATTTAATCTGGAGATCACATTGGAAGTGTCACAATTCGTGTGATCCCTTTGTTCCCAATCATAATTCAGGCCTAAATTGATGCTTGTAGTGTGTTTAGTGAAAGGGAATACAACACTAGTTCCGCATAGAAAATGTCCTTTCACTTGAGGATGGTTCCATAGTGTGAGTTGTGTGTCCCTTTTAGGATCCCAACTATATCCCGACATATTGCTAACAGAAATGATGATGAGTAAAACATATAAACAGTGTGATTTATAGAGGGTGTATATATATAGTTGAATATATACAGTTCCACTGAAACAACGTGTCAGTGGTTTTTAAATGTTAGTGTGTGTGGATGTTTTACATGGGATATGGTAGTCACAGTTTGCTAGTGACAGCTGAATGCTGAAAATGGACGCATACTGCCAAATGGCAAGCTGGGGTCAAATAGACCCAAGATCAGCTCTTCCGTATGATCACAGAGTGATGGGAATATAAGCACACCAAGCATGTTGGGAGTTCTGAACAGAAAGATATGATGTAATGACTTGGCTGAATTATTTATCTTTTGTTCCCTCTCACATTTTTCTTACAAGCGGAATTTTTGCATACATCTCCGATGTAGAGATAAGTATACCCTCCATTTTTTCATGAAGGAACAGTTTTCGGTTCCTTCAACACAAATATATAGGAAAAATCCTTGACTAAACCCAGGGAGGTAATTTGTTGTTTTGCCCTGATGAAAACCAAGGACAGAGCAGACCGCTAACAAGGGCTAAAACATGTTGGCATATTCTTAAGGTCATAGGACCATTACCTCCGAAAAGACCCATACTTTTACATATTTTTAATATCCGCTACGTCCCCGTGAATAAAGGGATACCTGGGGAACGCAGTAGGATTTTTATCTTTAGACCCCGGCCTACATCTAAGTGCTCCCTGAAATACGGTCGAGCCCACCCTGACCTTTAGGAGCCAGGGTGAACCAGATGATGAAGCCTGACAGCAATGGGGTGTGTGAATGTTAACAAGGAGGAGTGGCCTCCTTTCCGCATTCAGCAGAGTACCCCACATAAGTTTTATTTCGAGACCGATGGTTCTGTATACCTTACGGTAGTTGACATCTGCAAAGTTGCAACATGGTCTACTCCACACATATTCACATAGCACTATTGTGTAGATGTGTTAGCAAAACAACAAGCTAGTGTGGGCCAGACTGTTTTAAGAACACTATTTCCGACCACTGCAACAGATCTACAGCTCATATGCCTCGAACGGAAAATGCGACGGAAATGCGACTTACCCAATATGCATCTGTTGTTGGCATGTAGCGCTGCAGATCCATGTGCACCCACACGCCTCCCCGGGTACCTCTACCTGTTGCAGTATTATCTTACTTAGATACACTAAACATGGACATCACTTTCTACTCTTACTAACTCCATCATCACCCTTACGGCAAAACACTTTAAGGATGGAGTTGATGCCCATGCGCACTATCACCGAAAGCAGGAGCCCCCTACCTTGTGACTACAAAGACTTCTTCGAAGAAAAACAAAGTGCAAACATTCGGGCCCAACCCCAGACGGTGATCTATGCTAAAGCATAGGAATGTACAGCTCTACATGCCAAGAACAGATGAATACTAGGTAAGTAGCATTTTCCTTCCAGTCACGAGGTAAGGTGACTGCTCCTTCGGTGATAGTGCACATGGACATTGACTCCATTGTTAGATTGTTTTTTTTCGCCATCTAGTTCGGACATGTATTGCTGTACTACGGTTCGAAACCGCTCTTCGGGTTCCCCTTGGTGCACAATCCACTCTACCCGCTACAGTATTGTTTCGTACTCATTTTCCACTTCTCCTCGTATCGATTCGATCAACGAAATACAATTTAGATCGGAAAGTTTGTGGGCGGCCTTCGGGCCTAACCGAGTCCGTGCAGCTCTGTGTCGATGGATTCCATTTAAATTCTGCCCTCTGTGCCACAGCAAGTACCCGCGCACCGACTCGCACCAGGTGTGTAGCTTGTGCTCTCCTCCAGAGCACAGAGAAGACTGCAACGTGTGCAGATTATTTCGGTCGAAGAAAACTCTCCGTGATTGTCTGACTCTGCATCGGGAGATGCAGCGCCACCACGTTGACGACACGCTGGATATCTTCCGTGAAGACTTTAAGCATGATAACCATGAGCCCTTCGTGGCTGAAGAAGAAGCCTTCTCAGTGTCCAACTCCGATTCAGAATTGGAGATAGATGTCAACAATGTGCCGCAGGAACAGGGTGACGTGAGTACAGAAAACACCCTGCCCCGTTCATCCACCCTCAAAAAATCTAAAGCTTCGTCTCCACCTATGCCTTTTGGCCACGGTTGGCACTGAGTCTGTTTCTAGCGCTCCACCTCCTGACTCAGCATCAACACATGTAGTCCAGCCTACCGGAACAGGATCGAGTCAACCAAAATTCCCCTCAAAGCCAAAATTTTCCATTTGAAAAACAGTCGGTTCGGAGCCGAAACCCTCCACGTCGAAAAAGAAACCGCTTTCGGAGCCGAAACCTTCTGCGCCGAAAAGCCATTCCATCTCATCCCTGAAACTGTTGATGTCGAAATCTAAAGATTTCCCTTCAGGTCCAAAAGTAGACATTGTACCATCCAAATCGAATCCCAAACAAAAGCAACTGTACATTAATTCTGATACAGGACATACTCACGCCAAGCTGCCTTCGAAGCACAAGCTTCCTGATGATGACCGTCATTACAAAATCCCTTTGAAGAAGAAGAAAAACGTTGGTACCAGCCCTTTTCATCTACCACCATCACCATCTCCACCCTCCTCCACTTTTAGATCCTTTGTACATTACACTCCACCATCTCACCATGATGAGATGATATAGATGAGGGAGACACGCATTTCGCAGTGGATCCGTGGACGGATTATAAAAATGATTCTCCATTGGATAATTGTCCAGAACTTTAATCTGCCAAGCCATCTCCTCCTGATGACGATGTATCCTATCAGGAACTTATTGCCAGGGCAGCACAATATCATGGGGTGGTACTACACAAAAAATCCTTAGAAGAGGATTTTTTATTTGAGACACTAGGATCCACACATAGGTCGAGCCAAACACTCCCTATGCTCAAAGGAATGATAAAGCATACAGAAGAAATTTTTAAAGACCCAGTACATGCACGAATCCTGACCCTTGAGTCGACGGAAAATACAAACCTTCCCCAACAGATCCAGTATTTATTAAAGGGCAATTACCACTTGACTCCTTGGTAGTATCCAATGTTTGCGAGAGCGCAAATTCCCTAACCTCGGGGGACGTTCCTCCCCCAGATAAAGAATCAAAACTTATTGAAGCTTTTGGCAACTGCACAGCTGAACAAGATTCCAATCCATGGCGTATTGCCAACACGCAGGGCCCCATAGCCAGATTTGACATGGCACACTGGGACGAAATGGAGCAATTGCTACAATATTGCCCAGATAAGCATAAAGCTAAGGCACAAGACTTGGCCCAAGAAGGAACATTAATGTCCAACTCTTCTATAAGGTGTTCTCTAGATGCTGCTGGCATACCAGCTAGAGAAATCAACACTAGAGTCTTACTCAGAAGGCATGCAAAAACCCAAGTCCAACAAATTATTTTAAATACACCTTTTGGTAAAGAACATCCTTTTAGCACAACTTAAATCAAGCGCTGAAAAAAATGAAAAAGGACACTGAGGTAGCAAAATCAATGGGAGCGCTTCAGTCTCCTTCAAACCGGGGTTCCTTTTGGCGCTCTTTTTACAGAGGGTGTCCAAGTCAACATCTTCAGATCAGAACACTTCCTCGAGAGTAGAAATTAAACAACTCTAAGGGCAAAGGTAAGGGCACCACACCCCTTAACTCAACTTCCTCTAATAAGCATGGACTTCCCCACACTTCCCTCTGACTATTCCACACCTGTCGGGAGAAGACTTTAACATTTTTCCACATTTGGCAATCTGTAACAACCGACAAATGGGTGCTTGGAATTATCCAACACGGTTAATGCCTGGAGCTTACCAACAATCCTCCAAATATTTCACCTCGCTCTCACAAATTGTTGCCGCACTATTTGCTGTTGCTCAAACAATTAGTTTAACTTCAGTTCCAAGGTTCAGGAGTTTACTCTATACTTTTTGATCCCCAAAAAGGACAGCTCATTAAGACCTATTCTAGGTCTCCGAGAGTTAAACCAATACATATTGTCAGAGCATTTTTCACATGGTAACCCTTCACCAAGTGCTTCCACTTTTTTACAGCAGGGCGATTTTAGGTCTACTCTAGACTTAGACGCATACTTTCGTATCCCAATTCATCCAGCTCATCGTAAATAACTCCGATTTGTCATGGCAGGCAAACATTACCAGTTCAAAGTACTTCCATTAGGAGTCACCACTTCTCCCAGAGTATTTACCAAATGTCTGGCAGTAGTAGCAGCTCATCTAAGAAGACAACGTATTCACATCTTCCCATACCTAGACAACTGCCTCATCAAATCCAGCACTTACCAAAACTGTCTAGAACACACATAAACTACAATTAACATACTTCATCAATTGGGCTTCACGGTCAATGCACAGAAATCTCACCTGCGTCCTTCGCAGTCTTACCTAGGAGCTACTATTGCCACACTCAACCCTCTAGCATCTTCCATATGCAGCCAGAATTTGCAACATTCAGTCTGATGTTACAATTTCAACCCCACCACACATTATCAGCCAGAGTTTTCGTGCAACTGCTGCGAATGATGCAGTCTTTCATAGCAATCGTACTCCATGCAATTCTTCATATGCTTCCCCTGCAAGAGTGCTTGGCAGTTCAATGGAATCAGTCAAGGGTCAATTACCAGTTTGGAGTCTTAAGATTGTCCTTATGAGACTTGTGTCCACCTTTTGAACCCTTGGATAATTTCCCTCTACAGTTTTTCATAGAAAGTTGCTTTATCATTGCCATCACTTTATTGAGGGGATTTGGTGAGTTGCCGGCATCAACCTTAGAAGAACCTTTCTTTCAACTCCACAAAGATAAAGTTGTTGTTCGCACTAATCCAAAATTCCTTCCCAAAGTGGTTTCTGCTTTTCATATTAACCAATCAGTTGAGTTACCTGTGTTCTTTCCTCAACCTGATTAAGTAGCAGAATGAGCTCTCCACACGCTAGACATTAGAAGAGCCTTATTGTATTACAAAGAAAGAACCAAAGAGTTTCGCAAAACAATAGTTTGTTGCATTTGCTCCACCTCACAAAGCAATCCCATCTCTAAATCAGGCCTTTCAAGATGGACTGTTAAATGCATTCAAACATGCTATGCTAAAGCAAAGTGAACTTTAACCATACCCTCTAGAGCGCATTTTACACGCAAAATAGGGGCCACTATGGCCTTCTTAGGCAACATTCCTCTAGCTGACATTTGTAAAGCAGCAGCATGATCTACACTACACACATTTACCAAACACTATTGCGTGGATGTGTTAGTACAATAACAAGCTAATATAGGCCAAGCAGTGCTTAAGACACTTTTTCAAACAATTGCAACACCTACAGGCTTGCCACCGCTTTGGGAGCATACTGCTTTATAGTCTATGCAAACCATGTGTATCTACAGCACACATGCCTCGAATGGATAATGATACTTATCCAGTAAGCATCTGTTCTTGGCATGTAGAGCTGTAGATTAACAGGTGCCCATCCACCTCCCTGGACACCTGTAGTTGTTGCAGTTCTTCCTATTTATATACATATGCATGTACATCTCTATTCTACACTAGCGTACTCCATTCTTACCCTCTTGCGGGAAAATAATCTAACAATGAAGTTGATGCTCATGTGCACTATCACCGAGAGGAACAGTCCCTTTACCTTGTGACTGGAAAGACTTCTTCAAAGATAAACAACTTTCCAACATCCAGACCCAACGCAAAGTGGCTGTAGAATGCAAAGCATGTGAATCTACAGCTCTACATGCCAAGAACAGATGCTTACTGGGTAAAAAACATTATCCATATTATGGGGTTGTCGGTTGGCATGCTACAGTTGTACTTACTTGCCGACAGATGTCCTCTTAATAAACCTCGAGATTATTCAGAGTTTCTTAGTCTTAATTTCTGGTATTTTGGTACTCTTGACTTCCTACATTTTCCACACTGGTTTCCACCTTTGAGATGCCACTGTGGGATTTTTTAATGGTCACCCCTTTCAATTTGCTGCTAAGTTTCCCGCTAAGGCTTCTTACATTGAAAACTGTCTTTCTCATCACCATAGTTTTATCTACAAATGTGAGCCAACTGCAGGCTCTTTCTGTCAACCCAGGTTTGTGTTGAGGACCCAAGCGTCTTTTATGCTGAAAGTGGTCAGTCAATTTCATGTCCGGCAGGCTATCACCCTTCCGACGTTCTCTGACCCGCCTCATTCCTCTATGGAGGACAAGAGACTTTGTACATTCAAGGGATGTGGATGCTCTATCAACAGGGTCTCCACGTCAACCACCTGGAATTGTCAGCCATCCAGCTAGCCATCAAAGTGTTCCATGATTGCATCTAATACTCGTTCATACAAAGATTACAACTGTCCTATTTACAGAAACAGGGTGGCACTCACTACCTGCAGTTGTCCCCGTCAGCCCAGGGCATTTGGTGGGGGAGGATACATCACAAAGGCCAACTGCTGATAAGGTACATCCTAGCAGTTGACAACAGTTTTGCAGACTGGGTGGTGCGGGCTGGGGGCTTGTGGGCTCCTTTTTGCATGTAAAAAGCGCTGAGGGAGCCGGCTGCCCTTAGGTCTCTGCCCTGCCGGTGTGGGTGTGCGGGAGGCTGTGCTGCCCCCCTCCTATAGTGGCCGGTGACTGGGTCTCTGTGGGGCTGCCTGCGGTCTAGTGCTGGGGAGTGGGTGTGCGGCTCCCGGGTGTCAGTGCCGCAGACCTACCTTCCTGCTGAGGGGTGCAATGTCCATTGCTGCACGGAGCAGTCTCGTGATGTTTGCCAGCGACGCCATCTGCTATTGACCCGGCGTGGCTCCATTGTGTATGCACTGCACGGACAGCGCCACCATTATTGAGCAGTGATTGCAGTGACCGGTGGGCCCCACACTGTCTACATACTTGCATTCCAGGCTGCCTCTGGAGCTCCTGATCATTAGGGCGCTGTGACTCCTGTGGTGATTCGGCCTGGTGACACTGCAGGACCAGATCACCCCTGCGGTGGGGCGCTGTGAAGTGCTGATCAGATGCGGGTCTGATTTGCTGCCCCCCTCATCTTTGTGGTGGCGGTATTGTGCGGGATTGCAGCCCCCTACTTTTGCTTCTACTGTATTCAAGACATTGCTGCCCTGCCTGATCTCCAGCTGTGACCCGTTGACTGTCTGCTAATCGGACTAACATTGCTGCCTCCATTCTATTAGCCGTCCATGCTGCATTGCTGTGCCCCTATATCAGCCACGTTCAGGGTCTACACCTCTCTTGCTGGCCCGGTTTTGTTCTGAGGCCTGCTGTCTGAATGGCATTTTTCCTGAGTGTGTGCCGGACTGGTGATATTGGTGGAGATTTACGGATCCACTGCAAAAATCTGGTGCTACAGACTGCTCAGTGCCTCCTTCCTCTCACCATCTCTTCATATCCCTGTCGCGCGATCTGACAAAGAGGGACTCCATTCCTTTTTAGGTCTCGCTGCGACAGCGCATGCGCTGCTCTGCAAGACTTTGTGTGTGTGGCTCCAGAAAATGCTACCACATGCTTTTGCTTGTGGCGGTCTGCAACAAGTTAATGCAAAAGCGACATCCATGGAAAAGGTACTGGCAGTCGTACAGGCCCGTAGCGAAGACTTGGAAGCTAGATTGCATCGCAACTACGTGCGCATTACGGGCCTACCAGAGTCCACGAACACGGACCGCCCAGAAACATACGTGGAAAATCTTCTCTGTGAGATCTTTGGGGCGGAGCAGTTGTCCCAACTCCTGATCGTGGAACGGGCCCACCGTTATCTGGCTGCTCGCCCACCTCAGGGTGCGCCACCGCACCCTATCATTGCCCGCCTTTTGAATTATAGAGACCGGGACACTTCTCCGGCTGGCTCGTGAGAAGGACTTCATCACTCATGAAGGGAATAACCTTGCCTTCTACCCTGACTTCATGGTGGCGGTTCATGAGGCTTGGAGAGAGTATCAGCCAGTTCAGAAGCTCCTCATGGCTGCAAAAATACCTTGCGCCATGCTGAATCCTTCAAGATTGCGCATAGTAGACAATGGAAAGCACAAGATCTTCACCTGCCCAAAGTCCGCAATGGATTTTGCCAAGAACATTACAAGACGCAGTCGATCCCCAAAATCTGTGGCGCGGAGTGATGACTGGGGAACTAGTGAAATGACAGATGAGCGATAATGCCTGTAGACCACATGCGATCATGCTGATTTCGTTTCTTGTGTTACTTTACGGACTAGGATGACGTCCATCAGCCACATTGCAGCACTAAACTCTAACGTCTGTAATGTTGATATTTGATATGTATTGACATAATTATGACTATGATGTTTTTTGCTATGTTTGCTCTGATGGCTTTTTTCATTTAGGGGATGCAAACTCAACAATTGGCCAGAGGGTGCTATGATGGCGGCCACCTCCTTTTTCACTAGGAGGGATACATGTGCTCAGGCGTCCACCTTATGGGTATTTCCCACAACTGGTTACTCCCTTGGTACTGCACTAGTAAATTGTTCTTGGGAGGTTGGGAAGGCTTTGGCATGTTGGGGTCGCTGAAGTGGTTGGGGGGGACTGGTGGTGGGGGGGGGGGGGGGTGTTTTAGGGGTTCTTAACCTGACTGACTCCTTTCTAAATCCTTTAAAAGATGCATCAGTGCACTATAAAACAAACATAACATCACTCACTTCCATAGAGGGGATAGGCGGTTTTGAGGCAGTGGGCAATTTCTATATCAGGAATATCTTGCTGCAATTCTCCAAAACAATGTGATGTCCATCTCTTGTTTAACATGGACTGTATGAGGGCTTAATACACCAAAAAGGATTCATCAGGTAATGGTGCACTTGGATCGCCATGGGATTGGCATTGCCCTTATACAAGAAACGCACCTGACACAAACCACTGATAGGCTGGTGGGGTGGTTTTGGGCTGGTTACCGGCCTGCTTCTTCCTATTCATCCTATAGCCATTGGGTTCTCACCGTGTCAAAGACCTCCCCTTCACTACAATCCAAACTCATGCCGACACTACAGGGCGCTATGCCGTTACACATGGGAAGCTGATGGGCACACTTGTTAATATCGTCAATACCTATGGTTCCAACATAGATGACCCTACACTTTTTAAACATATTT
Organism: Lissotriton vulgaris; assembly: GCF_964263255.1. Lineage (NCBI taxonomy): Eukaryota > Metazoa > Chordata > Amphibia > Caudata > Salamandridae > Lissotriton > Lissotriton vulgaris. The sequence goes on along the minus strand of NC_141690.1, from coordinate 187,377,229 downwards.
TTTGCTGTTCTACATGGGCTCCCGGACGCTGTAGTTCTCTGGGGCGGGGATCTAAATACACACTTGGATCCAACTAAGGATAAATCCAGAGGCAGGGAGGGTCACTTTCCTGGGGCAGTTTGTGCGATCAAAGATGGAATGGCAGACTTGGGACTGCTGGATATCTGGTGCCATAGACATCCTGACACTCTGGAGGGCACACATATTTCCACAGTACATGGCAGCTGGTCCCGCCTCGATTACTGGCTAATGAGTGAGGGGGCAGCGGGCTGGGTCACGGATGTGGTTGGGTTGCCGCGTACACTATCGGATCATTGTCCTGTCCGCCTCACCCTTTCTATCCCGCAAACTGTTCCTAGGGCCTTCACGTGGCGCTTTAGGCCTGAAGTGCAGTTGGACCCTATCTGTATGGAAACGGTTCCAGAGGCCATCAAAAAATATTTTGCACACAACAGGGGGTCTGTGGATAGCGCTGGGGTGCTTTGGGAGGCATTAAAGCCACTATTCGGGGCACTTGCCTAGGCACGACAGCTGGTATATTAAAAGACCTGCAAGGACAGTTGGCTAAGGTAGAGACAAAAATTGGAGCAGGATTGCAAAGCGGCGCCTTGTGAGGCGACCCTAGCTTCTATTAAAGATCCTGTACTTGAACATGCAAAATTGTCAGAGGAAGAGAAGAGAGATATTTCTAAACGCCACGTACCTCGCGCCTATGGAGAGAGTGGTAGGCCGGAACATCACTTAGCTACTAAGATTAAACAATGCATGGAGAGGGAGGTAATTTCTAAGATCACGGACGATGCGGGCCAAGACCACTACAATGTTCCAGGCATTACAGACCAATTCCGGCAACTTTATGTGAAATTATACACCTCCCAAGGTGAGACTGACGTTGCCAATCTCAATGAATATCTCTCGCAGATAGCCATCACATGGCTGTCAGATGGTCAGAGGTAATACCTCAATCAACCGATCACGGTGGAGGATATTCGAAAGGCGATAAATGCCTTACCCAATAAGAAAGCACCGCGCCCTGACTGGTTTCCCTGCAAATGTTACAAAGCTTATGCAGTGGAACTCTCCCCTTATTTATTAGAAGGGTATACTGAAGCGTATGATTTAGGTATGTTACCACCGTCTCTCCACGAGGCACTTATCACACTACTCAAAAAGGCTAAATCCCCCATTAATTGTGAATCATACAGGCCTCTTTCGCTTATTAATATAGATGTCAAAATTCTGGTGAAGATTCTGGCCAATCTTCTCCATCCACTCATGCAAAAATTGGTCCTGCCAGATCAATCTGATTTTATCCAAGAGCGTTCTGCCTCCCATAATTTACGGACACTGTTTGCAACCGCCGGCAGATCTGGATTGAGAGTGTGAAGCATAGCAGTCATGCTTGACGCTGCAAAGAAATGTGATTCCATAGAATGGGGTTATCTTTCTTTTATGTGATGCAGTGGATGGTTTTTTCGCCTATTTGTTAATTGGGTGCGTCTCTTTTATGCAAGTCCCACGGCGCGTGTTTGGGTAGAGGGCTATACTTCTGACCCAATACAAATCTGTAAAGGGCACTCACCAGGGGTGCCCACTTTCACCAATGTTATTTGCCCTGACTCTGAATCCCCTAGCTTGCCTTATTAGGCAATCCCACAAGCATGCAGCTCTCAATTTTTTCCATCGGCCGGCCATCATCTCTCTTTACACAGATGATATGCTGCTTTTTATAGGTGAGCCCCGCACTTACCTGGCACCAATCCTGTGTGAGTATATCCGCTACGCTCGTTTTTCTGTCCTCCACATTAACTGGTACAAATCTGTAGTGATGCCGCTGATGGAGAGCACCCTCCCACATGAACTTGAATTTCCCCTTGTGTGGTCCACGGATTCGGTTAAATATTTGAGGGTGTGGGTTCACCTGAACGCAGAGGTTGTTATCCGTGAGAATTACTGGACTGCCACCTCGATGCTGGAACAACAAGTGGATAGATGGGTAAAACTCCTGCTTTCTCTTGTGGACTGTATCGCATTGATCAAAACGGCAGTTACCTAATTTTTTATATTTATTCAATAATGTACCGCTCCAACTCGTGCAACTTTGTTAAAAAAAACTCTGCACACTCTGCTGCTTCGCCTCGTCTGGGGTGGTCGACAGGCACGGGTGAGCTGGAAGACTCTCACGCTGGATTATAAATGCGGGGGTTTCAGTCTACCCGACTTTTATATCTACTATCTTTGTGCACACGCACAAAATGCACACTTATGGTTCACCTCTCATGCTTTCGTCCCGCACGTGGCTGTGGAACACTGGGATGCACATCCCATCCTATTGAGTTCTCTATTAACACATGACCATAGGCCTACACCCTGCAATACCTTTAACACTATTAATTTGATGATTGTCGCCGTGAGGCGGGAAAACTACCATTACACTCCCCGCTATTACCATTGGCTTTTCACTCGCACATATCAGTAACACACGAACAGGGAGCTCTGCGTACACTGGCGCAAGTAGACATTGATAAGCTACAAGATTCATATCCTGGCGGTACTTTTCTGTCTAATACTGACACGGACTATATTCAGAATAAGACACCGCTCTGTTTTTACATACATAGACTGAAAAAGACGTTGCAGATTCACTACCTCACATTTCCCGCACAACTGCCGGAGACATTGGCGCTTCGTACACTGCTCCTGGCCCCACCCAACGTAAGCTAGTTAGTAAACTTTACCGCGCTGCTAAGGAAGACAAGCCCCTCCTATGTGATAGAAATGAAATGAAAAGACAATTTGTAGAGCGCGATGGCTACCCTAAGGCGTCCCAGCGCTGCAGGAGGACATGCTCGAAATAGAGCCGATGAAAGCTACTCTGGTTTGTTAAAGAGCATGGTTTTTAGGAGTTTTCGGAAGGCGAGTAGTTTGGGCTCTGATCTGAGTGTGAGAGGAAGGGCATTCCAGAGCCTAGCGAGGTTGTGAGAGAATGAGCAGCCTCCGCATCTGGCTCTCTTGAACCTGGGTATTACGGCAAGGAAGGAGGATGCTGATCTGAGTTGTCTGTTGGGATGGTAGGTGGTTATCAGGGGGCGATTGATGATGGGGTCTGTTCCCCAGTATGAACGATGTGCAATGCACATAGCCTTGAATTCTATCCTTGCCCTTACTGGGAGCCAGGGAAGATCTTTTAGTCTCACCGAGGGTTCTGGCGGCACAGTTCTGGATTATCTGTAGCTTGTTTAGGGTGGACTGGGGGCCCCAAGGTATAGGGCATTCCCAGAGTCCAAGCGGGACAAAATTAGACCTTGGACCATAATCCGTCTGGCGTGAAAGGGTAGGAGCGGGAGGATTTTGCACAGGAGTCTTAGAAGGCCAAAGCAGGTGGCAGATAGTTTAGCTGCCTGGTAGTTAAAGTAGAGTGACTTGTCTAGCCATATGCCCAGGCTTTTGATCGAATCTTTGGGTGGAGAGGGAGGACCCAGACAGGGGGGCCAGGGTGGATCTATGGTCTTATTAATGGTGTTCCCAAGGAGCATAAGCTCCGTTTTGTCCCTGTTTAATTTGAGGCAGGAGGATGTCATCCATTCGGTGACTGCTTCCAGACATTTTTTCAGACCATGGTGTGAGTTGAGGGGGGGGATCTAGAGCCACCACTAGCTGGGTATTGTCCGCGTAAGTTACGATTTTTATTCCGAAGGGGCGGACGATCTCAGCCAGTGGGCTCATGTAAACATTAAAAAGAGTGGGGCTTAGAGAGAAGACAGTTCAAAGGTTTGCTGGGGGGGGGTACATTCCCTCTCGAATACCTGGAATCAGCGGTCCGAGAGAAAGGACCTGAGCCGGGTAATTGCCATTCCTGAGATTCCTATCCCGCTGAGTCGGTGCAGTAGGATGTTATGGTTTAAAGTGTCGAAGGCGGCACTTAGGTCAAGGAGAATGATGGCTGCTAAGCCTCCATTGTCCAGGATCCTTCTGACCTCCTCAGTCACTGCGACCAGAGCGGTTTCAGTCCCATGGAGGGGGAGTTACCAGGCAAGGGGAAACAGTGGGAGAAAGAGGTGTCGATCGTTTTTATTTTACGGAGGAAGAATTCTGCTAGGTTGTCGCAGTGGTTATGGATATCCGCATAGTCTTTGGGTACCTCAGGTTGTTGAAGGAGGGATTTCGCAATGCGGTATATTTCCTTGGGTTTAGAGGCTGATTTTTCGATTTTCCTCCCCACCCCCTCAAAATAGGTTGCCTGTGCGAGTTTAATGCAGGCTTTGAAGGATTTGATTGCAGTTCTATAGGCCTGCTTTTTTGTGGGTGAGTAATCTAAGCGCCATTTCCTCTCCAGTTTTTTGCAGTTACTTTTTGATTCCCGTAGATCGGTGGTATGCCACGGGACAGTTGTATTGCTGCGTTTGGGTTCGGTGGTTTTGAGGTGGAGCACCAGATTGAGTGAGTTGGTGATCCAATTATTATAGTTCTCATTCCCCTCGGTGGGGTTGATAGGAGCCTTAGCAAGTGGAATGAATACCTTGACACACAACTCATGCAGAAAGACTAGGAAATCTGCTGCCAACTCACCAGCGCCCTTACCTCTAATCGAAACTTGGGTATCATACACTTTAAATATCTTCACCAGGTTCATTATACTCCGCATAAACATTTTAAATATGTGCTCCGAGACACTGATGCCTGTAAGCGATGTGGGGGTTTGGGGGCAGATTTCTGGCACCTAGCTTGGACCTGCAGGCGGGTGTCGGAATACTGGAGTGCTGTGATGAACACGTTATCAAAGATCATTGGGATTGTGTTGCAGTGTTCCCCACAAATATGCTTATTGGGTCTTGTCCCCTTGTTAAAATGTGTCGCAGGCAGACGAGAGTGGCACTGCTTATTGCTACGCGACGAGTGGCGATGGTGTGGGACAGTGTGCTGAGCCCCACAGCGGAGCAGTGGCTTAGAGACTTGGTATTTTGTATAGAAAATCTAGGCTTATATGTGGAGGAGTTACTATCGTCCTCCAGGCCCAATGATATCTGGGAGCACTTGTGGTGTACTTGCGTGCTGTTGCCCAGTCACATCCCCCTGAATGTGAGTCCCTGTGAATATATGTGCCACATGCTGTATTGAATGTCAGGTTGTTTAAGTTTTCTCCCATGTAAGCTTAATTTACAGTCAATTTTAATAATCTTTGCATATGCTTGCACCAAATGCTGTTTTTTTTCTCCTCCTATGTACACTGTATGAGACTTAATGAAAATCATTTAAAATATATATTTTTTTTAACTCGCAGTTCATGGGCAATGTTCTATAGATGAACTGGTTAGGAATAGTTGCCTACACTTTTCCACCTCTTCCAATTCTTTCATGTGTGGTTGGCAGGCTGTGGCAAATATCCCTCACTCATCTTAATGCCAGGGGCCTGGGCCAGTCCATCATTCTCCTCAGCCTGTCTCTTGTGCCTCACGAGAAGCTGCCCAAGTGGTAGATCTGCTCACCCAGAGGGGTACTGTCTCCCGAACTCTGCCACCCCCGGATCCGACCTCTGCAAGAACCCCTCCCCCACCGATGCTGCCGCGTGTGATGCGAGGTCTGCTGCTGACCAGGGGGTGGGGAGCTCAGTTCATCCAAACTCGAACTCTCGCATGTCTCTGGCCCGTGGGCGCTTTGTACACTGCTATAAAGAAAACGGTTAAAGGCTTCTTGCTGTGCTTGTTCTCCTGCCCCCTGGCTGTGCTTGCTCTCCTGCCCTCTGGCTGTGCTTGCTCTCCTGCCCCCTCTTCCCTCGCTGTGAGTTTTTTCTGTCCTCTGTTCCCGGTGTGTGGCTCTGTGTGGCTCTGTGTGTGTGTGTGGCTCTGTGTGTATGGCTCTGTGTGTGTGTGTGGCTCTGTGTGTGTGTGTGGCTCTGTGTGTGTGTGTGGCTCTGTGTGTGTGTGTGGCTCTGTGTGTGTGTGACTGTGTGTGTGTGTGTGTGGCTGTGTGTGTGTGGCTCTGTGTGTGTGTGGCTCTGTGTGTGTGTGTGTGGCTCTGTGTGTGTGTGTGTGGCTCTGTGTGTGTGTGTGGCTCTGTGTGTGTGTGTGTGTGTGTGTGTGTGTGTGGCTGTGTGTGTGTGTGGCTGTGTGTGTGTGTCTGTGTGTGTGTGTCTGTGTGTGTGTGTGTGTGGCTCTGTGTGTGTGTGGCTCTGTGTGTGTGTGTGTGTGTGTGTGGCTCTGTGTGTGTGTGTGTGGCTCTGTGTGTGTGTGTGTGTGGCTCTGTGTGTGTGTGTGTGTGGGGCTCTGTGTGGGGCTCTGTGTGTGTGTGTGTGGGGGGCTCTGTGTGTGTCGGGCTCTGTGTGTGTGTGTGTGGGGCTCTGTGTGTGTGTGTGGGGCTCTGTGTGTGTGTGTGGGGCTCTGTGTGTGTGTGTGGGGGGCTCTGTGTGTGTGTGTGTGTGTGGCTCTGTGTGTGTGTGTGTGGGGCTCTGTGTGTGTGTGTGTGTGTGTGTGGGGCTGTGTGTGTGTGTGTGGGGCTCTGTGTGTGTGTGTGTGTGTGGGGCTCTGTGTGTGTGTGTGTGTGTGGGGCTCTGTGTGTGTGTGTGTGTGTGGCTCTGTGTGTGTGTGTGTGGGGCTCTGTGTGTGTGTGTGTGGGGCTCTGTGTGTGTGTGTGTGGGGCTCTGTGTGTGTGGGGCTCTGTGTGTGTGGGGCTCTGTGTGTGTGTGTGTGTGTGTGGGGCTCTGTGTGTGTGTGTGTGGGGCTCCGTGTGTGGGGCTCTGTGTGTGTGTGTGTGGCTCTGTGTGTGTGTGTGTGTGTGTGTGTGTGTGTGTGGGGCTCTGTGTGTGTGGGGCTCTGTGTGTGTGGGGCTCTGTGTGTGTGGGGCTCTGTGTGTGTGTGGCTCTGTGTGTGTGGGGCTCTGTGTGTGTGGGGCTCTGTGTGTGTGGGGCTCTGTGTGTGTGGGGCTCTGTGTGTGTGGGGCTCTGTGTGTGTGGGGCTCTGTGTGTGTGTGGGGCTCTGTGTGTGTGTGTGGGGCTCTGTGTGTGTGTGGGGGGCTCTGTGTGTGTATGGGGGGCTCTGTGTGTGTGTGGGGGGCTCTGTGTGTGTGTGTGGGGCTCTGTGTGTGTGGGGCTCTGTGTGTGTGTGTGGGCCTCTGTGTGTGTGTGTGTGGGGCTCTGTGTGTGTGTGGGGGGCTCTGTGTGTGTGTGGGGGGCTCTGTGTGTGTGGGGGGGCTCTGTGTGTGTGTGGGGGGCTCTGTGTGTGTGTGGGGGGCTCTGTGTGTGTGTGTGGGGCTCTGTGTGTGTGTGTGGGGCTCTGTGTGTGTGTGGGGCTCTGTGTGTGTGTGGGGCTCTGTGTGTGTGGGGGGGGGCTCTGTGTGTGTGTGTGGGGCTCTGTGTGTGTGGGGGGGGGCTCTGTGTGTGTGTGTGGGCCTCTGTGTGTGTGTGTGTGGGGCTCTGTGTGTGTGTGTGTGGGGCTCTGTGTGGGGCTCTGTGTGTGTGTGTGGGGCTCTGTGTGTGTGTGTGGGGCTCTGTGTGTGTGTGTGGGGCTCTGTGTGTGTGTGTGGGGCTCTGTGTGTGTGTGTGGGGCTCTGTGTGTGTGTGTGGGGCTCTGTGTGTGTGCGGGGGCTCTGTGTGTGTGTGTGGGGGCTCTGTGTGTGTGTGTGGGGCTCTGTGTGTGTGTGTGGGGCTCTGTGTGTGTGTGTGGGGCTCTGTGTGTGTGTGTGGGGCTCTGTGTGTGTGTGTGTGGGGCTCTGTGTGTGTGTGTGTGTGGCTCTGAGTGTGGGGCTCTGTGTGTGTGGGGCTCTCTGTGTGTGTGTGTGTGTGTGGCTCTGTGTGTGTGTGGGGCTCTGTGTGTGTGTGGCTCTGTGTGTGTGTGTGGCTCTGTGTGTGTGTGTGTGGCTCTGTGTGTGTGTGTGGCTCTGTGTGTGTGTGGCTCTGTGTGTGTGTGTGGCTGTGTGTGTGTGTGTGGCTCTGTGTGTGTGTGTGTGGCTCTGTGTGTGTGTGTGTGGCTCTGTGTGTGTGTGTGGGGCTCTGTGTGTGTGTGTGGCTCTGTGTGTGTGTGTGGCTCTGTGTGTGTGTGTGGCTCTGTGTGTGTGTGGGGCTCTGTGTGTGTGTGGGGCTCTGTGTGTGTGGGGCTCTGTGTGTGTGGGGCTCTGTGTGTGTGGGGCTCTGTGTGTGTGGGGCTCTGTGTGTGTGGGGCTCTGTGTGTGTGGGGCTCTGTGTGTGTGGGGCTCTGTGTGTGTGGGGCTCTGTGTGTGTGGGGCTCTGTGTGTGTGGGGCTCTGTGTGTGTGTGTGTGGGGCTCTGTGTGTGGGGCTCTGTGTGTGTGTGTGGGGCTCTGTGTGTGTGGGGCTCTGTGTGTGTGTGTGTGGCTCTGTGTGTGTGTGTGGGGCTCTGTGTGTGTGTGTGGGGCTCTGTGTGTGTGTGTGTGGGGCTCTGTGTGTGTGTGTGGGGCTCTGTGTGTGTGTGTGGGGCTCTGTGTGTGTGTGTGGGGCTCTGTGTGTGTGGGTGGGGCTCTGTGTGTGTGGCTCTGTGTGTGTGTGTGTGTGGGGGGGGCTCTGTGTGTGTGTGGCTGTGTGTGTGTGTGGCTCTGTATGTGTGGGGCTCTGTGTGTGGGGCTCTGTGTGTGGGGCTCTGTGTGTGTGTGTGGGGCTCTGTGTGTGTGTGGGGGGGGGCTCTGTGTGTGTGGGGCTCTGTGTGTGTGTGTGGGGGGGCTCTGTGTGTGTGGGGCTCTGTGTGTGTGTGGGGGGCTCTGTGTGTGTGTGGGGGGCTCTGTGTGTGTGCGGGGGGCTCTGTGTGTGTGTGTGTGGGGCTCTGTGTGTGTGTGTGGGGCTCTGTGTGTGTGTGTGTGGGGCTCTGTGTGTGTGTGTGGGGCTCTGTGTGTGTGTGTGGGGCTCTGTGTGTGTGGGTGGGGCTCTGTGTGTGTGGGTGGGGCTCTGTGTGTGTGTGTGGGGCTCTGTGTGTGTGTGTGGGGCTCTGTGTGTGTGTGTGTGGGGCTGTGTGTGTGTGTGTGGGGCTCTGTGTGTGTGTGTGGGGCTCTGTGTGTGTGTGTCGGGCTCTGTGTGTGTGTGTGTGGGGCTCTGTGTGTGGGGCTCTGTGTGGGGCTCTGTGTGTGTGTGGGGCTCTGTGTGTGTGTGGGGCTCTGTGTGTGTGTGGGGCTCTGTGTGTGTGTGGGGCTCTCTCTGTGTGTGTGTGGGGCTCTGTGTGTGTGTGGCTCTGTGTGTGTGTGGCTCTGTGTGTGTGTGTGGCTCTGTGTGTGTGTGGCTCTGTGTGTGTGTGGCTCTGTGTGTGTGTGGCTCTGTGTGTGTGTGTGGCTCTGTGTGTGTGTGTGGCTCTGTGTGTGTGTGTGGCTCTGTGTGTGTGTGGGGCTCTGTGTGTGTGTGGGGCTCTGTGTGTGTGGGGCTCTGTGTGTGTGTGTGGCTCTGTGTGTGTGTGGGGCTCTGTGTGTGTGGCTCTGTGTGTGTGTGGGGCTCTGTGTGTGTGGGCTCTGTGTTTGTGTGTGGGGCTCTGTGTGTGTGTGTGGGGCTCTGTGTGTGTGTGTGGGGCTCTGTGTGTGTGTGTGGGGCTCTGTGTGTGTGTGTGGGGCTCTGTGTGTGTGTGGGGCTCTGTGTGTGTGTGGGGCTCTGTGTGTGTGTGGGGCTCTGTGTGTGTGGGGCTCTGTGTGTGTGGGGCTCTGTGTGTGTGGGGCTCTGTGTGTGTGGGGCTCTGTGTGTGGGGGGCTCTGTGTGTGTGTGGGGGGGGCTCTGTGTGTGTGTGTGTGGGGGGGTGTGTGTGTGTGTGTGGGGCTCTGTGTGTGTGTGTGTGTGTGTGGGGGCTCTGTGTGTGTGGGGGGGGCTCTGTGTGTGTGTGGGGGGGCTCTGTGTGTGTGTGGGGGGCTCTGTGTGTGTGTGGGGGGGCTTTGTGTGTGTCTGGGGCTTTGTGTGTGTGTGGGGGGGGCTCTGTGTGGGGCTCTGTGTGTGTGTGGGGGGGGCTCTGTGTGTGTGTCTGGGGCTCTGTGTGTGTGTGTGTCTGGGGCTCTGTGTGTGTGTGTGGGGCTCTGTGTGTGTGTGGGGCTCTGTGTGTGTGTGTGGCTCTGTGTGTGTGTGTGGGGCTCTGTGTGTGTGTGTGGGGGGGGCTCTGTGTGGCTCTGTGTGTGTGTGGCTCTGTGTGTGTGTGTGGCTCTGTGTGTGTGTGTGGCTCTGTGTGTGTGTGTGGCTCTGTGTGTGTGGGGCTCTGTGTGTGTGTGTGGGGCTCTGTGTGTGTGTGTGGGGCTCTGTGTGTGTGTGTGGGGCTCTGTGTGTGTGTGTGGGGCTCTGTGTGTGTGTGTGGGGCTCTGTGTGTGTGTGGGGCTCTGTGTGTGTGTGTGGGGCTCTGTGTGTGTGTGTGGGGCTCTGTGTGTGTGTGTGGGGCTCTGTGTGTGTGTGTGTGGGGCTCTGTGTGTGTGTGTGTGGGGCTCTGTGTGTGTGTGTGGGGCTCTGTGTGTGTGTGTGGGGCTCTGTGTGTGTGTGGGGGGGGCTCTGTGTGTGTGTGTGGGGCTCTGTGTGTGTGTGTGGGGCTCTGTGTGTGTGTGTGGGGCTCTGTGTGTGTGTGTGGGGCTCTGTGTGTGTGGGTGGGGCTCTGTGTGTGTGGCTCTGTGTGTGTGTGTGTGTGGGGGGGGCTCTGTGTGTGTGTGGCTCTGTGTGTGTGTGGCTCTGTGTGTGTGTGGCTGTGTGTGTGTGTGGCTGTGTGTGTGTGTGGCTCTGTGTGTGTGGGGCTCTGTGTGTGTGGGGCTCTGTGTGTGTGTGGGGCTCTGTGTGTGTGTGGGGGGCTCTGTGTGTGTGTGGGGGGCTCTGTGTGTGTGTGTGGGGGGCTCTGTGTGTGGGGGGCTCTGTGTGTGTGTGGGGGGCTCTGTGTGTGTGTGGGGGGCTCTGTGTGTGTGTGGGGGGCTCTGTGTGTGGGGCTCTGTGTGTGTGTGTGTGTGTGGGGGGCTCTGTGTGTGTGTGTGTGTGTGGGGCTCTGTGTGTGTGTGTGTGGGGGGGGGGCTCTGTGTGTGTGTGGGGCTCTGTGTGTGTGTGTGTGTGGGGCTCTGTGTGTGTGTGGGGGGCTCTGTGTGTGTGTGTGGGGCTCTGTGTGTGTGTGTGGGGCTCTGTGTGTGTGTGTGGGGCTCTGTGTGTGTGTGTGGGGCTCTGTGTGTGTGTGTGGGGCTCTGTGTGTGTGTGTGGGGCTCTGTGTGTGTGTGTGGGGGGCTCTGTGTGTGTGTGTGGGGCTCTGTGTGTGTGTGTGGGGCTCTGTGTGTGTGTGTGGGGCTCTGTGTGTGTGTGTGTGGGGCTCTGTGTGTGTGTGGGGCTCTGTGTGGGGCTCTGTGTGTGTGTGGGGCTCTCTCTGTGTGTGTGTGTGGGGCTCTCTCTGTGTGTGTGTGTGTGTGTGTGTGGGGCTCTGTGTGTGTGTGGCTCTGTGTGTGTGTGGCTCTGTGTGTGTGTGTGGCTCTGTGTGTGTGTGGCTCTGTGTGTGTGTGTGGCTCTGTGTGTGTGTGTGGCTCTGTGTGTGTGTGGCTCTGTGTGTGTGTGGCTCTGTGTGTGTGTGTGGCTGTGTGTGTGTGTGTGGCTCTGTGTGTGTGTGGGGCTCTGTGTGTGTGGGTGGGGCTCTGTGTGTGTGTGTGTGGGGCTCTGTGTGTGTGTGTGGGGCTCTGTGTGTGTGTGTGGGGCTCTGTGTGTGTGTGTGGGGCTCTGTGTGTGTGTGGGGCTCTGTGTGTGTGTGTGGGGCTCTGTGTGTGTGTGTGGGGCTCTGTGTGTGTGGGGCTCTGTGTGTGTGTGTGTGTGGGGCTCTGTGTGTGGGGCTCTGTGTGGGGCTCTGTGTGTGTGTGGGGCTCTCTCTGTGGCTCTGTGTGTGTGTGGCTCTGTGTGTGTGTGTGGCTCTGTGTGTGTGTGGCTCTGTGTGTGTGTGGCTCTGTGTGTGTGTGGCTCTGTGTGTGTGTGGCTCTGTGTGTGTGTGGCTCTGTGTGTGTGGCTCTCTGTGTGTGTGGGGCTCTGTGTGTGTGGGGCTCTGTGTGTGTGTGTGGCTCTGTGTGTGTGTGTGTGGCTCTGTGTGTGTGTGGGGCTCTGTGTGTGTGGGCTCTGTGTGTGTGTGTGGGGCTCTGTGTGTGGGGCTCTGTGTGTGTGTGTGGGGCTCTGTGTGTGTGTGTGGGGCTCTGTGTGTGTGTGTGGGGCTCTGTGTGTGTGTGTGGGGCTCTGTGTGTGTGTGTGGGGCTCTGTGTGTGTGTGGGGCTCTGTGTGTGTGTGGGGCTCTGTGTGTGTGTGGGGCTCTGTGTGTGTGTGGGGCTCTGTGTGTGTGTGGGGCTCTGTGTGTGTGGGGCTGTGTGTGTGTGTGGCTGTGTGTGTGTGTGGGGCTCTGTGTGTGTGGGGCTCTGTGTGTGGGGGGCTCTGTGTGTGGGGGGCTCTGTGTGTGGGGGGCTCTGTGTGTGTGTGGGGGGGGCTCTGTGTGTGTGTGTGTGGGGGGCTCTGTGTGTGTGTGTGTGTGGGGCTCTGTGTGTGTGGGGGGGCTCTGTGTGTGTGTGGGGGGGGGGCTCTGTGTGTGTGTGGGGGGCTCTGTGTGTGTGTGGGGGGCTCTGTGTGTGTGGGGGGGGGCTTTGTGTGTGTCTGGGGCTTTGTGTGTGTGTGGGGGGGGCTCTGTGTGGGGCTCTGTGTGTGTGTGTGGGGGGCTCTGTGTGTGTGTCTGGGGCTCTGTGTGTGTGTGTGTGTGTGTGGGGCTCTGTGTGTGTGTGGGGGGCTCTGTGTGTGTGTGTGGCTCTGTGTGTGTGTGGGGCTCTGTGTGTGTGTGTGGCTCTGTGTGTGTGTGTGGGGCTCTGTGTGTGTGTGTGTGGGGGGCTCTGTGTGGCTCTGTGTGTGTGTGGGGCTCTGTGTGGGGCTCTGTGTGTGGGGCTCTGTGTGTGGGGCTCTGTGTGTGTGTGGGGCTCTGTGTGTGTGTGTGGGGCTCTGTGTGCGTGTGGGGCTCTGTGTGCGTGGGGGGGCTCTGTGTGCGTGGGGGGGCTCTGTGTGCGTGTGGGGCTCTGTGTGCGTGGGGGGCTCTGTGTGCGTGGGGGGCTCTGTGTGTGTGGGGGGCTCTGTGTGTGTGTGGGGGGCTCTGTGTGTGTGTGGGGGGCTCTGTGTGTGTGTGTGTGGGGCTCTGTGTGTGTGTGTGTGTGTGGGGCTCTGTGTGTGTGTGTGTGTGGGGCTCTGTGTGTGTGTGTGGGGGGGGCTCTGTGTGTGTGTGTGTGTGTGGGGGGGGGCTCTGTGTGTGTGTGTGTGGGGCTCTGTGTGTGTGTGTGGGGGGCTCTGTGTGTGTGTGTGGGGGGCTCTGTGTGTGTGTGTGTGGGGGGCTGTGTGTGTGTGTGTGTGGGGCTCTGTGTGTGTGTGGGGCTCTGTGTGTGTGTGTGTGTGGGGCTCTGTGTGTGTGTGTGTGTGTGGGGCTCTGTGTGTGTGTGTGTGTGGGGCTCTGTGTGTGTGGGGCTCTGTGTGTGTGTGGGGCTCTGTGTGTGTGTGGGGCTCTGTGTGTGTGTGGGGGGCTCTGTGTGTGTGTGTGGGGCTCTGTGTGTGTGTGTGGGGCTCTGTGTGTGTGTGGGGGGCTCTGTGTGTGTGTGGGGGGCTCTGTGTGTGTGTGGGGGGCTCTGTGTGTGTGTGGGGGGCTCTGTGTGTGTGTGGGGGGCTCTGTGTGTGTGTGGGGGGCTCTGTGTGTGTGTGGGGGGCTCTGTGTGTGTGTGGGGCTCTGTGTGTGTGGGGCTCTGTGTGTGTGGGGCTCTGTGTGTGTGGGGCTCTGTGTGTGTGGGGCTCTGTGTGTGGGTGGGTGGCTCTGTGTGGGTGCAAATGCAATAGGTCTCGCATTTTGACGTGATGCGACGCGGGACCCGCAGAAGAGATGCCTCGTCCTGGTAAGTTTACAATGTATTGGCTTTTATTTTATTTAATTAAATAATTAAGTGCCCCACCCCCTCCCTCCCTGCACGTCCTCCCCCCTCCCCGCTTTGATACATGCAGGCCACGACTCTGCAAACACACCTCTAATAAGCATTGACATCCTTGTACCCTTTACAAACACCACTGAGCACTGATTCCGTCCACACAGTTAAAATCACATCACTCTCGACAAGCTTATACCCGCACCCAACGGCCTCGTTTAAAAAGAGATAAGTTATTGTGCCACCAGACACGCACGCAGCCCGGTATGCCAGTCCGCGGAGCTCTGTTCTATAAACAGGCAGTGGGAACCAACCAAGCACTTGCATGTGACATGTTTTTATATGGTCACTTGCACGTCTAGGAGGTGTTTGAGAAGAGGCTACCTCCTGGTGTGCACTCGTGTGAGAAGAGGCAGGGTATCCATGTGCTCACATGGATACCAAGTTTCCGGAGTCCACGTGTGTGAGAAGAGACAAGCTCCCAGTGTGCATGCGTTGGAAATAAGCAAGCTTCCAGTGTGCACATGTGTGAGAAGAGGCGCGATACCGATGTGCATGCATGTGAGAATTGGCAAGCTTAGGTGTGCACAGGTATGAGTACAGGCGAGCTTCCAGTGTGCACATATGTGAGAAGAGGTGTGCTCCGGTATGCACACTTGTGAGGAGAGGTACGCACAAATGTGAGAAAGCTGTGGTATGAAGAAAGAGGTTAGGTCGAGAGAGTAGAAGGTGAGGTAGACCGAGGTCAACAGCTTTGTTATAGCACAATGCCTGACAGTTCCAGTCACTTTAAGAGGGGACCCTGGAAGAAGGGAGCTCTGGGCTTGCCCACTGTGCCCATGCATCAGTATCTCTGATTGGAAGAATGCCACGTGGACAGTCTGTAGCGTGTGTCAGGTTGCAAATTACATGCAATATGCGGAGTGTCTGCTGTATACAGAGGTGTAGCTTCGGGTGGGCGCGGGTGTTTGAGGTGTGACACCCAAATGATTGCTTTATTAAACACAGTGCAGTGCGACAATCATGTTTACGCCCCACTACATTCAAATGTCACCAGCCGGCGCTGATTAAATGGCAGGAGTATGCACAGCATGTGAATCTACACCACTACATGCCATGAACAATGGGTACTGGGTATCGTTTTCCTTTCATTCAACTGCACCAATATTAACATGATGGTAAAAATACTTTATTTGCAACATGCATTACGGGCCAACAAATCCTCCGCCGTGTTCTGATTAGGTTTACCAACTGCTCACCTTGGAAACAAATGTGTTACTATGTATCCTGTATTAAATAGAACTAATTTTGTTGATATGTGGTTTTTCTAATGACATTCAAATTTTTCTTAAATGTAGATCACACAGAGTGGGCGAGTTATTGTTGCTACAAAATGTGGACACATCTTCTGCAGCCAGTGTCTCCGAGATGCTCTGAAAAACAGCAGCACTTGCCCAACATGCAGGAAGAAACTAACTCACAAACAGTATCATCCAATATACATCTGATTGGGGCTCTGTCATCTCCCTTTTTGGACACCTTCTAGTGGATTGCCGTTCCTCTGCTTCAGATAACCAAACCATTTGACAGAACTGATGGTTGAATCTGTGTTCACCTACAAAAACATAGACTTTATTCTACTCGGCCTGACATAATTGGAGTAAATGGTATCATCTAAATGGAAATTACTGTTCTATGGGATTTCTGTTTAAATTGAATTCCGGCTTGCTGGGGCTATGATTCTTAACATCTTCATGAATTGACACTATTTATTTTACACAGCAATTTTGAAAGTGCACTCGGGTGCGGACATTAAACTTAAGAAAAAGCTGAATGACATGATGTGACAAAACAAATTTTACATATTTCTAAAGGAGCGCTATAAAAGTACTTTTTTTGTTTTATTTTTTTTGCTCTGGATATTGTGAAAATTGCAGCCTAAAACTTCAGCCAAAACTAATTTTAAGGGGGTAATAAAGCATTGCAAGTCTTGTAAATTATTCATGAAATGCTTGTCGGTTGTGTTCTGTGTCAAAGTACGTAATTGATAAAGGATATCATATGTATAAATCACTGTCATTTAAAATCTATGATCCTGTTTCAAACAATTACCTTAGTATCTTCTTGCTTTAGAGCAAGTGTTGATGTGCTTTGTTACAGATATTCATTAAGAAGTCAGCCAATCCTTCTTTGGGAGCAGTATTTTGGCTAGGAAGAGTCTGTCTGTAAGCTGTGGTTATGGCTAGACCCAATTTAGTTTGTATCTTGGAGGATAGATGCATGTAGAAAGCAGTCAATGTTTTAAAAAAGATTCTTGGATTGTTTCCTTTTGTAGGGCAGATTAGAAAGTTGGCAAAAAGTTGTACTTCTCCTTACGATTAGGGATTGACCATGTTTATTCTTTTTTTACCTGAGTAGTTGTAAGATGCAAGTTATGCATGTACCCTTCAGACCATCATTTGTTGGAGGCAGTAGAGCAAACTTGAATTGAAGTGGTCTCCTGTAATAATTCACTGTTTTAGCTGGATACAAACTTAGCTTTTGTCACTGAAATGCCTCAAATTTCAGTGTATTTAATCTCCTCCGCTGAGATCCAGAATACCAATAGCTTGAGGATAGTTGTCATCCGAAAAGCCAGGTCTTGAGATCCTTTCTGAATAGGTGCAGAGTCGGGCTTCGTCTGATGCCGAGGGGGGAGTTCTTTTCAGGTCTTGGCCAAGTATCTACCACCCACTCTGGTCCTGTGGATGCGAGGGACCGTGGCTAGGTTGCCAGAGTGAAGGTTTCTCCTGGGGGGCGTGGAAGGAAATTCTTTTGTTGGGGTATTGGGGTCCAGTGTTGTGGAGGACTTTGTAGGCATGTGTGAGCAGTTTGAAGGTTATTCTTTTTTCGTCGGGGAGCTAGTGGAGGTGGAGGTGTAGGGTGATGTGGTCATGCTGTGGGATGTCTAGGACAAGTATGTCTGTGGCATTCTGGATGGTCGGGAGATTGCAGGACAGTGTTTTGTTGCTTCTGCGTAGAGCGCGTTTCTGTAGTCCAGTCTACTGGTGATGACTGGTCGGTGATGGTCTTCCTAGAGCCCAGTAGGGGGTGGGGTGGGGATCCATTTGAAGGTCTTGTGGAGCATGCAGAGGGTGTTGAAGCATGTGGAGGACACAGCGTTGATTTGGCGATTCATGGTGAGTGAAAAGTAGAGTAGGATGCCGAGGTTTAGAGCGTGGTCTGTAGGGGTGTGTGGAATTCTGAGGGCGGGGGCAACCAGGTGTTGCCCCATGCGGAGGGATGGATCCGAGGATGAGGACTTCTGTTTGCTGCTGATCATCCAGGATGCGACGTCCTTCATCCCTTCTTGGAAACTGTGCCTGGTGATGTCAGGTTCCTTGGTGAGGGAGGGGGATGAATTAGCTGTCCTCAGTGTGAGATTATGTTGATTCTGTGTTTTCTGACAATCTTTGCGAGGGGGGCTATTTAGACGTTGAAGAGCGTAGGGGCAAAAAAGGATCCTTAGGGTACTCCGCATCTAATCTCTGTAGGTTCGGAGATGAAGGGCAGGAGTCTTATTCTTTGTGTTCTGCCTGAGAGGAAAGATCGAATTTAGTCTAAGGCAGTTCCCTCGATGCCGGCGTTGTGGAGTCTGGCAGCTAGTGTGCGGTGGGAAATGGTGTTGAAGGCTGCTGAGAGGTCTAGGAGGACAAGGACTGCAGTGTGGCCTTGTTCGAGGAGGGTGCGGATGTCATCAGTGGCAGCTATGAGGGCGGCCTCAGTGCTGTGGTTATTGCGGAATCTGGACAGAAAGGAGTCGAAGATATTGTTGGTTTCTATGAAGTGCGCTCGCTGGGTGTTGATGACTTTCCCAATTACTTTAGCAGAGAAGAGAGTTGGGCCTGAAGTTCTTGAGGTCTGTCTGGTCTGCAGAAAGCTTCTTGAGGAGGGGTTAGACTTCGGCGTGTTTCCAGTCGTCGGGGAATGTGGCTGTCTCAAGGGAGCAGTTCACCGTAGTCCGGGTGCGATGGCAGCCCTGTGGAAGATACGCAGCGAGCAGGGGTCAGTGGGTGCTCCGGAGTGGATGATTGTAATCGTCTAAGCAGTGTCTTTCGCTGTGAGAAGAGGTCCAGGTGAGGAGGGTCAGCTGAATGGCGTAGCCAATGGGGGGGGGGGGGGGGGGTTGGTTTGGGTCGGTGCCGTGGTCTTGGTCGTCGAGGTTGTCTTGTAGCGTCTTGATCTTGTGGTGAAAGGAGCTGAGTTTGTTGCAGAGGTCTTGGAGGGAGGGACGTCGGTGGTTTTGCTGTTTGGTCTGGTAAATTCTTGTTTGATGGCGAAGAGTTCCTTGGAGTTGTGGGCGTTGGAAAGGAATCTGTCTTGGATGAATTTTCGCTTACTTTATTTGAGTCGATGGTGGTATGCCGTGGTTGTGGCCTTGTAGGCGGAGCGTGCTTCTGGGGTTTCTCTGTTTCTCCAGTCGTCAAAAAGAGTGCTTGGATTCTCAGAGGTCCGTGGTGAACCAGGTGGCTTTCTTTTGTCGTCTGGAAGGGGGCGAGAGTGTTGGCATTGTTGGCGATCCATTGTTGAAGGTTGTTTGCTGCTGTGTTGGCATCTATAATGGCGGAGAGGATTGCAGCTGAGAGCGGAGGTGAGTTGTTCGGTGATTTTGTTCCAGTTTCTGTGTGGCTGGAGTGGCGAGCGTTTGTGTACAGTGGGTTTCAAGTTGTAGAAATGGATGCAGTGGTGGTCCATCCAGACCGGTTCTGTGGTGTGACTGAAGCAAATCTTATTACCTCTGGCGACGATTGGGTCGAGAGTGTCCTGCGGTGTGAATGAGGGTGGAGACGAGTTGCTTCAGTCCGTTGTTGGTGAGGTTCTCTAGTAGGGTGGTGGTGTTGGGGTCGCTGAGGTTGTCTAGGTGGAAGTTCAGGTCTCTGAGCAGTATGTAGTCTGTGGAGGCGAGGGCGTGCGGAGCGATATAGACTGCAATGTCATTGCTCAACGGGGAGCGGAGTCCAGGCAGTCTGTAGGCGAGAGTTCCGCGGCGCGTCTTTATGGGGTTGGGCTGGATCTGGAAGTGGATGTGTTCCATCAGGAGGTGATGCGTCGTCCGAGTTGGTGATTGTTAGTCGGACGATGCTTTTGTGAACAATGGCGAGGCCTCCTCCGGGGCAGTTTGGGCGGTCTTTTCACAGAATCTTGTGTCCATTGGGCATGGCGGTTGCGATGTCTGTGCAAAGCTGGCGTTGATCCAAGTCTCTGTGAGGATGCAACATTTGGGTAAGCGGGTTTGGAGGAGGTCCCAGACTGCTACTGAGTGTTTGTGCAGGGAGTGCACATTGAGGAGGATGCAGCTCAGGGGCTTGTATAAGTTGGCGTCCGGTGGGTTGAGGGTGGGTGTCGGAGTACGGAGGTAGGTGAAGATGCGGCGGCAGGAGATCGGTTCTTGGGTTTTGCTCGGCATCGAGAGCTGGCAGTTTTTGCGTCCAGGGTTGAGTGCGTGGAGAGTGCTGGATTCCTACCGGCGGAGGTTTGGGGGACCCAGGGTCGTTGGCGCTGGTCGCAGTCTGTTCCGAAATTGAGGCAAAGAGGCAGATCACAAGAGAGGAAAAACAGAATGAGGAAGACACACAGAGCGGACTAGCAGAAGAACAGGCTCTTCCACTAAACCACCAGGGTTGAGGTGCGGGCAGGAGCCTGCTGGAGGAAGAGGGCCTCGAACACCTTGCCTGTATCACCAGAAGGCGCTGGAGGCAGTGCCTTAAAGGTGATGCTGCGTGAGGGGGGAGCAGTTATCCTGACCAGGAGGTCTTAAGGACTCCAGAATGCTGTACTTCACAGAAGGGAGCATATAAATCTGGCAGAAGACAAGTAATTGCTTATTCTCCTGCAGTGAGATGTCTTTTTGCTATGTTATTGATTTTTAGAAAAAAAATAATTTCATGTTACAGTTGCTTAGAATCAAACCTGTTCATCTATTGGTGGCAAGACAGCCAAAATAACCCAGCATACATAAAAAAGTACTCCTATAGGTGATTAGTAAAGCGAAGTAGACACATGGCTTTTTAGGAGTAGGATAAAAACATATCTAACTATTATCCACCCTGCCCTAAAAACCTTAGACCAAATGTTGTGACCCCTGTTCAAAACAACTCATACAGCACTTGAAGAAGAAAGAAAAGCCACAAAAAGTGACATGTCAGCCGCTACCTTAAGGTGACTCGAAGTATGCAATAGTTGCTTCTACCTTACCAAACAATGACATTCTTTTTCCCATTACTACCCATGAAAGGGTTGGAAAAGATATGCTGGCTAAAACCCCAGTTCCATAACTCCTTAAGTACTTTCATTTTATTCTTCCTGGTCAGTAGTGGGGCTAACATCAGGAAAAAATAACTCCCTTCACACAACACATCACCTTCCCCTTGATCCATCTCAGAACAGACTCATGTTGGGACTCGTACAGAAAACAGCGCTGTGCCATTTCCATCACGTTTACTCCACCTGATGGAGAATCATCCTTCTTGCAACACTGCAGAATACCAGGACCAAGCTCTATCCAACCTCCTAAATAAACCTTGATCCGACTCCTTTTTTGTTTCATCCTCCATGTCATCTCACTGCATCAGGTGTACATTCAGCAGCAGCCTCATTGCATTTTCATTCTTTTCCACTGAATCATCAAGTTTAGCAGTAGAAATGACTGCACAGTCTGGAAAGTGACTAAAGATTTATTGGATTTATTTGCATATGTACACTCCAAAGACCTTGTTCTCTTCTTCAGGACAATTCGATTGTCACAGCCTTCAGTCTCTGCTTGTCTGCAAACAATTTGGTCTGAATCCTATGTATTTTCTTGTGGAGGCTTTCCAGTAATTCTATCAAGGCATTTTCACCATAAGTGAGAATTGCAGCTTCTCTTATAGCGTCTTCATGTCTTTGTCTTCCACTTCTCGAGTGGAGTGGAGGGCGACAGTACTGTTCAGTAGAAGTTACTTCATCACCAGGTGTAGTTCTTTCTCGATGGATTTCACATTTTACCTGATTTCTTTATATTTTCTACTGAAAGCTGGTATAGCAGTTGAGTGGGTGTAGGCGAGTGCACAGCACCACTGCAGAAGACAGCACTTGCACAGCAGGAGGGTTAGTATGATTGAGTACCCTAAAAAGGGCGATTGCTTTTCTCCTACCTGCAGTGGACTCATCCCCAGGTCTATCTAGCCAGGCTGTTCTGTGTCGAACAGTGCATGCATAGTTTCCTTTTTGATCAGTGCATAGCAGGCATCTTGATTCGCAGCTGAACCAGTGTTGGCCAACTCCATTCCCAGGGGTGGATACACTCAAATTTCCTCATTTGCCGGAAAAAGTCTGTCTTAAGGTATACAAAATAAAAAAGGGAAAAACAAACAGTAAACGTAGAAATGATGATTACTAGAGGATTTAAAAGTATGTGAAGAGAACATCAATCTAGCGTTCTTTGTTCGAAGGACTTCAGAAAACTCCTAAGGAGCTCAGCTTGAAGGTGGGGATCCAGGGCCTTCCAGATTTCAGAGTCTTGCAACCCCTAAGATAGGTTGGCATATTTCATTTAACGTAATGAGGATGGGGGGACCAGGTGCACACATGATAACTGGAAAAATTGTGAAGGCCAGCTAATGTAGCTCTGACCTGTCTTCATTGCTGTGTCTTGTGAATAACGCAGCACAGGGCTGGTATGATGTGATTGCATCTCTTCAAGATTAGGATTTCAACTTTTGGTTCATTCAGAAACTGGAGGCTGATGTCTCATCTAGCTGTGGAAGTTGTCCGGGCTGCAGGTGTTCGGTAACCTCAGTGAATCTATTTAAATATGGGTACACATTTGTTTGTCACTGCGCATCATAGAGTGGATTGATAGTAACCTAATAGTTGGGTTGCGATGTGCAGTTAAATAGAAACTGCAGGAGGTATGTTAGGGGGCACCACTCCATAACCTGCGTAAAGACCATGATGTCGGTCTAGAGCGCTACGGTGAGCCTTAATTATGGATGAAAGAGCGGATACAGTAAGAGCTTGTAGAGTTTAAGACCATGTTGGTTTTCCTAGACTTAGCCAATGAATGAGCGAATAAAACACCCACCTTCTGGAGTGTTTTTTTTCCCTGATTCAGGCTGTTAGGATTGGGGGAGCTGTGAGACAACAGACTTTAAAATGAAATTATGAACGTAAACTGTTGCACTCACAACCAAATCTAAATAATTGAAAGGAAGGTGTGAGGGCTATTGCCACTGCCTACACCCACACATACACACACCAAAGACTACGCATCAGCACACCAGAAGAGAGGGTCATCTGGCATGGCAGGTGGAATTCAGCTGGGGTGGGAGGAAGTGGCAAGGTGGGAATGTGCTGGTGGGAGGAGCTGGGTTGAAAGGCGGGGAAATGTGGTAGAAAAACAAAAAAAATCAGATGCCTGTGAGAAAAAACTTAAAGTTGAAATTGCCACGGTTGTTAGAAATTAATGGACTGAACTTAACTTATGGCCAGCACCAAGTTTAAAGGTTGCATCCTTAAATGTCGATGAGATAAACAACAGTTAGAAAAGGAATGTCCTATTAACATGCTTAGCCGTACAAATGCACCCTAATTCGATTACATGAAAGTCCAATTAAGAAGCAAGAATAGAAGATAACGAGCTGGTCACTTTTCAGTTTGCTAACTTTTTCATTGCACAGAAAGGAATGGCTAGTAAGAAACTAGTTGGTAGATTAAAGAAACCAGTATTCACGTAAGGACTGGTAAGAAATTAGCTCATTAAAGATTCGTGCACTGCGAGTACCTAATTTTAAACGCATGCAGATATTTGCACAAATTGTTCTATTACACTCTCTATCAAATGCACACATGGAATGTTAGAATTTGTAATAGTTACACAAGATGTACTGCAACGGAGACTTTGTGTGGATATGATTCTGGATTGCTCAACGAATGAGGAGAATGGAGTGAGGTGTCATCGTTCACTCTAAACTCGATGGGTATTAATCTTATAACTGCCGAATGATCAATTCTGTTGGGCAGCTCGAGAAGGTTTAGTGATCTGCTCTAGGGAGACTAGCTCTTGGTAGTTTATATGTGTTTTGTAACATGTTCGAAAAATATATCCTGTTGTAAAGAGGTTGAACGCTCGCTGTATGAAGAAATTATATGCAAAAAGTGTAAGGGTTTTTTTTTAACAAATGGGTTTTTCTGAATGCAACCACTACTGCAAATACCTGATTTGATTACTGGATACGATACTAACTTATAGTATCTGTAACAGTGAGTTAACTTACGAATTCTTTTGTCTTTTTATATGTATTGTAAAAAATATAATTCATGCAAACAGCAGACTTTCGACAAAAAAAGGGTTTCCCAGACTTACGTTGTTGTCTAAGCAGTAGTGTGGTACAGTCTATGGTGCAGTGTGCCATGGGAGATCTAGAAGGATTAGGACTGCTTCTTAGCGTTTGTCAAGTGAGATGAGGAATAGTTTTCGAATATCGGCCAGTATGGCTTCCTTTCGTCAAACAGATCAATATAATAAGTGAAGATCACAAAACTGTTGATTAGGATCAGTGTATTTTTGTAGTTGATCTATGAAGACTCCTCTCTTCCAGCATTTATATCTGTTATGTACAATAATTTGGTTTTTGCATTGTTGTAATTGGCTGTGGTTTATGCCAGACTTATGAAAAGGTTTGTGATGATAGTTGCCAGGAATAGGACAATGTGTTGACTGCATGAAGCTCATCACGATTCCACATGACAAGATGACATGACATGACAAGATTCTCTAATTTTTAAGGCTCGTTTCATTCTCTCCTTCCGTTATATTTTTGTGAATGTTGAGGAATAATTGAACTGGAGGAGTTGATAATTGAAGGTGTTTAAAATTGCATTTTGAATCTGTAATCTTTTTTTTCTTATGGAAAAAAGAGCAAATCCTTTTGGGTTATCATAGAAGTATTTGTTACCTCCGGGAAGAAATTCTGAATTTACTTCATTTATTAATGAGGAGTGCCATTAAAGTGTTTGCCAGATAAGCTTTTTAAATTTCCAAATTGCCTTTTCATATCCTCTTTTGATCATTTTGTAAGGTGTTATGTCGGGTTTCTACATTTTTTGCAGCTCATTTAGCTTGCGACTTATCCGTTTATTGGAAGCATTGGTTCTCTGATTGGGGTTTCTCATTTTGTGTGGTGTCAGTTTATTCAGAGTGGTGGATGTATACCACTGTTTTACCTTAATGAGATTCAGGAACTGATATTATCTACTTCATTTTGGTTAATGAGGTAACAGCAATTGTATACTGTGCATTTCGAAGCAAAGGGGAAATGACTAACGTCTGTTCAACAGTGTCCTTGAATTGTAAACTATCAACAGAGCTTTTCAAACTCCAGTCTGACCGTGCCTTGCTCTGAATACCTTTTGTCTGACAGCAGACCCATAAACGACATGAAGCTGTCAGCACTGTTTCGTTCCTGCAGTACTGGAGAAATCTGTCGCCTCATGGTGTTTGGCAAAGCCTTCCTAGTAGAAGATGATAAAACACTGACAATGACCGTGTCAGTTCAATAACCATTTCAGTGTCTGATATATAGTGGTATATCTAATTGGTGCTCACCCTACTTGGGATTCTGGCGAGCTGCAACAATCCAGAGAGCTTCTTTGGTTTTTAAAACTCTACATTTCATCCAATTCACTAACTTCGGGTAACTTTTATGTGTGCTAATGGTGCCTTAATATCGTCATGCTGTTGGAAGCCTGGAATGCTTGTCTTGTCATAATGGACTGGTGTTATTTTGATCTCCAGATCTGTGTGCTATTTGTTGCTCGTATTTGTTGCATCTCTGAACACCCTGTGGGACTAGTCCTCATTATATGAAACCCCTAATAAATTATTTAGTAACATGTCAGGTTGGAAGGTCCTAGAAAAGTTTTAAAATAATAAATCTCACTTCTATGTCCTCATTTCATGAGAGCATGCTGAAGACTGTATATACAACACCTGATGAGCAAAGAGCTATTTGGGTATCTCCTGCAGCTGTGCTGTACATTTTCAAGGCTCTAGCTCGGAGGGAGGGAGACTGAATCACTGACCAGTTTAAAAGGCCGGAATCCAATGGGGCTCAAGCCCCATAAAGCACTTTGTTGTCAGTGTGGAACTTAATGTACAGTTGAGAGGCTGCCTGACTCCTTTTGACAACCAGAATTCCCTGAAGCTCAAAGCATAACTAAATCATTTGCTTATCCAGTATGGTCTCCTTCCTATGTTCACATGGTTCAATCATTCCACCTCGTTTCGCTTGGAATCCCCAGTAACTTTAAATGGTAGTTATCTGTGTTAAAATGGCGTCACGCTTCAACAGCTGTTTATTTTGTAGCACATCCACCTCACCTGAAACAACCCAAACTTCAGCCAATGAGGTGGAAGTTCTAAGCTCTCCCTCTTTCTCTAGAGGCTACCATTCCTCAGTTTGCGATGAAAACCCAGTGGAAGAGCTTTGTTTTAACCTCAGTGACTTAATCCTGTTACTTTCCTGTGCCACCCTGATTATCAGCCAGGACTTTCTTTAGCTTTCTGACTACTGTAAGTTGGTTTTAGGGTAATTTTGTGAAAAGTCTGCATTTCTTGGACCAGGGTGACGTCTCCTCCATCACCAGCTGTCGTCGCGACTAACAAAAACATAATCTCTTTTCAAACCCTACTCTGCCTGTGGACAGAAAAAGAGCTATAATGATGAAAAACATGTGCAGTGTATTTACTGCCTTTTCTAGTGCACAAAGCTTTGCAAGTCAAAAATTATAAAAGCTTTCCTTCCAAGACTAAAAGTTAGGTAGAGGAGATTCACACTATATTAGCTGGAGAAAAAGAAATGCTCTCCATCTAAGGAGAAGCTTTCTCGTCTGGGAATGATTCTGTGAAAAGTGCTGCACCGAACACTCCGCAAAACCAGCGTAGAAAAGTAAACGTGGTGTTTCCAGAGCTGGACTTTTACCTAAAACACCTGCAGCTGCCATCTCACAGAGAAAAAATGGGTTTCCTAAAAATAAAAAAATAAACTAAGGGGTGTATATACCAACCTGCTCAAAAGGAGCTGCGAAAATCCAGCTCCCATGCCTCTGACTGAACTGCAGTTCTCACTGGCGAAGTCTGTCATCCTCGTTCACAACGAAAAAGTCACAGACATAAGTGACCTTGTCAATGACATGCTCATTGAAACATGGGGCAGGCCTCATCAATGACCCTGTCAGCGACCAAGCCCTTGTCGATGACAATAGAACTTTCAGCAACAAGACTATCATCAATGACCACCTCAAGGACATCGCTCCTAGGTGGGGTACTAGAGAGCCCACTGCAAGCTGGCTGCACTTTAGTGCAGCTCTGCCGGCTGGGAACTGTAATCTGTCTGGTATCCGCAATATGGTTATGAATCTGCAGAATTAGAGCACAGAATCTAGCAGTGTGGTGGAGGAGGAACAGGTGCTGACAGCGTGAAACGACGTGGCTGCATAGTGCCAAGAACTACTGCGCAGTGAGGCAAGATGGCGGCCCTGGAAGGCAGAGGTGGGAACTAGAGGCTATGTCTTGCAGAGTTGATAGCCTGGCTTTAACACAGTGAGCAACGGTGTCTGCTGCATCTGTGTGCATGCATGGTGAAGGATCCCCAGTCTCACAAGATTGGAGAAGTTTGACATTAGAGACGTAAGTATGCAAGCGACTAGAGACGCTGCAGCTGTTATGCTGCCTGGGCTGGATTGACGAGCACAGTGAGAGGCGCGACTGTGCGGGGGCCTCTCAGTTTTGAGTACTGGTGTGAGACGTGGTGAAACTGAGAGCATTGGAGGTGAAGCAAGTGTTGGTGCACTCCTGCATAATTCCATCACTGATGGCAAGCTTCTGATCGGAGCAGTACTGCACCTGCTGGGAAGAATGTCCCGCCTGGAGAAGAACGGATGAACCAATGCGGAGCTGGTGAGACTGGTGGCGGCAGAAGAGCATAACCTGGGTGGCTGCGAATAGTTCTGTGGTGGCTGTGGGACGAGGGCTTCCTAAGTGGCCTGAGGTGAATGAAGTGGAGGGGCCCCAGATCAGAGTTTCTGCGGGTGCCTGTGATGGAGGAGGCATTAAACTGGGCAGGAGCCTCAATGTGGCCATAGATTGTCAGCGTGAGGCCTAGGATATATGTGAATTTGCCTTCCCCTCTCACCGCGTCTGTGGTAGGCGTGGGTGGATAGCGCATGATGGAACTGGAGGTGAGTGCACGTCACCCTTGGTAAGAGAGCGGCAGATGCCATGAGCGGGCCTGAGATTGCTGAGCATAGCAATCTATGATGAAAGAGGTGAGAGCTCTTGAGCAGGGGATTGCTGTAGCCCGAATGAGAGTTGCTGTTTTCATTAGTTTGTTCCTAGGGTGCTATATATCCTGGCAATTGTTATACTATATTCTCCCCATCTGACTCTGGTACTGTGTGGACTGCAACCATGGGCAAGACTGATGAGCAACAGTTAAGATTAACTTTAGAACTTTGCCGATCGGCACGCCCCTCAACAGCACACTCAGACACTGAAATGGAGGACAGGCAGATGGGCACACCCCTATTAGAAACCACATTGCGTGCAATGCAGCAGAGTCCTCAGGCCATAGGCAGCAAGATAGATACACTAACGTTGGAAATGGATAGCATGGTTTCCAAGCTAAATAAACAGGAGGAGCATCTTACTACAGCAGATTTCTTCTGTGGAGGATGAGTCTCATGAGACTGCAGGCAAATGCTGCGATATGGAAAAATTCTTGAAAGTAATAAGAACCAAAAACAATGACGTGGAGGCGGGCTCTAGGCGCAATAACTTCCGAATCATGGGCGTCCCAGAAAGTTCAAATACAGGCTGGCTGGAGGATTACATTGAAGGGATGTTAAAAGAAATCTTTGGCCCAGAGCATGTCTCCCTGGTCCTAATTATTGAGATGTTGCACAGGTCACTTGCCGCCAGACCGCCTCCAGGAGCCCTCCCCTGGCTTATTATGGCCAGGATTTTAAACTGTTGGGATTGTGACACTGTCTTGAGCCTGGCACGGGAAAAGCAGAATATTAGTTATCAGGGGAACAAGATAGCTTCCCTTCCACCCCACCCCCACTAGATTTCACTGTTGCTGTCCACGTTGGCTCGCAGATAGTTTGCTCAAGAAGAGACTCTGCTCAATGAACATTCCATATGCGGTGATATATCCTGCTCGACTTCGAATCACACATAAGGGCAAAACAAAGATCTTCACACCAGGAGAGGCCATAGAATTTCTGAAATATGCGCAGCGAAAGTGCTCCAGCCCTCAACGTTCAACCTCTACTGCGCAGTGGGATTGACTATGGTACTGGCAAGATAGCTAAAGGGGGTTTGTATGAGCACCTTGCTAAAAAACTGCTGTTACCTGTTGGCATTGGCATTGGCATCTGGTAGTGTTGGTGATGTCCTGCCCTCATAGATGGACCTGATTGACTAATTGTATTCTTCCCCAGCTGTAACTGTTTGCTGTTGTGATAAGCATAGGTGACTTCACAGTGTGAGATGATGCGAGTATACTTTGTTTAAGATTGCAGCGGTGGACTGCATCGTACTGCATGCATGCCTTGACAGCTGTAAGACAAGTAAGCTATTTGGGGGGGGGGGGGGGGATGTGGAGAGGTGACATATGGCACTATTGCAATAATTTTGCTCATTGTGATTGATGGGGCTCACCGTGCAAGGGAATATGCATAAGCTGCTCGGTTGCACCAATAAACACTTGCTAGTAACCAGCACATGTGATTTAACATGTCAATACTTAGCTGCTATAATCTCTTTCAGGCCCCCCCCCCGTGCCGCGGGTGGGACTCAAGTCCTCCGGATACCCCTATGAGGGTTTACCCCATAGCTGTTGTATTTCGGAATTTGACTATTGGGAATCTTGGAGATATCCTGGTGAATCTAGTTATTTGATGTTATGCTATATTGGGAATGTCGTTGGCATGATTGGGATGCTGAAGTTGGAGGGGAGACTGAGGGTTGTTTGTTTACATAGAGTACATCGCAGGACCTTAGGCAGTTATGTCACACAAGAAGGGATGGTTGAACGTCAAAGGGAAGTGGCGAACGTATGTCCAGTTGTGCAATAACTGCTAGAATGGGTTAGGCTTCTGACATGGAATGTCAGGGGGCTAAGTAACCACCAGACAATTAGACAGGTGTTTGATTATTTAGATGGGCACCAGGTTCAATTGGCATTACTGCAGGAGACCCATCTCATGAGAATAGGAGAGATGCGGGTGGGGTCAAAATGGGCTGTGGTGAGGGCGGCATTCTCATACTCCTCGTATGCCAGTGGAGTGATTATATTAGTAAGAAGGGTATACTCTACACGTACGCACTCAGATGATGTAGGCTGCTTTACACTAATACAGGGTATTCTTTGCAGAACAGCTGTTTCTGTTGTCGCGATGTATGGGCCGAATGTTGATGACCCTGAATTTTATCGACAATTAAAGAATAAACTCTACGCCCCGGCAACCTGAAATAATATGAGGGTTGATCTAAGCACTTATCTAGGTACTAGTAAAGATCGTAGTACAGAGACTGAGTGGCCATGGAAGAGCAGCACTAGTTACCCATGAAATAATGAACACTCCTAGTCAATATCTGGAGTCTACAGCATTCCCTGGCATGGGAGGGTACACATGCCTCCTCAGTACATAAAACATGGTCCAGAGTATATTACTGGTTGATATGGTGGCATCTGCTTGGGTGAATGGTGTTGCACACCTTCCACGAACTCAGTCGGACCATTCACCTGTGGTGTTGGACCTGGCTGTCCCCACACACTTTGCTCGACCGTTCGAGTGGAGGCTGTAGGCAACGTCGCTGATGGACCCTCTTTTCAGAGAAGGGGTGCAGGAGGCTATTAATCAATATTTTATGGCAAAAGAGCGATCCATGGAGGGGCCGAGCACACTGGGAAGCTTTTAAAGTACCGATACAGGGAGTATGAATAGGACTGCAGGCGGGTGTATTGAGAGATCTACGTTCCAGGATGCAGACAATAGGGGGCTGGAAAGGCAAAACAAGGTGAACCAAAGCATAGAAACTCTGGCAGGAACAAGGGACCTTATTTCTGAATAATATGAGACTGCAGATCAAGAAATAAAACACTTGTCTAGGTATTTAGTGGCTAGAGTATATGGAGAGAGTGGGAGACCTGGACCTAGCCTCCAAGATCAGGGTGCCGCATACACAAGAGTTCATCACTGAGCTGGAACAGCAGTATGGGACAAAATGCTATAATACGTCTGAAATACTAGACCAAATTGTAGACTACTATTCAACATTATATGGACCCAGAGAAGCTGCCACTGGGGACGAGATACGTGCTTATTTGTAGGTGCTGGCGCTTGCTTGGTTGTCCCCGGGGTATAGAGTTTTTAATGCAACCGGTTACAGTTGAGCAGGTGAAAGAGGCAATTCAAACGCTGCCAGATGGTTAGGTGTCAGGTAGTGATGGGCCACCCTCACTACCTAACGCCTACTCCTACTCTGGTTTGCTGCCACTGAACTTACATAAAATGTATGTGGAAGTATATGAGGAAAAAAAATGCTCCCTCCAACGCTGCGTGAAGCACTTGCGATAACACTTTTAAAAAAAGGCAAACATACCGCGAGATAAGAGTTTTACCGGCCACTGTCACTTTTGACTATAGACTCCAAGATCGTTCCAAAATTATAGTGTCCATTGTGCCACCTCTGCCTGCATTGGTGCTCCCGGATCAATCTGGGTTTGTGTCCAGACTGCTCTACCACACAACTTGTGTTTGCCGGACTACATAACATTGGCCTGAAAATCAGAGCTGTGGCTGTGTTACTCGATGCAGCCAAGGCATTTGATTCTATATAGTGGGGGTTTATGGTTGTTGTGCTGCATTGTATGGGGATGCCGCAAGCTTTTATGCAATGGATACGTTTACTGTATACAGCCCTGGTAGCCAGAGTACGCATCAAAAATAGTCACTCCTCACTGATTCCGATACACAGGAATGCTGCAGGGCTGTCTGGTGTCCCCATTGCTCTCCGTAATTTTGTTGGAACCCTTAGCATGTAGAGTGCGTCAGAAATATGCGGATGCAGCGCTGAGATTTAGGCAGCGGCCTCTCGTTATTTCGCTGTACGCAGATGACATGGTGTTTTATGTTTGTAACCCAGAAAAGCAGTTAAATCTCTTGATACGGGAATATCTTACATATGAATGTAAGAAAGTGGCTCTATATATATACTGGACCAAAGTAAGGTACAGTGTGTATAGAGTTCCCAATCTCCAGAGGTATAACAGAGGTTAAAGTCAGGTATGACCTTACTCTCTAAAGTGGTAGCTTGGTCGAGCAGTAAGGCAGTACCAGAGGACAGTGTAAAGCATTTGTTGTACACACTCAGTCAGCAAAAGGTTTCACACACTCAAGAAATGAACTCTAGGCCAATTGATTTTATATCAAAAGATATAGTTGTTTTATTTTTAGAACCAACAGGTATCAAAATATACTTTTCTCAATATGAGTGATCTCGGGTAGTTTCTTTGCAGAAAGGCAATAAACTTTGTAAGCACAATAGGTACAGGGGTTGCAATAGGCAACACAATTCTAAACACAATTTAACATTGAGCTCAATGGGGTTTTTCTACATAAATGCAGCTGATTTCTTTATAGATTACGTTTGTAACTCCAGAACTGGATCCTAGATTCAGTCCTGGGGTCTAAGCTGAAAACAGTTTAGTAAAAACGTTTTGGTTATTGCAGAGATTTTTAAAGAATATAAAGGTATTTTAAAAGTTGGCACTTTGAAACTTTTCAGTGAAAAACTAGCAATGTTATCCTATGGAAGGAAATTCAAGTCACAGGTAAAGTGGGTTCTCGTTACTTTTGTAATCTAGTACTGGACTCGTAGGTCCAACCCCGGGACCTCTACCTAAGACAGGTAAGTATTTACGTTTCAGTAGTTAGTGCGATCTTTAAGGAATATTTGTAATTTGCAAAAATCAACAAAAGAAATTTCAGAGAAAAACAGTCAATGGTTTCCTATAGAAGAAAATGCAGGTAACTGGTAAGTACAGTTAAGATTACTTTTGCGGTTCAGCACTGAACTAGAAAGTACAGCACTGGCTTCTCTCCTGATCCCAGGTGAGTATTTCGGAAGTCTTTACTCAGCTGATTTTAGAGGAATATGGAAGGAAAGTGAGTTATCGGTTTTCAGGTGAGTTCTCGACTGGTGAGGTTAAGGTTCTGGGCATAGACTCAGGGGTCTACCAGGGTCGGAAAGGTACAGTTGTTGCACCCTCAGCGGCACAGGGGCAGCCTGGTGCAGAGTGAGTAGGCCCTATGCAATCCAATGGAGGGTAAGGGGTCTTTGGTTGGTGGCTGCAAGCAGGCAGACCACACGGCTGTGGGATCTGAGCTCCTGGTCACTTACTCAGGGCAAGTGGGGAAGTAGAGTAAGGTTGTCGGTGCACTTCCAGCGGCACACGGGCGGGGTGCTTTTGAGCCGTCGGGTGCTCAATGTTATCCAATGGGAAAGTTACAAAGTGAACAAAGGCTGCAGGCTCGGGGACGGAGATTCTTCAGGTGCGACCACCACTTCGAGAGGTAAGTTGAGTTCTTGGAGAATAGGTAAGTACCCCAAAGGAGGGCACAGGGGGCCGTGGGGCGCCGGGTGCTGGTGTGTCTTTGGGTGTTTGGAAATCTTACCCTTGGCTGATCGCGGTTGGAGGGGTCCCTGGTTCTGAGGCTGCAGGCGTCGTCTGGGTCATCGAGGAGGGTTTATGGGCACTGGACTTGGGTCCCAGTCGCCAGGTGGACGTCCTCCTGGTCTTGGTTCACTCGGGCACGGGCTGGGCTCGCGGTTCCTGGCTGGCACCAGGGGTATTGCTGTTGAAGTAGAGCCTCTGCTTATGGGAGTTCCAGTCTTTTCAGAGGGTCAAGGCAGGCAGGTCCTCCGGGTCTTCCAAGGTTGCTGTCCGCAGGAGTCGCTGGGATTTAACAGGGCAGGTTTCAGGATCGAAAGGCCAGTAGGGCTGGGGTCAAGTCAGTTGGTGCCGCCCTGTTAGCAGCTGCACTGTGGGTCTTCTTCTTGATCTTCTTATCAGGATCTGAGGAAGGAAGATTCAGGGTGCCCCTAAATACTAATTTATGGGGCGTTACAGGTAGGGCAAGGGCAGGGACAAATAGGTCCCTGTCCTGGGGTGGGTACACCCCCTAGCCTGCTCCTCTCCTGTGGGATGGGGGCAGGAGCATAGCTGTGATTGGGCAGGGCGCCCCATCTTCAAGATGGCCGGAGCCCCGGTCGTGCTTCACCTCTCCCATCTCAGGGGTTGGGTTGGCACAGACTGGCACACCCATCTTCCTGACATAAGGTTTCCTGCCAGTCTTCCCGCCAGAGTGGGGGTTAAAACAGGTGGGGGCCAGTTGCTGAGTACAGCAAGTGGCCTGGAGAAGCTCACAAAGGCGGCAGGCCTTTGAAGCTTTCCCCTTCCCATCCTGGGGAGGAGACCTAGCACCTCGTCCAGGATGTGCATTGTTGCAGGCCCAGGAGAGCGGGGGCTCTCCACCCAGGGGCCCAGTAACATGTCTGCTGTGTGGCAGCCTCTCCAGCCACTCAGCCCAGACGTGGATTGTAGGTACATTTTCTGGGGCATCTCTAAGATGCCCTCTGTGGTGCATTTTACATTAAATCCCACCCTGGCATCAGTGGGGTTTTAATGTGCTGAGAAGTTTGATATCAAACTTGTTAGTCTTCAGTGTAGCCATTATAGTGCTGTGAAGTTCGTAATGACAACCTCCCAGCACCATATACTCTTAATGGCATCACTGCACTTACAGTGCCCAGGAATGGCCCTGGGCATTGTAGGGGCATGGGCCCATGCTCCTGTGCCCACACCACTGGCATAGAGCACCCAGCTAGAGGGGTGACTGATGTATGCCAGAGCAGTGGGTTTGTGGGCAGGGCACACAGGGATGTGTACCTGTCGACTCTATTTAGTTCTGTACTTAGACACTCAGCCTGCAAAGGCAGTGTGTGGATGTCCGGGTACAGGGCCCCTAAGGGTGGCAGAATCAGTGCTTCAGCCCTTAGGGATCTTCTGTTCACCATGCCCTGGGTACCTAGGGTACCATTTACTAGGGGCTGACATGTGGCCAGACATGCCGATGGGGTTTTGTTTCAACACAGCTTTAGGGAAGAAACACAGGCCATGGGCACCTGATTGGCAGGAGCCCAGGGCACACTCAGTCAAAGCACATCAGTAGTTCAGCAGAAAGTGGGGACATACCAATGCAAGAAAGATGGCACTTTCTCACAATGAACGGCTCTCTGGTCTTGGGATAAGTCAACCATGTTCCCATTGACAGCTAGTACGGTGCCCCCTGATTTGGATTTCCTGCTCGAATGGAGCGTTGAAACGGTCAAGTACTTGGGCACGCTGGTTTAAATTACCTCCATCACTGGTAGACCGGATGGTGTTTCTTAAAATGGGAGTCCTCCCAAAATTTCTTTATTCACTAATGTCCCCCTCTGGCTGACCCAAGCTTTTTTGCAAATCTACGCTTCTCACTGATTAGGTTGGCTTGGGGAGGAAAACAACCTCTGTGTCGTTGGGAGGTACTTACCAGGCCATAAACAAAGAGGGGGAGGGGGGGGGGGGACTGTTCGGGGATCCTGACCCTTACCTGTATTATCTAAGTGCACAAGCACATTTTGCACATTATTGGTACTATCCCCCAAAGCTCCTTCCCCATGTAGCTGTAGAAGCAGACTGAGTGCATCCTGCACCAATCACTGCCCTGTTACCACGAATGCAATCATTACATTCTAGACAGGAAATTAGTGCCCTTGATTGTACTTTTAAAGCTTGGCAACCACTAGCAGCTTGCACTGGGAAATTACTTCTGTATTCTCCTGCACTTCCACTAGCATACCACCCTACCCTGACATTTCCGTTTCCCAAGAACCTTAATCGCTTTCTAATCTGGCAGATATAGGTATTGTTACAATAGGAGATGTATACCCGTATGGTACATTCCTCACCTTAGAGGCCATTCAGGCATGACATATTGAAGGAGGCCTTTAAAACCATAAACTCATTACACCCAAGAGCGCCCTTGACACTAAAACCTTTACAAGTCATGCTTGCCAACTTTTACCGCGCGAAACTGGTCAACCGATTATACACTGCGATGCAGGCATACACTGCACTTAAGTATAGGTATGTAAAGGGGGAATGAGGTACTTGACATTCCAATCACAAGGAAGGATTGGGAATTTTGCTATGCTCGAACAAGATCCCTATCAGCTCATTGAAATTTGTTTATTATTCATTTTAAATATATACACCAATTGTACTATACTCCAAAGCAGTTGCATAGATATGGCCTGAGAGAGTCTACTAACTGTAAACGTTGTAGAATGCTAGATGCGGACTTTATACACCTGGCGTGGGGCTGTTAAAGAATCCAAGAATTTTGGTTACAGATTACATGGGTGCTAGCTGATATGGTACTGGAAACGGTGGTTTGTATCCCGCATTTGTGTCTGTTGGGACTTATTGAACTCTTAAAACCACAGAATTGGAGACTGGTGGCGATGATAGTCCTCTTTGCCAAAAGGAAAGTGACCCAACACTGGGACTGTAGAGGGGTCCCAACAGTGCAACAATGGTTCGTGGATCTTACATATTGTAGAGATTTGTTGACCCAATATGCTAAGAAACTTACAGTTCTGTCAAGACCTAAAGACATTTGGACCCCTTTCACCGCATACTTGCTGACAAAACAGTGTCCCAATTTGCCTGAAGGCCCCTCGGATGGTTGAATATCTTGGCTCTTCCCTGTTCACCTGCATGAATATAGTTTGCTGTGTACCAAATTATTATTATTATTATTAGGTTTTTGTAAAGCGCGTAGTCACCCGTAAGTATCCCAGCGCTAAGATCCGGACAGACCAGAGGATAACAAGGGGGAGAGAGGAAGAAAAGTAGATCAGGGAAACAGAAAATCTGGTTCCGTCCTAAGGTCACGGGGGAGGGAATTCCAAAGGCGGGCTGTGTTGACAGAGAAGCGCCGTCCGCCCGTGCGCACCCTCTTCACTCTGGGGATAGTGATGAGGTATTCATGGTCAGATCGGAGGGATCTTAAAGCTTTGTAGGGCCTGATGAATTTTTTTAGGATGGGGGGGCCTTTGTCCTGTAGGAGTTTGTGTGACAAGCAGAGAGCTTTAAACTTAACTCGCTCTCTCACTGGAAGCCAGTGGAGCTGTTTCAGGGCTGGTTTGGCCGAGGATCTAGCCGGGGTATTGGTGAGAATCCGGGCCGCGGCGTTCTGGATCCTTTGCAGTTTATTAAGGGTTGCCTCGGGAGAGCCCAGATAGATGGTATTGCTGTAATCCAGCCTTGATAGTATGAGGCCTTGGATGAGCAGTTTCTGGGAGACAGGAGGAAGTAAGGGCAGAATCTTCCTGATAGATTTAAGGAGCCCGAAGCAGGTCCCAGCGATTGTTTTGGCTTGAGTCTTAAAAGACAAGTCTTTTTCCAGCCAAATTCCCAGGCTCTTGATCTCAGACTTGGGGACTGGGGGTTCACCCAGGCAGGGGGGCCAGATGTTCTGTGAAAGGGATAGCCCCTTCTGGCCAAGGAGGAGAATGTCTGTCTTTGAACCGTTAAGTTTCAGTGACAAACTATTCATCCATCCTTGAATTTCTGCAAGACAGTTGTAGAGGTCCGATGGTTCTTGGTTTGGGTGAGATAGAGACACCCCTAATTGAGTGTCATCAGCATAGCTGATGATTTTCACTCTGAACAGGGTGACGACCTCCTCCAACGGGGACATGTAGACATTGAATAATGTCGGGCTTAAAGATGAGCCCTGGGGCACACCACATTGGAGGGGGGTTTTGGGAGAGCGGTGTCATTCTCCCAGACCTGAAAGAAGCGGTGGCCAAGGAATTATTTGAACCAGGTCAGAGCAGTGCCCTCAACACCAATGTTCTTGAGTCGCTGGATTAAGACCCGATGGTTGACGGTGTCGAAGGCCGCACTGAGGTCCAGGAGGATCACTGCCACTGATCCTCCTGCGTCCAAAAGGGCTCTGGCCTCCTCCACTGCTGCAAGTAGGGCGATGTCAGTGCCCTGCCCTGGGCGGAATCCAGTTTGCGAGCTTCTGAGCAAGTTGTTGGTCTCCAGAAGCTGCGAAAGCTTTTTGTTAACTAGCTTTTCAGCGATTTTACTGGTTCCGGGGAGGAGAGAGATTGGCCTGTAGTTGGCCATATCCAAGGGGTCCAGAGACGGTTTTTTAAGGAGCGCTTTGACGACAGCCGCTTTCCAGCTAGGGGGAACTTTTCCCTGGAGCAGTGAGGCGTTGATGAGGTCAGTGAGTGGAGGGGCGATAGTGGGGGCCACTTTCTTAAGGATGCGTAGGGGGACCGGGTCCCTGGGGAATCCGCTTTTGATGGTGTCTAGCGTGTTTGAGACCTCTTCAATAGTGACTGGTCCGAGAGAGTTTAGGTGGGGAGTGGTAGGGGTTGAGTTAATGCAGTCTTCCTCAGTGATACTGAAGACGACAGGAGGAAGAGAAGCAAGAATTTTCTGAATCTTCTCATCGAAGAATTTGGCCAGTTTAAGGCATTTCTCTTCAGCTGCCTTGGGGTCTGGCAGATTCTTTGGTACCGGGTCTGGGACTTTAAGTAATTCTTTTAAAATGATGAAAGTTTCCTTGGCGGAGCAGGAGGAGTTTTCTATCCTTTCCTGAAAGAATGTACTTTTGGTATTGCAAAGAGCGATCTTATAGTTTTTTTAAGGAGGTACGGAAGGCGTCTTTATTGACTATCGACTTATCCTTCCTCCAGGAGCGCTCCGTTCTTTTGCACTCCTTCCGTAGGAGGTTAAGATCAGGGGTGTACCAAGGAGCAGGGCTCACTCTTTTGATTAGCCTAAGGGTGGTAGTTTTAGGGAGGAGTTTGTCCAGTGATATGGTGAGCCAGGTGTTGAACTGGTTGTCAGCAATGGCTGGGTCAGAGAGGCGAGGCCCTGAGAATGGAGGCCCATTCGTCTGGCGAGAGTTTGTGCCAGCGTCGGTCAGTGACCCGAGTTTTGGCCTGTGAGGTGGGTGGGATGAAGAGATGCCAATAGATAGATATTAAAAAATGGTCTGTCCAAGGAAGTGGGAGAGGGGTGTGGGTTGTGAGGTCCGTGATGTTGGTGAAAACGGGGTCCAAAAGGTGTCCTTTGTCATGGGTGGGCTCTGAGTTAACTAATCAGATGTCAAAAGACATAAGGTCAAGAAGAAGTTCGGACGCAGTTAGGTCCTTGGGGTCTGATAGATGGAGGTTAAGGTCTCCCAAGATAAGAAAGTTGGGAGAGGTAGTCGCCATCTGGGTGACAGTATCGACAAGAGCACTTGAAAATTTCCCTGGGGTTCCCGGCGGGCGGTATATCAGCAGCCCCGAGAGGGAGTTCGCAGGGGATATTTGTAAAGCAAAGTGGCAGCTTTCGCAGTCGTCGATATTAGCATCGCTAGATCTACATGAGAATTGTTCTCTGTAGATTATCGCAAGGCCACCTCCTCTGCCGAGGGGTCTGTTTTGGGATTGGAATTGATAGCCCGGGGGTAAAGCATTGATGATGTCAGAATCCGACCAGGAAGTAAGCCAAGTTTCCGTGAGGAACAGGACGTCAAAATCGTGATCCCGTACCAGGAGGTTGATTTCATGGGAGTTTTTAGGGAGGGACCGACAGTTAAGGAGGCCGAGCTGTAGGCTGTGATTTCCTGAGGTGGTGGTGGCCGGATTACATAGGACACAGTTGGTGAAGGGTTTTCCTCCCGAATGGATGTAGTTGCACTCGGGATTTTTCGAAGGATTGAGTGCTTGGAGCCTATCTCTCGTATAGACAAGTCGGCCAGCGTGAGAAATGGGCAGAGTAACTGGGCCTGGGTCCGGCTGGGCCCGGACAGGCCCAGACGGGCTTGCCTTCGGCGCGCCCGATGCGCGTACGTGGAGGACACATGATTTTATAGGGATGTTATGGGTGTGGCCTCGTGCAGGTGGGCGTGTCCTGCGCTGAGGTGGGCTGATGGCGGCGAGTGGGGAAAGCCTGTCCCGCGGCAGCATTTACCTCGGCTGCGCGGGTGTCAGGGAAGCAGTATCAAGGTCCCAGAGCAAGGTGGGAAAGTGCACAATTAAAAACCACAGGTTATTACAATTTTTTTTTTAAAAGATCAAATTTAGCGCGATGTCAAGCTATGCTCCCGGCTGTGCCTCAGGAGTGTCAGAATCAACCAAATTATGTGATATTTAAATGCCCAGAGTACAGCATGGGACATGTGATTGTACTTTGGATGTGTTATGTTGTTAACATTGAATACATTTTAATAAATAAAAAGGATGTCTTCTTCTGCTATTGACAACCATTCTTCCACCAGCAAACCCAGGAATGATGCCTACTACCTTCCCAGTGAAAGATTTCGCAAAATCAGTTACCTTTTCATCTTTAGTATTAAATCTGTTTATTGAAAGAATTACAGCACACATGACAAACTTACATGCAGACTTGGTCATCGTATCGCTTACCAAAGCTTAGTCCAGGTCTTGAAAGACAGGCTACGTGCATCCACATGAGAACAGGGTGTGCCATTACGAAAGGGTATTGTATGTGCAAGAACAAACTATACAAACCAATAACTCTAAGAAACCCCTCCCGCCCCCCCTTTGTGTTCCAAGTCCACCTTCCATACCATCTAAGCCATTCATACATTCTTGTCTTGCGCCACCTGTGCCGGCTCAGAGAGAGGCAGCAAGCAGAGGTACTGAGGACAAGTAACCTCCCTGAATTCAGAGGCCAACACGGACAAGGGCTGCCACAGCTCACTATACTTAGCTCCCACCCCTGCCATGGTCAACATAAGCTTTTCCATACCCAGGACCTGTCACAGACTGTGGAGCCAGCCATTGAAGGTTGGGACGTGGGACGTCCGCCAGAGCGAAAGTATTTTTTGCATTGCTGAACCCAGCGCTATAGCTATCAGGCGGCCTCTGCAGGAGCGCAGTGGGTAAGTCAGAGGGTTTGGGAGGCCCAGGAGAACATATGAGGGGAATCTCGGAATCTCTATCGCGAAATGCTGTCTAAAATCTGTTTCCAGTAAGCTTGAAGGTGAACGCAGTCCCAAAGTAGGTGTACCAAGGGGCCCACCTGCCCACAGCCCCTCCAACACCCTGCGTCCCTAGTGTGGTCCATGCCATGGATACGCTCAGGAGTGTAATACCAATAGGTTACAATTTTAGTAAGGGTGTCCGTGAGACCCATGTGATATGCAGAGTGTCGTGCCCTATAATAGATGCCCTCCAATTCCTTATGGCTGAGTGACCTGCCCAATTCCCTCTCCCAGAGCTGTAGCTATAAGCAAATCTGACCTGTAGCATCTTATATAAGTCTGATATCCGCTTTTTGTCTGTCTTACGAGTGATAAGCCAGCACTCATAGGGGAGGCAGTGTCTATCCGCCTCGAGACGGACCTGATCATTGAGCGCCCAGTGTGGTACTTGTAGATAATGCAATCTTTCCCACTAATTTGCATGTAGCCAGGTTCTGAGCTGGGATGGTGCAGTGAGCTAAAAAACGGTG
Organism: Lissotriton vulgaris; assembly: GCF_964263255.1. NCBI lineage: Eukaryota > Metazoa > Chordata > Amphibia > Caudata > Salamandridae > Lissotriton > Lissotriton vulgaris. The sequence goes on along the minus strand of NC_141690.1, from coordinate 187,336,708 downwards.
ATGGATCAAGCCCTGATCTGTTGACTGGGTAAGAGTATTCTGCTTTATTCAGAAGCTCTGTTCATCACCACCCCCTTTTCTGAATCATTTTGTCCACCATAAGCGTGGAAGGGTATACTCAGACATGAGTCCCTTGCTCACTGCACCATCAGGATTCAAGCAAGCCGGGCCGAAGACGGCTGTAATGCCAGAAACCGGTCCCCGGAAGCTTGTTTCCTTTCCAGTTAAAGAATTGGCTTGGTAGTTTGGTCTGCCCTGTTCCCATGATGCACTGGGCCAGGGACAGACTAATTTGCATGTAGCCAGGTTCTGAGCTGGGATGGTGCAGTGAGCTAAAAAACGGTGATGGATCAAGCCCTGATCTGTTGACTGGGTAAGAGTATTCTGCTTTATTCAGAAGCTCTGTTCATCACCACCCCCTTTTCTGAATCTTTCCCACTCTGGCATGCCGTAGTCCTGCTTGAATTGGGAGAAGGGGATGATTCCCTCAGCTGAATACATGTGATATAGGAAGCGGCACCCCGAGGGACACCACCTCTCAAAAGTCGCTGTATCCATTCCCTGAGTGAAGTCTGGATTGTCCATCAGTGGGGTAAGCGGGGATGGGAATGTGGTGAGTTTGTGTTTAATATTGGTTTGATCCCAAATCTCCATAGGAACCCTTGTGATATGTGAAGAATATATGTTAGGGGGTCAGTGTTTGCGCAGAAACGGAATTTCCATCAGGGGTCTACCCACCACTGCCTGGTCCTGGAATAACCAATGTTTCTCTGACTCCCACTGCTCCACTCCACCAAGTGACTCAATTGAGCAGCTTGGAAATAGAGCAATAGGTCTGGGAATTCCAAAATCCCCCCCCCCCCCCCGCCCTTCCGGGGGAAGTGTCGCCAGCCTCCGCTTCAGCCGTGGTTTCCGACCGTATTATATGAAGTGAGCCAATTCTGATTGTGTTTGCTGAATCCACCCAGCTGGAGGTTTGAGAGGAAGAGTCCGAAACAGGTATAGGATCTGTGGAAGGATTGTCATCTTAACTGCGGCTACTTTGCCTAACCACAACAAAGGGTAGTGTTTCCAACGCCCCAGTTCCCGTTGGATCTTCTGCCGAAGTGCGGTATAGTTACTGATAGCTGATTCCGTAAGGGAGGGAGCTAACTGGATCCCCAAGTACGGGATCGCCGTCTCTGCTCATTGAACGGGGAGCAGGTGTTGAAAATGGTCCCGGGTAGCTTTCTCTAATGACCGGTCCAAAGCCACTGACTTTTCCATATTCACTTTGAACCCGGCAGACCGTGTGAAAAAATCTAGATCCTCCAGGCATGCCGGCAACGCTTTTCGCGGGTTAGATGACTAAATCAAGACGTCATCCGCATAAACCCTAATCGTGTGGACATACCCACCAAATTTGATCCCCTTAACCCGTGGGTTGAGTCTTAACCTCTGCGCCAATGGCTCCATGTAAAGAGCGAACAGCAGGGGTGACAAAGGGCACCCCTGCCTAGTGCCTCTCTCAATGGCAAATCTGGGAGATGTGACCCCATTGACTCGAACCATGGCCCTTGGGAACTTGTAGCAATTTAGCACATATGTGTGAAATTTCATGCCCATACCCCTTCTCACCAAGACTAGCTCTAGGTAAGGCCATTGGACCATATCAAACGTCTTTTTCGGTGTCATAGCCTATTGTACTCCCCTTGAGTGCTTGTGGCTGTCTCAATAAGATGCAAGGCACGTTTAGTGTTGTCAGAAGTTTGGCGTTCCGGGATGAAACCCGCCTGATCCCAGTCAACGAGCCCAGTCATGTGGGGTGCAAGGCGGGAAGCCAGAATCCCAGTATATAATTTGAAATCCACATTAAGGAGGGAGATAGGGCGTATTCCCCACACTTTGATTTGTCCTTCCCTGGTTTGGGAATCACTGCTATAGAGGCCTCCAAAAGATCCCATGGAATCGCGCCTGGCTCCGAGACATTGTTAAAAAGGCGTGTGAGACTAGGGACGAGTTGTGCACAAAATGTCTTGTAAAAGACAGCGGGAAAGCCCTCCGGCCCGGCATTTTTGCTAGCTTAAGACGCGAGATGGCGGAGATAACCTCTTCCGGATGAAAGTCTCTGTCGAGATATTCTGCTTGATTTTTAGTTAGCGCCGGAAGCGGGAGTCGAGGAAGGCCTCACTATCCGCGCTCTCTATTGGAGAGCTAGTGTACAGGTCAGCATAAAAGTCCCGAAAAGCGGCAGCAATGTCCCCGTCCTCCGTGACTCGTCCACCGTCCTTTCGGAGAATCGCTTGTATTTGTTGCTGCTGTCTAGACTTGCGCAACTTATGTGCCATTAAGCGCCCACATCTATTCCCCCTGGTGTAATAAGCATGTTTTAGCCGCAAGGCTGCGAATTCTGCCCTATCCTGATCAACGGCTGCCAATTGTTGGCGTACCGCTTTAAGTTGTCTCCACACCTTGGAGGCCCCTGTCCTCTGGTGCATCTGCTCCAATTCTCTAGTCTGTTGGGTGAGCTCCACTGTTTTGCATCTGCGCTCAATGTTATCTGCGGACAAGATAGCAATTAACTCTCCCCTTACTTCAGCGCAGCCCATTGTGTAGCGAGCCTGGTGTCAGTGTTTGTTTTGAGCGATGTAGTCAGAAATTACCTGCTGTACCCGTGTGACCACATCTTTGCGGTGAAGTAAAGTTTCTCTAAGGCTCCCCGTCCTAATGGGGCAATGAAGTGGAGGAAGTGAAAAAACAACCGTCACTGGGGCGTGATCATAGAGGGAGGCGACTCCTATTTCCACCTCCGTCGTCAGTGCGCACAAGGGTGCAGTCGCCAGCAGATAATCTAATCGCGCATATGTTTTGTGTGTATTGGAATAATAAGAGTATTCACGTTCTTGAGGGTGGAAACTACTCCTTAAGTCGCTAAATCCCAAATCCTGTAACCGGGTCAGTCCCTCAGAGGAAAGCGTGGCTCTCTGATGCGTGCGCTGGCATGATCTGTCTAAGGTGTTGTCTAGGACCAGGTTTAGATCTCCTCCTAAAAGAATGCAGCGGTCTGGTGTGGTGGTAGCCTCTGTAAGAGCTGAGTGGAAGAAGCGCTCCTGGCCTTCATTGGGGGCATACACTGACCCAAAAGTGATCCTCAAGTCACCAAGGGAAAATCTATAGGTCAGCAGTCTGCCTTTTATCTCAGCATCTTTGTGAAGGACTCTACCCTTAAACTTCTGAGCCACCAGGAAAGCAACCCCGCAGTCTTAGTGTAACTTGAGGAAAAAACTGAAGGGGGAAACTTTCGGGCCTTGAGTCGGTGACAGTCCTTCGACAAAAGCTGTGTCTCCTGTAGGAGAAAAATATCTGCTTGAGAGTGCTCTAAACACAACAGGATCGCCTTGCGCTTCACTGGGTTAAGACCCCTGACATTCAATGTGATTACTTTAAGCTTAGGGTTCGGCATTCACACAAGGGAGCACAGTGAAAGCAATAGTACAACATCACAGCTAATACTATCAATACCCAAAGACAATGCATCTCCAGAGAGTCCCTAAGGCACCGCCCTCTTGCAGCCCTAGAAGGAAGGTGAACAAGGAACCTTACAACCCTCCCCCCAACAGCCCCACCCCAAAAACCCACCATAGGAAAAAAAGGAAGAACAAAGATACATTGTCCACTATCCGTAGATGATCGGGGAAACAGTAAATTGGGACAGCCCATCAAGGTCTAACAAGCC